>NC_066862.1:17338029-17706328 GCF_025177605.1 Cucumis melo
CTTCGATATACTTGATATGCCTTGCTAGATTTCAATGATGAACATGCTGAGTATTTAAGGAAGCTATTCTTACTATTACACATTTACATTTACAACTTGTATAAACAGATTTATATGTGTAAAGTTTTCACGTGCTCTTATCTTTAAATTCATAGTTTTAAACTGAGTCACTCACTGAGCTTCATAGCTCACCCTTTCCAAAATGTTTTACCCATTTTCCAGGTAGAGACCGACTTCCCGGTGCCTGATAGACTGCCTTAGTCTGCGGAAGCTTCATTATCGATTGCCAGTACGTGTTTTGAGTTGGGCATAAAGTCTGTTGTGTTGTGATGTATTCACACCCTTGTATGTTATAGATACTCCACAGTTTGTATAAGCTTTAGGAGCTGTAGTTGTGTAAATTTTGTTGGTTATATTTTGATTAAGGTGTCTTTAGGTTTACTCGTGAAATCGGTAAATTTTGAGGTACACTTCATGTATATGTTTGACTAGCTGTGTTTGACTAGCCTAGGATCCGCAGTGTTTTGTGGCATGTACAATAGTTTATATACTAGATTGGCAAGTTCATCACATGAAAGTTTTAAGCAGAGTCGACAGATACAGGTACAGAAAAACGTTGTTCGTCGGCTTCACGCCATCTTTCGGTCTAAGGTAGCAGGTAGTCCGGGAGGGGGTGTGACAACTAGAGTCGACAGATACAGGTACAGAAAAACGTTGTTCGTCGGCTTCACGTCATCTTTCGGTCTAAGGTAGCAGGTAGTCCGGGAGGGGGTTTGACAACTTGGTATCAGAGCAGTTTGCTCCATGGGAATTAAGGTAGAGCGGTTAGCTCTAAGAAGAAACTGGAAAGTAAATAATTGAAAGTCAAGTTAGCTTAAAGGGAACTAGTGGAGTATGATCTTGGTAAGAGTAGAAGTGAGTCCAATTATTATTAATACGTGAGTAGACATTTAGTATCATGCATTTGAGTTAAGTATTTATAGTATGTCTAATGTGTTGACATATTATAAGAGTCATGCCACCACGTACTGGTAGACGACGCCGGTAGAATCAGGACGGGATGCAAGGTCCTACCCAAGGTCCATCTGTAGGGGAATCTAGTACCCTAGGAGTTCGAGGTGGTGCAGGAAACGAGCAGTTTGCGAGAACAACACAGGAAATAGGAAGGCCAGATAGAGCAGAGCCTAGTGATCCAGAAAGGCATACGGAATTGAACGACTGAAGAAGTTAGGGGCTACAGTGTTTGAAGGTTCCACAGATCCAGCTGATGCAGAGAACTGGTTGAATATGCTTGAAAAGTGTTTTGATGTGATGAATTGTCCTGAGGAGCGAAAGGTTAGATTGGCCACATTTTTGTTGCAAAAAGAGGCTGAAGGATGGTGGAAATCTATATTAGCAAGACGCAGTGATGCACGTGCTTTAGACTGGCAGACTTTTAGAGGCATATTCAAAGATAAGTATTATCCCAGCACATACTGCGAAGCCAAGAGGGATGAATTTCTGGGGTTGAAACAAGGATCACTTTCAGTGGCTGAGTATGAGAGGAAGTATACCGAGCTTTCACGATATGCTGACGTTATTATAGCTTCTGAGAGTGACAGGTGCCGAAGGTTTGAAAGAGGGTTGCGTTTTGAAATACGTACCCCAGTTACAACCATTGCTAAGTGGACGAATTTCTCTGAGTTAGTGGAGACTGCCCTTCGTGTGGAGCAGAGTATAACAGAAGAGAAATCGGCAGTGGAGCTTAGTCGTGGGACTTCAACAGCTAGTGGATTTAGAGGTCGTGAGCAGCGGAGGTTCACGCCTGGGATAAATATTTCAAGCCGTCAAGATTTTAAGAATCGCTCTAGAGGCCAAGCATCGAGGAACGTGAGTTATGGTAGTGTTTTTCAGAGACAGAGCCAGAGAATACCTAGTCAACCCATTAGATCAACAGTAAGATCGCAACCAGGTCAGGAGTCCATTGCTAGTACCGTCAGGCGAATACCATGCACGAGTTGTGGCAGGAACCATCGGGGTCAGTGTTTGGTAGGTGACGGTGTATGTTACCAGTGCGGACAGCCAGGACATTTCAAGAAAGATTGTCCGTAGTTGAACATGACAGTTCAGAGAGATCAGGGAGTTGGGTTCCAGACAGTTGAGCAATCGAGAATTTCAGTGGTTCCAACAGAGGGCACCAGTGGTGCAAGGCAAAAGGGAGTTGTTGGAAGACGGAGGCAACAGGGAAAAGTCTATGCTATGACTCAACAAGAAGCAGAGGACGCACCAGACGTTATTACTGGTATGATTCTTATTTGTAATGTACCTGCAGATGTTTTATTTGATCCCGGTGCTACGCATTCCTTTGTTTCTAGTATATTTCTGACTAAGTTGAATAGGATGCTAGAGCCTTTATCTGAGGGGTTAGCTATATACACTCCAGTTGGTGACGTTTTACTTGTTAATGAGGTGTTACGTAATTGTGAAGTTTTAGTAGAAGGTATCAGTTTGCTAGTGGACTTGCTACCACTAGAGTGGCAGAGGTTAGATGTAATTTTGGGAATGGATTTCTTATTTGCTCATTATGCATCTATGGATTGCCATAGGAAGGAAGTGGTTTTCAGAAAACCAGGCTTTGCTGAAGTGGTTTTTAGAGGTATGAGGAAGGCCGTTTCTAGAAGTTTAATCTCAGTTTTGAAAGCTGAGAAATTACCGAGGAAGGGTTGCACAGCGTTTCTTGCACACATCGTAGTAGTGCAGAGAGAAAAACTAAAGCCAGAAGATGTTCCTGTGGTGAAAGAGTTTCTTGATGTATTTCCAGATGATCTATCAGGTTTGCCACCTGATAGAGAGATTGAGTTCACCATTGAATTATTACCAGGAACAACATCTATTTCACAGGCCCGGTATAGAATGGCTCCAAGCGAGCTAAAAGAATTGAAGATGCAGTTACAAGAACTAGTTGACAAGGGATACATCAGGCCTAGTGTTTCGCCGTGGGGAGCACCAGTGCTTTTTGTGAAAAAGAAAGATGGTACCCTCAGATTATGTACTGACTATAGACAGTTAAACAAGGTTACAATACGTAACAAGTATCCTTTACCACGCATCGATGACTTATTTGATCAACTAAGGGGAGCAGCGTTGTTCTCTAAGATTGACTTAAGGTCAGGATACCACCAGTTGAAGGTTAGAGAATCAGATATTGCTAAAACGGCATTTAGAACGAGGTATGGGCATTATGAGTTTCGAGTTATGCCATTCGGTTTAACGAATGCGCCAGCGGTTTTCATGGATCTCATGAACAGGATCTTCCATCGGTATTTAGATCAGTTTGTGATTGTGTTCATTGATGATATATTAGTTTACTCAGTTGACAGAGAATCTCATGAGGAACATCTGAGGATTATTCTACAGACTCTACGTGAAAAACAGTTATACGCTAAGTTCAGCAAATGTGAGTTCTGGTTGGAACAAGTAGTATTTTTGGGGCATGTATTTCAGCAAAAGGAGTTAGTGCCGATCCACAAAAAGTAGAAGCGGTTTTCAATTGGGAAAGACCAATTAGTGCCACAGAAGTACGTAGTTTCCTGGGTTTGGCAGGATACTGTAGGCGTTTTGTTGAGGATTTCTCTCGATTGGCATTGCCTTTGACCGCTTTGACAAGGAAGAATGTTAAGTTTGAGTGGTCAGATAAATGCGAGCAAAGTTTTCAGGAATTGAAGAAAAGACTAGTTACAGCACCTATTTTGGCACTTCTTGTAACAGGGAAGGACTATGTGATTTATTATGATGCTTCAAGGCTAGGATTAGGTTGTGTGCTTATGCAAGATGGGAATGTAATCGCTTATGCTTCAAGGCAGTTGAAGGAGCATGAGTGTAATTACCCTACCCATGATCTTGAGCTAGCAGCAGTTGTTTTAGCACTAAAAATCTGGAGACACTATTTGTTCGGGGAAAAGTGCCATATTTTCACAGATCATAAAAGTCTGAAGTATATTTTTGATCAAAAAGAGCTAAATCTGAGACAAAGGCGATGGCTAGAACTGATTAAAGATTATGATTGTACTATAGAGTATCATCCAGGTAAGGCCAACGTAGTAGCATTTGCATTAAGTAGGAAGTCAAGACTTCCGAAGAGTGCCTTGTGTGGTATTCGAGTAGCTTTGTTGAATGAGTTAAGAGGTTCCAAGGCAGTAGTAACTACAGAGGATTCAGGAAGTCTCTTAGCTCAATTTCAGGTTCGGTCTTCTCTAGTAACTGAGATTGTAAGAAGACAGTCTGAAGACAGTAATTTACAGAAGAAGTTTGAGAAATCCAAGAAAGGCTTAGAGGTGGAGTTTGAGCTGAGAACAGATGGTGCCATTGTTAAACAAGGAAGATTATGTGTTCCGAATATCAGTGAGCTTAAGAATGCTATTCTAGAAGAAGCTCACAGTTCAGCTTACGCTATGCATCCAGGTAGCACCAAGATGTACAGAACTTTAAAGAAGACTTATTGGTGGTCTGGAATGAAGCAAGAGATAGCTGAATATGTTGATAGATGTTTGATTTGTCAACAGGTTAAACCAGTAAGACAGAGGCTAGGAGGATTTCTTAATCCTTTGCCAGTGCCAGAGTTGAAATGGCAGCATATTACTATGGATTTTCTATTTGGATTACCTCGTACATCCAGTGGACATGATGGTATATGGGTAATAGTAGACAGACTCACCAAGACGACACGATTTATACCGATTAAAATGACATCTATGTTAGACCAGCTAGCGAGATTATATGTTGATAAGATTGTGAGTCAGTATGGAGTACCAATGTCCATAGTTTCAGATAGGGATCCGAGGTTTACTTCTAAATTTTGGCCTAGTTTACAGAAAGCAATGGGAACAGGGCTAAAGTTTAGTACATCATTTCATCCCCAAACAGATGGTCAGTCCGAGAGGACCATCCAAACTTTAGAGGACATGTTGAGAGCATGTGTCCTACAACTTAAAGGAAGTTGGGATACCCACTTGCCACTTATGGAGTTTGCTTATAACAATAACTATCAGTCTAGTATCGGTATGGCACCATATGAAGCCTTATACGGGAGACCATGCAGAACTCCTGTGTGCTGGAATGAAGTGGGAGAGCGGAAGTTAGTAGGTCCTGAGTTGGTTCAGATTACGACAATCAATATTAAGTTGATCAGAGAAAATCTGAGGAAAGCCCAAGATCGACAGAAAAGTTATGCGGATAAGCGACGAAGAAACCTAGAATTCCAAGTTGGAGATCAAGTTTTCTTGAAATTATCTCCATGGCGAGGTGTTATTCGTTTCGGAAGAAAAGGTAAGTTAAGTCCTAGATATATTGGGCCATATCAGATAACGGAACGAGTGGGACCAGCAGCGTATAGACTTGAGTTGCCAATAGAACTTGCACGAATACATGATGTTTTCCATGTATCCATGTTAAGAAAATATATACCAGATCCATCGCATGTGTTGCAAGATCAACCAGTTGAATTAAAAGAAGATTTGAGTTATGTTGAAGAACCAGTTTAGATTCTCGACAGAAAGGAACAAGTTTTGAGAAACAAAACGATTCCACTCATAAAGGTTTTGTGGAGACATCATGGAGCGGAGGAGGCAACTTGGGAACCAGAATATCGGATGAAGAAGAGCTATCCGATACTTTTCAGTTAAGGACATTCTAAATTTCGAGGACAAAATTTTCTAAAGGGAAGGTAAGTTGTAAACCCGATATTTTCTTGGTTTAATTTCTTTAAATGTGGAAAAAAGAAAGAAAAAGAAAATGGAAATTAAGTGTAAATATAAATATATATATTTATATATTAAATAGTTTTATTAAATTAATTAAAGAAAAGAAAGAAAAGAAAGGACAAAAAGAAGAAAAAGAGAAGAAAATTTCATTTTCTCTTTTCTTCTTCTTCTTCTCTTCCCTTCACCGCCAAGAGTTTGAAGACATCCAAGTTCCCTTTATTTTTTTTTCTTTTTCCTTCTTCAATTTGCAGAGAACTTCTAAGAGAGAGTTTGGAAGAAGAAGAGAAATTTTTACTAGAATTTTTAGGTTGAAGAAGAGGAGGAGAACTCAAGCAAAGTGTATCAATGGCTGAATTTTAGTTCATTCTGCACATCACTGGTTTTTAATTCGGTTTGAACTCTTCAAAAGGAATTAAGAGGTGAGATTTACATTTACTGAAAGTTAACTCATTTTTAAACAAACTTTATGAAGAACGTTGGAGCAAATTCGGATATTCATTTGGTGCTTTTTGATGAAGAAAACAGGGCAGTTGGTTTTCACTCGAAATCAGGAGGTCTCTGGTTTTTCTTGTATTTCAGAGTGTATCGGTGGAGTTAGAATCTCTATTTGGTATGGTTGGAAATCTTATTCAATTTACTACAACTTTCATGAAGAAATTGTAAACCAAAAACGACTAAATATTGGTTAAATTGTAGGAACAAGTTAAAGAGGTCGTGTGCGCGCGATTCTTGAAGTGGTTCTGTTTTGAGGGTTATATGTGTTTATGCACGGGGAATCAGATTTATATGTCTTCAGGTAAGTTTTAGAGGATCTCAAACTGAAGAGTGTGATATAAAGAACACTCATTTTGGTTAATTATTGAGAAAGTTATAGTCCTTTGAAGTTTATGTTAGAAATCTGGAAATTTTAGAGAATTGTTGAAATAGGATTTTATTTCTTAAGCTTTGTTTTCGTGAGCGTCATCTTTGGTGCGACATGTTATGTATATCTTTAGGAAACCAGAATGTTTAGGGTTTTAATACACGGTTGGGTTGTTGGCAGGCCGAGAAGAATTAAACCGAGCTTATAGACCAAGGATCTAGCCCAAGACTGTGAGTGACAAAACCAACTTTGAAATATTTTCCATAACTGTTATTATGATTGAATGCGATAAATGTTTATTTACGAAGCCATGCAAGGTATTTGAATTTCATGACTATTTTCAAGTATACATTTGGAGACTAGATTTCTTAAAGAAATTTATGCTAGCACGTAGATATTAAATGTTTGGAAAGTATTTAAACCACAATATTTTAAGCAAAGCATGAATTAGTATGAAGTTTTGTTTTAAGAACTACAATTTTCCACGAAAGAGCTGAGTAAAGTTCGAGCTTTGTGTAAAATTTATAAGCAGGCATGTTTTAATATTTTATGATGATTTATGAAATTTTCATTAACTACATGACTGAGATCTTGAGCCTGAGGCTAGAGATTACCGTGTGCACACTTGTTAGATTTCGTTGTTGACGTTGAGTGTACTCCGTAACAACGATGCTGTCGTGAGTGCTGGGCGGGCCCCACTACGACAAAGACGATGGGAGTGTTGGGCGGGCCCCACTACATCGTAGTGCTTGTAAACGTTGTTGTACTAGGTGTACCCTACACAACGTAGATTCGTCATGTTAGTTAAAATGCTTCGATATACTTGATATGCCTTGCTAGATTTCAATGATGAACATGCTGAGTATTTAACGAAGCTATTCTTACTATTACACATTTACATTTACAACTTGTATAAACAGATTTATATGTGTAAAGTTTTCACGTGCTCTTATCTTTAAATTCATAGTTTTAAACTGAGTCACTCATTGAGCTTCATAGCTCACCCTTTCCAAAATGTTTTACCCATTTTCCAGGTAGAGACCGACTTCCCGGTGCCTGATAGACTGCCTTAGTCTGCGGAAGCTTCATTATCGATTGCCAGTACGTGTTTTGAGTTGGGCATAAAGTCTGTTGTGTTGTGATGTATTCACACCCTTGTATGTTATAGATACTCCACAGTTTGTATAAGCTTTAGGAGCTGTAGTTGTGTAAATTTTGTTGGTTATATTTTGATTAAGGTGTCTTTAGGTTTACTCGTGAAATCGGTAAATTTTGAGGTACATTTAATGTATGTGTTTGACTAGCTGTGTTTGACTAGCCTAGGATCCGCAGTGTTTTGTGGCATGTACAATAGTTTATATACTAGATTGGCAAGTTCATCACATGAAAGTTTTAAGCAGAGTCGACAGATACAGGTACAGAAAAACGTTGTTCGTCGGCTTCACGCCATCTTTCGGTCTAAGGTAGCAGGTAGTCCGGGAGGGGGTGTGACACTTTATTTCTCAACCAATCACATCAATCCCTTCTCTTTCTCTTTCTTTTTCCAAATAATATCTAACCACTACCTTTAACAAAAATTAATTCTCTCTCTCCTCAACCCAAATATCTTTATTTACCACAATAATTCTACCAATATTTTATCCTCCAAATAAAATAAATATAATCCTCAAAACTTAGTAAATCACAAAATCAAAGCATAATTAATCAAGTCTCCTCAAGTAAATTCAAAATTTTAATAACCACACTTAAGATAATAATAATAAAAAAATCTAAATTGTTGGGGCGTTACAACCTTACCTCCTTAGAAAACTTTCGTCCTTGAAAGTTCTAATCCTCGAACAACTCAGGGTACTGGGCTCTCATGTCCTCTTCTCTCTCCCATGTGGCGTCTTCAACCCCGTGGTTTCGCCAGAGAACCTTGACCAGTGCAATTCCTCGATTACGAAGCATCTTGACCTCTGTTGCCAAAATCTCAACAGGTTGCTCCTCGTAGCTCAAGTCCTCACTAATTTGCAATGGCTCAAAGTCCACTACATGCGTCGGGGTCTGCGACATACCTCCTCAGCATGGAGACATGGAATACATCGTGCACTGCAAAAAGAGATGGGGGCAACGCCAAGCGATAAGCTATAGGGCCAATCCGCTCCAGTATCTCAAACGGCCCTACAAAATGTGGACTTAGCATCCCCTTCTTCTCAAACCTCAGAACACCCTTCATAGGTGCTACCTTCAGAAAGACCATGTCTCCCACCTCGAACTCGAGATCCATACGCCGCACATCAACATAACTCTTATGTCTGCTTTGTGCCGTCAACATACGAGCTCGGATTTTCTGTATGGCTGCGTTGGTGGTCTGAACTAACTCATGGCCTAGCATCCTCTGCTCACCAACCTCCACCCAGCATATGGGAGATCTACAACACTTACCATACAGAGCCTCAAATGGTGCCATGTCGATAGTAGCCTGGTAGCTGTTATTATAGGCGAACTCCATCAAATGAAAATGGGAGTCCCAACTCCCTGAAAACTCTAGCACCCAGACTCGCAGCATGTCCTCCAAAATTTGGTCCAACCTCTCTGTTTGACCATCGGTCTGAGGATGAAAAGTTGTGCTGAAGTCTAACCTCGTGCCCAATGCAAGCTGAAGTCCTTTCCAGAACTTCGATGTGAAACGAGCATCTCTGTCCGAAATGATGGATACAGGTACTCCATGCAGTTTCACTATCTCCGTGATATATAGCTGTCCCCACTTACTGGCAGTGTAAGTGGATTTCCCTGGAATAAAATGGGCTGACTTCGTGAGTCTGTCGACAACAACCCAGATCACTGTATAGCCCTTTAGAGTCCTGGGCAGTCCTCTAATGAAGTTCATCGACACACTCTCCCATTTCCATCCTAGCACACTCAAGGGTTGCAACAACCCTGCTGGCCGTTGTCTAGGTGCCTTCACCTGCTGGCATACCAAACATCTACTGATAAAATCTGCCACTTCTTTCTTCATGTTCCTCCACCAATAGACACACCTCAAATCCTGGTACATCTTCGTACTTCCAGGGTACATAGTAAATGGAGAACTGTGAGCCTCCATCAAAAGCTCTGTCTTGACTGCACTGTCTTTCAATATACACAAGTGTCCCTCAAATGTAAGGCCATCGTCAGAGGATATGGAGAAATCCTCGCCTTGCCCTGTCTCTACCAAACGACGCTTCTTGACCAAATAAGGATCATTTAGTTGAGCAACAATAATCCTCTATCTCATGGTCGGCTGTACTGACAACTGAGCCAACTGTGAGGTGACCTCTTCTACTGAGACTGCAATCTCGACTCTCTTAAAGTCTCTGAGTAAGGGAGCTTGCTTGGTGATAAGCGCTGCTGAATGAGCAACCTTCTTGCTCAGCGCGTCAGGTACTACATTTGCCTTACTTGGGTGATACAGAATCTCGCAGTCGTAGTCTTTCACTAACTCAAGCCACCTCCTTTGCCTCATGTTCAGCTCCTTTTGGGTGAAGAAGTACTTCAGGCTCTTATGGTGAGTGAAAATCTGTATCTTCTCACTGTACAGGTAGTGCCTCCATATCTTTAGTGCAAAAACCACTCCTACCAACTCTAGGTCATGGGTAGGGTAGTTCTGCTCATGACTCTTCAACTGACGGGAGGCATAAGCAACTACCTTACCTTGCTGCATCAAGACACAGCCCAGTCCCTTCTTTGAGGCATCACTGTAGATCACAAAGCTCCCAGATCCATCTGCCACTGTCAGGACTGGTGCAGTCACAAGCTTCTGCTTAAGCTCCTGGAAGCTATTCTCGCAAGCTGGGCTTCAAACAAAAGGAGTCCCCTTCCTGGTCAACTAGGTGAAGGGACTGACTATACGTGAAAAGTCTTCCACGAACCTCCTGTAGTAACCTGCCAAACCCAGGAAACTACGAATCTCGCTAACCGTAGACGGTCGAGGCCAATTAGTAACCGCTTCGATCTTTGCTGGATCCACCGAAACTCCCTCACTGGAAACCACGTGGCCGAGGAAAGTCACCTTCTTTAGCCAGAACTCACACTTGGAGAACTTGGCATACAACTTATTGGATTGAAGGGTCTCCAAAACCTAGGGTAAGTGCTCCTCATGCTCAACCTTAGTTTTGGAGTAAATCAAAATGTCGTCAATGAAAACTATGACGAACGAGTCTAAGAAGTCCTTAAACACCCTGTTCATTAAGTTCATGAATACCGTAGGAGCATTAGTCAACCCAAAAGACATCACAATGAACTCGTAATGTCCGTATCTTGAATGGAAGGCCGTCTTAGGAATATCACTGTCCCTAATTCTCAACTGGTGATGGCCTGATCGCAGGTCGATCTTAGAAAAGACAGTGGCTCCCTGCAACTGATCAAATAAGTCATCAATCCTGGGCAAGGGTAGCGGTTCTTAACTGCCACCTTGTTCAGCTCTCTGTAGTCAATGCAAAGGCGCATCGACCCATCCTTCTTCTTCACAAACAACATTGGGGCTCCCCAAGGTGACACGCTGGTTCGGATGAAACCCTTATCCAGCAACTCCTACATCTGTACCTTCAGCTCAGCTGGAGCCATTCTGTAAGGGGCCCTCAAGATAGGAGCTGTGTCAGGCTCTAACTCGATGGCGAAGTCTATCTCCCTAGGAGGCGGAAGTCCTGGAAGCTCGTCAGGGAAAACATCGGGCTATTCCCTTACCACTGGTTCGGAGAACAGGGAAACTTCTGGTTCTCTGGTATCTACTACGCTTGCCAGGATGCCCCAAGTACCCTAGCTGAGTAGTTTACTAGCCTTCATGGCTGAGATGACCTTGGGTATACATACAATGTCTGCCCCCCTAAATTTGAAACTAGGCCTAGAGGGAGAGTTAAAGATGACTTCCTTACCAAAACAGTCTATACTTGCATGGTTAGCCGACAACCAATCCATGCCTAAAATCACATCAAAATCATGCATGTCCAACACTAACAGGATCACATCTAACACATGATTCGCTATCTCTACCCGACATGCCTTTATTTTTTCTTTAGACAACAGGACCTCCCCAGATGGAGTGGAAATGGATAAAACACTACCCAATGGTTCTACCTCTAAACCCACATGCTGAACGAACACAGAGGATATGAACGAATGGGATGACCCAGAGTCAAACAGCACAAAAGCATAATGCCCCAAGATTGGGAGCGTACCTGTCACCACTCTACCAGCTCGCTCGGCCTCCTGACGGGTAGTAGCAAAAACTCTTCCCTGCTGGGAAGCGGAAGGCTGGTGCGGTGTCATCTCAAAGGGTTTCCGAGGACATGCGTCAGCAGTGTGTCCTGGTTGTCTGCACCTGAAGCAAACTCCACTTCCGGCCAAGTAACGACCTCCATGTACTCTTCCACAGGTAAAACAGACGGGTAGCTCTCTCAGAGTTCTCCCGGCTACTACAAGTTCCCGTCGATGCCTGTGGAAGACACCTCCTGACCTTAGGTTTTGCTGTGGTATCACGTGAGGCTGCGACTCCACCTTCCTCTTCTAACCAAGGGCTGACCCTCTGCTCGTAGCCTTGGACGGATCCGCTCTCTCGTGCAGACTCAAGTCCAGTGCTATGCGTAGTGCATCAGCGTGAGTGGCTGGTCGGAGGGCTCGAACGATGCCCTGGAGGTTTAGTCTAAGACCTCTAACGAACTTCTCAGTCCTGGCAGCCTCATCCCTTACCACATCGGGATCAAAACGAGACAACATGTCAAACTCAGCATTGTACTGCTCCACCGCCATGTCGCCTTGCTCCATGTTTAGGAACTCTTGCTGCTTAGCGTGCTTCACGTTGGCAGAGAAGAACTTAGCATAGAAGCTCTCCTTAAACTACTCCCAGGTTATTTTGCTGACGTCGCCCCCCAGCATCCTTTCAGCAGTCTCCCACCAGGATGTGCCTCTATCCTCTAGGAAGAAAACTGCATATTGCACCTTCTGGTCGTCAGGGCACTTCATGTACCGAAAGATAGTCTCTATAGATGTCAACCACATTTGGGCCTTGGTGGGGTTGTCCATGGATCCATCAAAAGTTTTAGGATTATACTTTCTAAAGTCTCTCAAGTGTTTGGCCTCAGTCGTCAGTTGAACTGGCGCGGGCTGAGCTTCCACAGAGGCTGGAGGAGTGACGGTCTGGGCCTGAACAAGGGCGACCTGGTTCTGCTGGGCAACGAAGAAAGGCGCTAGAGCAGCTTGCAGCATGTCTTGATAATGCTGCTCCATTGCGGCGAGATCCGCCTAAGTGACCGGTGTGTTAGGGTCGGCCGTCGGCACAACAGTTTGCTCCTCCGGTTGGCCACGACCGGTCCTCTGCCTCCCCTACCACCTCCTCGGCGTGCACCTCTACGTGGCGGCATTTTCCCTAAATTTTACCAGTAAAAACTTTCTTCACAAGAACATAACACTAAATTTTCTATGTTTATTCTATTCAGACAAGGTTATAGTTCTTAACATTAGCAAAGCTTTAAGACATACCTGGCGAGTGACGAAGGACCGTATAGCCATAGGGGTAAAATAAAACGAAACCAAAACAAAGACTTACATCGTAAGTCAGTCTACAGAACCTAAAACTCTGGGCTCTGATACCAACTGTAATGACCCAACTCCTTATACTGAGCCGAAGTCATTACTAAATGTAAATAACATAATTAAAGTTATAAAGTTTGGCTAAAATGAATAAAACCTCAAAATTTTATTTATTTAAAAACCAAATCAGGGTAATGTCCGAAATGTAAACAAATATTAAAATCCTACTCGGGCCCTATCTACTTTTAAAGAAACGAAATAGTAAATAAAGAAAAATAACAACTCAAGTACTAAATGTTTAAACGGGGTGTAAAGCGGAAGCAAAAATCCGTATGGCTCGCCACGGTCACTTCTGGTCGCTCGGAAGCTTGCCCTTGCCCTTACCTCTGCCTCTACCTGAAAAATATAACATAGAGAGAGTGAGTATAAAATACTCAGTAAGGGACCCACTACTAGTCCCATTAGGTGCCTATTAACTTCCTATTAGAGTCCTGAAAATGGTACCCAATAACTGGTACGTTCCCGAACACGTGCAACATGCGCTCCCGTAGGAACAGAATCTGGTCTTCGGTGTCCCGAGGGAGCACTTAGGACATACTGGTCTGTAGCGAAACCGGAGAAAACGCTAAGACAATCGGGCTACAAGGATCCCGTTGAATCACTCGAATCAAATCTATATCCATGCTAGACTGGCAGTCCCATCGGACTACGCAATCCTAAATAGGTGGTGATCCCGAAGGACACCCAAACAGGTACAACTCTAATAGGCTAAGCTAACAGGTACCCTAACCATAGCATACATACAACATGACATCATCTCGTAATCATATCAGTCTAATCATCATATCACATTTCATCACAATATCCAAACATAAAGCCATAACCAGCCGTCATCATATGAAACCATGCTATCATATCAAATCACGTCATCAGTCACATCATGCCCTTATTAATTAACATATCGTTATGCAGTCTAGTCCTCAAGTGCATAACTAGGAATGCATGCGGTCTTATGATACTAGTCGTAGAGCTAGTAGTAGAAATCTCTTACCTGGAGATTTGCTCAATCGAATTCTAACAGTCAGGTCACCCGCTTCTCAAGTCGCAAGTCCTAAATGGTTAGGAACAACAATTCATAACCTAACTTTCATGGAACGAAGTCCAAGGATTGTTCGAGCAACTTACCCAAGATCAAGGTTGCAATAATTTATTTTAAGTCGAGAAATCCCACGCTCCAAACTCCAATTGGTCCAACTGGCCCTTTTAGAAAGATAATTTAATTTAATCCAAAATCAAATTATTTAAAAACCAAAATTACTCTTCGTTGGGTATGCCAAAAACCCAACCAACTTACTAAAAACTTACCAACGATAGGTGAGGAAAGGATCAAAAAAAGTAGGTGGCTCAAAAAGGCTTGGCGGCTCGGCTCATGCGCAGGCGCGACTCGACTCGAGGCTGGTGCTGCGTGCGTGCGGATTGGCATGGATGGATGCGGCTTGGCTAGCTGCACAGACATGGCACGCGTGCGGCTCGACGCTGGAGGATGCATCTCAGCTAGCAATGAGACGCGACGTACGTACGACTCGACGCGGATGGATGTGGCTCGACTAGCGGTGAGACGCGGTGCGTGACAGCTCAATGCATGCAGGTGTGGGGAGCAGAGATGCGATCAGTTACGGCTGTGTGGCTCGGGTTGCGGAGGCACGTCGCGACTGAGCTTCGCGGGCTTCGACGATCGGTACGCGGCGTGCGACGGTGTGGCTAATCACGCAGCTGGCGACGACTGGTTTCGTGGTGGCAGCTGACGGAAGAGATCGGCTTGGGAGGCGCGGCTACGAGGAAGAAATTGGCTGGAGATCGGCTTGGCTACCGGCTCGGTTGTTCTGTGACAAAAGGTCGACGGTGACGACTTGCAGTGAAGGGAGGGGCCACGGCGGCGGTGACTTGCTAGGGTTTCTTCCTTTGGGTTTGGTTGAAGAGAAAGATGAATAGTGCAATGTATTTAATGCCAAAATAATAATTCTTTATCATCATAATTATCTTTTCTCTTCCCCAAAATACTCACTCTCCCTCTTTATTTCTCAACCAATCACATCAATCCCCTCTCTTTCTCTTTCTTTTTCCAAATAATATCTCACCACTACCTTTAACAAAAATCAATTCTCTCTCTCCTCAACCCAAATATCTTTATTTACCACAACAATTCTATCAATATTTTATCCTCCAAATAAAATAAATATAATCCTCAAAACTTAGTAAATCACAAAATCAAAGCGTAATTAATCAAGTCTCCTCAAGTAAATTCAAAATTTCAATAACCACACTTAAGATAATAATAAAAAAAATCTAAATTGTTGGGGCGTTACAAAAATATAGAAGAAGTGTATCAAAACACCATGATTATGTTGAAAAAGCATAAGTATTTAGAAATTAACTTTACATAAGCATGCTGTAACGACCCAACTTTCCGGACTAAGCTGAGGTCACTACCAAATACCAAAACTCGACCATTCAACATAAAATTTAAAACAGACCAGTTACGATTCATTAAAACATTAGAAACCTTACAAAAGACAGTTTCGGGCCCTATTTTAAATAAATCAAGAAAGTCACAAAATAAAAATATCAAGGCACCAGTTCAAAATCACAAGTCAAAATGTTCTGACAAAATACATAGCGGAAGCGATAAGAAAACCAGACGCGTCCATATGGCCTTCACGCATCCTTCTTGCCTCTCGTCGGTCTGCCCCTCGCTGTGCCCCTACCTGAAAAGTTAAAGAAGAGGAAAGGGTGAGTATAAACATACCCAGTAAGGGACCCACTACTGGGCCCGTTAGGGGACAACAGTTAACTTCCTATTCGGGGGTACCCTACATATCAGTCTAGTGCTCCCGAAGGATGCACATATCAGTCTAGTGCCCCCGAAGGATGCACATATCAGTCTAGTGCTCCCGAAGGACGCACATATCAGTCTAGTGCTCCCGAAGGACGCACATATCAGTCTAGTGCTCCCGAAGGATGCACATATCCGTAAGGCACACAACCCCATAGATGAAGCTAACCGTTACCCCTCAGTCCAAACTAAACTGTCTACATCAATCACATCCCAACGGCATTCATATCACAGTCCCGCCATAGGCTTTATCAGTCAGATAGTATAAGTTTAAACATCTACACCCTCAATTGCTATATGCATTACCGATTCGCACACCAATTGGGAAAACCCTAAGTCCAATCGACTAACCAACCAAAACCGGACTCACGGTCCATCCCCGTCCAAATTCCATGAACCACATCCAGACCAGTGTTTTACTACATACTGAACCGTAAGTTTAGGGTCCATCAACATAAACTCTCAATCCACAAATAGCAGTCACAGTATATTTTCATCAGACAAAATATAGTATCAGTACTTAACAGTCAACACGCATACAGATATTCAGTACAGTCACAGACGTGTAATCTCCTGTGGATTACTACGGTTTCAGCCTGGACTCGGGGTCCAGTAGTAGGAAAACCCTTACCTGAAACTCGGTTATGCCCCTCGATCGAAATCCACGCTCGACAGATCTACCTAACGAAACACGAAAGTTTTAGTTGATGACTTTAGTAGCAGTTGTTTTAAAAAGGTTATCCGTTGACTTACCCAAGGAAAGGAAGCTATCTCCAACCAGGTCTGCCGCGGAACCCGAGAACTTAAGCGTCAACTCTGTACTACCTTCAAGGGAGAAAAGTAGGGCCATATCTTAATCCAACATTCAAACTCGAATCGGACGAGGTAACATTAGGGAATTCATCAGAACAATCCTTACCGAAGACTCACCGTGACCCGGAGCGGAGGAAGGAAGGCTTAGGTGGCTTGGTGAAACAAGGAGCTCGGCTCGGCTTGAAGGCGCTCGGCTCGGCTCGGCTCGGCTCCACCTCGGCTCGGCTCGGCTTGGTCTCGGCTCGGCTCGGCTTGTGGCTCGGCTCGGCTTGGCCTCGGCTCGGCTCAACTCGGCTCGCGGCTCAGCTCACTCGGCTCGCGGCTCGGCTTACTCGGCTCGCGGCTCGGCTCGCGGCTCGGCTTACTCGGCTCGCGGCTCGGCTCGCGGCTCGGCTTACTCGGCTCGCGGCTCGACTCGCGGCTCGGCTCGCGGCTCGCTCGGCTTAGGGCTCGGCTCGGACAAGGATGGCGGCTCGGGTACGGCTCGCGGCTCGGGTACGGCTCACTCTGCTCGGCTTACTTAACTCGGCTCACCCGGATTTGTGTGGCTCGGACTGGAAACGGGTTCAGGTCGGGTCAGCTTGGAACCGGGTCGGGTTGGGCGAAACGGGCAGCACGGTTCTGAGGCTTCTTTCTTTCGGCGAACGACGGCGGCGGCGATTTGCGGACGACACACGAGGGATGCGGGTGGCTGCTTCGTGGAGCGGCGACGAGCGGCGGTGGCGTTGGCTGGGATTCGACGGACGACGACGAAGAGACGGGTTGCGGCTTGCGGATGGTGGCTGCGACGAACGTCCGGCGAGGCTACGCACACCGACGGAGATGGAGATAGGGGCAGAGGACGGAGACGGAGAGGATGGTGATGGTGGCGGAGACAAGAAGAGAACGCCGGAGAAGGAGAAGAAAACGGTGAGGCGCGGCGTCGGGCGAGAGGAAGAAACGGAAGAGAAGAAGAAAAGAGAAATTCGGGGGGGGAGGGGGGGGGGGGTAGGCGGCGCGCGGTTAGGGTTTTGGTTTTAAAAAATTTATTATATATATATATTAAATATAAATAATAATAATAATAATAAAGTAATAATAATAATATATTAATAGTATTAATATTAAATAAATAATAATTTATTTTATTGTTTTAGAAATAACAATATTTCTATAATATTAATTAATAATAATAATTATAATATTAATATTATAACAAATAAAATAAATATTAATAATAATAATATAATCAATATTATATTATTATTATATCAACTTGCACTTAAAACGAGAAAAATTTTACCTTAAGTTTTCGGGGCGTTACAATCTTCCCTCCTTAGGGAACTTTCGTCCTCGAAAGTTTTATTCCTCGAACAGTTCGGGATAACGGGACCTCATGTCATCTTCACGCTCCCATGTAGCGTCTTCTACCCGATGATTCCGCCATAAGACTTTAACTAGGGGAATTTCTTTATTTCTCAACGTCTTCACCTCTCTAGCAAGCACCTCAACAGGTTGTTCAACATAGCTCAAGTTTTCATCAATCTCTAGTGGCTCGTAATCCACTACATGGGATGGATCTGGCACGTACTTCCTCAACATAGAAACGTGAAACACATCATGGACTGTCGAGAGTGATGGAGGCAAGGCCAAGCGGTAAGCTACAGGGCCAATCCGCTCCAGAATCTCAAACGGCCCAACAAAACGGGGACTCAACTTTCCCCTCTTTTCAAAACGCAAGACACCTCTCATAGGTGCTACCTTTAAGAACACTTTATCCCCTACCTCAAACTCAAGGTCCTTCCGCCTCACATCTGCATAACTCTTCTGCCTACTCTGAGCGGTATGCATGCGTGATCTAATCTTCTGTATCGCTTCGTTAGTAGACTGAACTAACTCAGGACCCATCAACCTCTGCTCACCTACCTCATCCCAGCAAACCGGGGATCTACAACATTTGCCGTACAGGGCCTCAAACGGTGCCATGCCAATAGTAGCCTGATAACTGTTATTATAAGCAAATTCCATCAAATGTAAGTGGGAGTCCCAGCTACCTGGAAATTCCAATGCACACGCTCGCAACATATCCTCTAAAACCTGGTTCAGACGCTCAGTCTGACCGTCAGTCTGTGGATGGAAAGCCGTACTAAAGTCCAACCTCGTGCCCATAGCAGTCTGCAAACCCTTCCAAAATTTGGAAGTGAAACGAGCATCTCTATCAGAAACAATCGACACTGGCACTCCGTGTAATCTCACTATCTCAGACATGTACAACTGTGCCCACTTACTAGCAGTATAGGTGGATTTACCCGGAACGAAGTGCGCTGATTTAGTAAGTCTGTCCACCACAACCCAAATCACTGTAAATCCCCTCAGAGTTCTCGGTAGCCCGGTAATGAAATCCATGGACACGTTCTCCCACTTCCATTCCGGTATGCTCAAAGGTTGTAATAAACCCGCTGGTTTCTGCCTTGGTGCCTTAACCTGCTGACACACCAAGCATTTATTAACAAATTCTGCTACTTCTCTCTTCATGTTACGCCACCAATAAACCCGCTTTAAGTCATGATACATCTTCGTACTACCTGGGTGCATGGAAAATGGGGAACTGTGCGCCTCAGATAATAA
Source organism: Cucumis melo (assembly GCF_025177605.1). Taxonomy (NCBI): domain Eukaryota; kingdom Viridiplantae; phylum Streptophyta; class Magnoliopsida; order Cucurbitales; family Cucurbitaceae; genus Cucumis; species Cucumis melo. Next base: position 17,357,492 of record NC_066862.1, read on the forward strand.
TTCTGTCTTAACCGCACTATCTGACGGAACACAGAGGCGTCTCTCAAACAACAGTCCACCATCAGAGGATAACGAGAACTCAGTCGTTTGCCCTGCCTCTGCTAGGCCACGTTTCTCAACCAGATAAGGATCGTTACTCTGAGCATCAATGATCCTCTGCCTCAAGGTCGGCTGTACCGTCAACTGGGCTAACTGCATAGTAACTGCCCCCACTGACACTGCAATCTCAGCCCGCTCGAGATCCCGATGCAATGGGGCCTGCCGGGTAATGAGTGCTGCTGAATGTGATACCTTCCTACTAAGAGCATCAGCTACCACATTTGCCTTGCCTGGATGATACAGTATCTCACAATCGTAATCCTTCACTAACTCAAGCCACCTTCGCTGTCTCATATTCAATTCTTTCTGAGTAAAGAAGTATTTCAAGCTCTTATGATCTGTGAATATCTGTATCTTTTCACCATATAAATAATGCCTCCATATTTTCAAAGCAAAAACTACTGCTGCCAACTCTAGATCATGTGTAGGGTAGTTCTGCTCATGACTCTTCAACTGACGAGACGCATAAGCGACCACCTTACCCTGCTGCATCAAAACACAACCCAGACCCTTCTTGGAAGCATCACTATAAATCACGAAACTGCAAGAACCGTCAGGTACAGTAAGAACCGGCGCGGTAACTAGCTTCTGTTTAAGGGTCTGGAAACTGTCCTCACATGCCTTGCTCCAAACAAAAGGAGCTCCCTTTCTGGTCAACTGAGTAAGAGGAGTAGCTATACGGGAGAAGTTCTCCACAAACCGTCGATAATAGCCCGCTAAACCCAGAAAGCTACGAACCTCACTAACTGTGGAAGGTCGGGTCCAACCGGTGACTGCCTCTATCTTAGCTGGATCCACAGAGACTCCATCCTTAGAAACCACGTGGCCCAGAAAGGACACCTGCTTCAGCCAAAACTCGCATTTCGAGAACTTTGCATACAACTTATTATCCCGAAGTGTTTGCAAAACCATACGTAAATGCTCCTCGTGTTCGGCCTCCGTCTTGGAGTATATCAAGATATCGTCGATAAACACAATCACAAAAGTATCTAGGAACTCCCTAAACACTCTGTTCATCAAGTCCATAAACACTGCCGGAGCATTCGTCAAACCAAAAGACATCACAATAAACTCGTAGTGTCCATATCTGGAACGAAATGCTGTCTTCGGTACATCCTCATCCTTAATTCTCAGCTGATGGTATCCCGACCGAAGATCAATCTTAGAGAACACTGTGGCTCCCTGTAACTGGTCAAATAGATCGTCAATCCTGGGCAAGGGATATCTGTTCTTTACGGTTACTTTGTTCAACTCCCTATAGTCAATGCACAGACGCATCGATCCGTCCTTCTTCTTAACGAATAAGACTGGCGCACCCCAAGGCGACACGCTCGGTCGAATGAATCCCTTATCAAGCAATTCCTGTAACTGTACCTTCAGTTCTTTCAGTTCTGCGGGGGCCATTCTGTAAGGGGCTCTGGATATAGGGACCGTGCCCGACTCCAACTCTATGGCAAACTCAACCTCCCTGTGCGGAGGTAACCCTGGAAGTTCCTCAGGAAAAACGTCCGGATAGTCCCTCACCACCGGTTCTGACGACAGGGATACATCCGCCTCTCTAGTATCCACCACACTCGCTAAGATACCCCAAGTACCCTGACTGAGCAGTTTACTGGCCCTGATGGCTGAGATTACCTGAGGCAACGACTTTGACCCTCCTCCCTTAAATTTAAAACTGGCCATCGAGGGAGGGTTAAACGTTACTTCCTTACGTGAACAATCTATACTGGCGTGGTTAGCGGCCAACCAATCCATACCCAGGATTACATCAAAGTCCAGCATATCCAGAACTATCAGCGTTACCTCAATCACATGGCCTGCTATCTCAATCTGGCATGCTTTCACCTTTTCCTTCGACAACATACATTCCCCGGAAGGAGTAGATACTGACAGAATCTGGTGTAAGGGTTCTACCTCTAAGCGGGCATGCCACACAAATGCGGAAGAGATAAAAGAATGTGACGAACCCGAATCAAACAAGACTAAGGCGTAATGCCCCAACACTGGGAGCGTACCTGTCACTACTGTGCCTGCCTTCTCAGCCTCAGTCCTGTTGGTAGCAAAGACTCTACCCTGATGTGGAGCACCTGCTCCCTGATTCTGCGCGATCCCCGTGAGTCTCAACGGGCATCTATCAGCTGTATGACCCTCTTGCCTGCACTTAAAGCAGGTCCTGGTCCCGAATAAGCAACGGCCCAGATGGTGCTTCCCACAAGTGGTACACAACGGCTTTCCTCTAGCAGCCTCCCCTGCCTCAAAAGGTTTCTGCTGGAAGCTGCGAAACTCACCACCTGGTCTGAAATTCCGCTGTGGCACTGGAACAGGCTGCTGCTCAGCCTTCCTCTTCTGTCCCGACGTCGAACCTCTACCAGCGGTCTTAGACGAGTTAGCCCTCTCCTATAAACTGAGATCCACTGCCAGGCGCAGTGCATCGGCATGAGTAGCGGGTCTGAAAGCTCGGACCAAACCCTGAATGTCCAGTCGGAGGCCTCTAACAAACTTATCAGCTCTGGCCGCCTCGGTCGCTATCATCTCGGGAGCGAAGCGGGATAACATGTCAAACTCCGCATCATACTGCTCCATTGTCATGTCACCCTGCTCTAAGTTCAGAAACTCCTGCCGCTTGGCATCTCTCAAACTGGCGGAGAAGAATTTCGCATAGAAACTCTCCTTGAACTGCTGCCACGTGATCTGACTCACATCACCACCTAGCATTCTCTCTGTAGTCTCCCACCATGCAGTACCTCTGTCAGTCAACATAAAAACAGCACACTGAACCTTCTGATCCTCAGGGCATTTCATGTAACGGAATATGGTTTCCAAGGACGATAACCACATCTGAGCCCTGGTGGGGTCCTCCAAAGACCCATCGAACGTCGTGGGATTATACTTCCTGAAATCCCTCAGATGTTTAGCCTCTACCGACAACTGATCCGGCACAAACTGAGGCGCAACTGGTACCGGAGCCGGAGCTGGAGCAGGAACTGGTGCTGGAGCTGGCGCCGGAGTTGGCGAGGCAGGCTTCTGCTGCTCCCGCATCTGCATAATCATATCTCTAAACCTCTGCTCCATGGCGGCTAGGTCCGCATGAGTAACTGGCGCAGCCGGGTCAGGGGCTTGGGCTACAGGCTGCACCTCAGGCTGAACGCGTCCTGCTCCCCTTCCTCGGCCTCCTCGGCCACCCCTACGTGCACCTCTCCTTGGTGGCATTTTCCTAACAACCACCAAACGATTCCTTTAGTCATAAATGGTAATTGAATTTGCAGTTTAACTTAGGTAAGGTAATGCATGTAGAGTTATACATATACTTTCATGAGAGCGTACCTGACGAGCGGCAAGGATCGTTTCAGCCATAAGGACACAAAACACAGACTCACATTATAAGTCAGTCTACAGAACCTAAAACTTAGGCTCTGATACCAACTGTAACGACCCAACTTTCCGGACTAAGCTGAGGTCACTACCAAATACCAAAACTCGACCATTCAACATAAAATTTAAAACAGACCAGTTACGATTCATTAAAACATTAGAAACCTTACAAAAGACAGTTTCGGGCCCTATTTTAAATAAATCAAGAAAGTCACAAAATAAAAATATCAAGGCACCAGTTCAAAATCACAAGTCAAAATGTTCTGACAAAATACATAGCGGAAGCAATAAGAAAACCAGACGCGTCCATATGGCCTTCACGCATCCTTCCTGCCTCTCGTCGGTCTGCCCCTCGCTGTGCCCCTACCTGAAAAGTTAAAGAAGAGGAAAGGGTGAGTATAAACATACCCAGTAAGGGACCCACTACTGGGCCCGTTAGGGGACAACAGTTAACTTCCTATTCGGGGGTACCCTACATATCAGTCTAGTGCTCCCGAAGGATGCACATATCAGTCTAGTGCTCCCGAAGGATGCACATATCAGTCTAGTGCTCCCGAAGGATGCACATATCAGTCTAGTGCCCCCGAAGGATGCACATATCAGTCTAGTGCTCCCGAAGGACGCACGTATCAGTCTAGTGCTCCCGAAGGACGCACATATCAGTCTAGTGCTCCCGAAGGACGCACGTATCAGTCTAGTGCTCCCGAAGGACGCACATATCAGTCTAGTGCTCCCGAAGGATGCACATATCCGTAAGGCACACAACCCCATAGATGAAGCTAACCGTTACCCCTCAGTCCAAACTAAACTGTCTACATCAATCACATCCCAACGGCATTCATATCACAGTCCCGCCATAGGCTTTATCAGTCAGATAGTATAAGTTTAAACATCTACACCCTCAGTTGCTATATGCATTACCGATTCGCACACCAATTGGGAAAACCCTAAGTCCAATCGACTAACCAACCAAAACCGGACTCACGGTCCATCCCCGTCCAAATTCCATGAACCACATCCAGACCAGTGTTTTACTACATACTGAACCGTAAGTTTAGGGTCCATCAACATAAATTCTCAATCCACAAATAGCAGTCACAGTATATTTTCATCAGACAAAATATAGTATCAGTACTTAACAGTCAACACGCATACAGATATTCAGTACAGTCACAAACGTGTAATCTCCTGTGGATTACTACGGTTTCAGCCTGGACTCGGGGTCCAGTAGTAGGAAAACCCTTACCTGAAACTCGGTTATGCCCCTCGATCGAAATCCACGCTCGACAGATCTACCTAACGAAACACGAAAGTTTTAGTTGATGACTTTAGTAGCAGTTGTTTTAAAAAGGTTATCCGTTGACTTACCCAAGGAAAGGAAGCTATCTCCAACCAGGTCTGCCGCGGAACCCGAGAACTTAAGCGTCAACTCTGTACTACCTTCAAGGGAGAAAAGTAGGGCCATATCTTAATCCAACATTCAAACTCGAATCGGACGAGGTAACATTAGGGAATTCATCAGAACAATCCTTACCGAAGACTCACCGTGACCCGGAGCGGAGGAAGGAAGGCTTAGGTGGCTTGGTGAAACAAGGAGCTCGGCTCGGCTTGAAGGCGCTCGGCTCGGCTCGGCTCGGCTCCACCTCGGCTCGGCTCGGCTTGGTCTCGGCTCGGCTCGGCTTGTGGCTCGGCTCGGCTTGGCCTCGGCTCGGCTCAACTCGGCTCGCGGCTCAGCTCACTCGGCTCGCGGCTCGGCTTACTCGGCTCGCGGCTCGGCTCGCGGCTCGGCTTACTCGGCTCGCGGCTCGGCTCGCGGCTCGGCTTACTCGGCTCGCGGCTCGACTCGCGGCTCGGCTCGCGGCTCGCTCGGCTTAGGGCTCGGCTCGGACAAGGATGGCGGCTCGGGTACGGCTCGCGGCTCGGGTACGGCTCACTCTGCTCGGCTTACTCAACTCGGCTCACCCGGATTTGTGTGGCTCGGACTGGAAACGGGTTCGGGTCGGGTCAGCTTGGAACCGGGTCGGGTTGGGCGAAACGGGCAGCACGGTTCTGAGGCTTCTTTCTTCCGGCGAACGACGGCGGCGGCGATTTGCGGACGACACACGAGGGATGCGGGTGGCTGCTTCGTGGAGCGGCGACGAGCGGCGGTGGCGTTGGCTGGGATTCGACGGACGACGACGAAGAGACGGGTTGCGGCTTGCGGATGGTGGCTGCGGCGAACGTTCGGCGAGGCTACGCACACCGACGGAGATGGAGATAGGGGCAGAGGACGGAGACGGAGAGGATGGTGATGGTGGCGGAGACAAGAAGAGAACGCCGGAGAAGGAGAAGAAAACGGTGAGGCGCGGTGTCGGGCGAGAGGAAGAAACGGAAGAGAAGAAGAAAAGAGAAATTCGGGGGGGGGGGGGGGGGTAGGCGGCGCGCGGTTAGGGTTTTGGTTTTAAAAAATTTATTATATATATATATTAAATATAAATAATAATAATAATAATAAAGTAATAATAATAATATATTAATAGTATTGTTATTAAATAAATAATAATTTATTTTATTGTTTTAGAAATAACAATATTTCTATAATATTAATTAATAATAATAATTATAATATTAATATTATAACAAATAAAATAAATATTAATAATAATAATATAATCAATATTATATTATTATTATATCAACTTGCACTTAAAACGAGAAAAATTTTACCTTAAGTTTTCGGGGCGTTACACATGCATACCTGTTTTATCGTGTTTCAGTGTCTTAAAGCAGGATAAAAGCAAAAGAGGAAATTAGTGAATCGTATAGGATATCGCGCAAAAGCTATGCAAGAAGAGCCCTTTGTCGAGAACAAATGCTAAGAGAGGATAGTTCACTAGAAGACAAGAATGTAGTTAGGGATGATGTGACTTGACAATGGCGACTTTCGATGCTGACATGATCAGAAGAATAGAAGTTTTCCGCCAAAAGTTGACTATATAAAGGACCCTATTACCGTCAAGAAAAGAAGGCCTGGAGAGGCCATAGACCCAGCTGTATATAAAGGAGACATGTTAATCTCCGGCCAAAATGCCTGAATGGGCCAAAAACTAGAGAGTGGCGAAAAGAAGTAGCCTTTCTGCCATCTGTAAAAGTCATTTTCTTCTTCTTTGGCCAAGCTGTGAGTGAGAGTTTAGAGTTTGAAGGAAAGGAAGTCTATCTCCCACTTCCGCTAACTTGTAAACATTTTCCATTCTCTTTTCTTCCCATTTTGTATTCTTTGTAATATATGTTGTTCACATTGTAGAACGGCCGTAGGCCTACATTCTTTAATATATTTTACATGTTTATATCATTTCAATCCATACATCTCTTTACTGTTCATATGTCAATGTGCTATTTATAGTTTAGTCTTGTGATAAGTTCTTGAGAAGTTGCTTTGCTTATAACTCTTATTGGGTTAGTTGAGCTATTTTCATCACCTGGCCACTCTTATTTCCAACTACCCGAGAGAGCAAGTAGCAAGGATATGGCTAACGCACTTAAGAAGAGTTTAGAGACAAACTTCATCTTGACGAGATAACTTTCATCGTTTGTACCTCGAAAGGAAGACAAGTGTCGGTAATAGGCATCGAGATGTTTCTGTTCTTAGTCGCGAAGCTCTATGCGTTTTATAAGTAAATTCTTCTAGATATATCTCACATAACTAGATTTAGTCATTTGTACCCTAAAAGGCGACAAGTGTGGCGTATAAAGACTCTGAGAGGAGCTCATCTTAATCATAAACTAGTTATGAGAGCCATATTGCATCAAGCCTTTCATGGTCTAATCGCCTAGTCATGGATACACATTCCTTCACCCCTGCTGATACAAGTTAGTTCAAAACTCCATTTCGCCTCCATCTAATTCCCCTTTATATAATCTCTCAAGTACAAAAGTAGTTTTAGTTCTGCTTACATTCATTTATTCATTATTTGTTATTCTTTTATACAACCTAATTGATGATTAAATCCTAGAACTAATTATTGATATCAATTCCTGTGTTTGACGAGATCATCCGGATAAATCTATTATTTCGCTTATACTTGGGCATGCAATAGTAAAACTTATACATGACAATGACTTAGCTTTAATATGATGATAGAGACATTGGGAGCATTTTTCATGTAATGAGCATGTTTGAGAACATATGAGGATATTCACAAGGAGAATTTTGTATGCAATGATCTTAAATCAATGAAATATTATGGAGGATAAAGTATAGTTTACCTCACTAAGTTCGAACTCACAACTAAGTATAAGCATATTTGATACCGGCAAATAAAACCAAAAACCATCCATAGAGTTTAAATTAATAATCTAAAAAAGTTAGTTTGCATTTACACCAAAAGCCATCCTTAGAGTTTAAATTAATGGAGTTTGCAAGTTGCAATCCACCATAAAAAAGCTATAAGAAAAACTTCATTGAGTTTAGCTTGCCTATTTAATATTAGAAACCATAACTCTATTAGAAGTTAAAACCACCTAAAAGTGCCTTTCCACTCTCCCTTCCTATTCTATTCCCTCTAATTCCAACTTTTTTGCATACCCAAAAAGGGAGAGTGAATAAAAAATCCGTCTCTGACCCAATAAATCCACTTCCAAATATTATCAATCAAATCAATAAACAGGGGAACAATTAAAGATTGTATCATCAAATATGTATGTCCTTTAGCCTTTACTTGTTTTTCATTTAAGGGTTTAAGGTTAAGGGTCAACTGGTGTCGTCCAAAAGACAAAGCGATATCGGTCGGCTTCATGTCACATCTCGAGCCTAGTGAGGAGGTACTCCAAGATGGGGTGTGAAATAACGATCACTAACGCACCTGTCATATGCATAATAATAAATTCATAGACGTGTCATTGAGGTTCTATGTCTGCGACTACGATATGCGGTAAGACATGATCATCACTATGTCTCTAGGCGAGGATTATGCAATAAAAGGTACATATCGTTTCCATTCAGAACTACTTAATCTGCATTGAGTACAAGTTTTCCTCTCGCTTGTCCAAGTGTAAGCAAAGCGAGAGGTTTCCTTGGTAAGCTAGGGTAAAACACAGAGAATTTCTACCAAACTTAGCGATAACGATTACTTCTAACTTCAAGTAGTATACATATCTATACAGTATGATTTGTGCCTGTGTGTATTAGTTTTACTATTTACACTAGAGATTCTGTAGAAGGTGACATGGAGTAATTTGATGATGAAAAGTGAACTAACTTGTATTAAAGAAATATAAAGAAAAGTCTTCGCATTGTAGGCGATCATCGATACGATAGACATCACTTAATCATCTTCTAATTAACGCGAGCAACATCTCAATGCTTAAACACCATACTTGTTCTCTTTTCGGGATACAAATGATGAAGATAAATCAGGCAATAACTATCTACGCTTCCTTACTTGTAAGAGTCACATTGCCTCTCTTTTAAGGTGGACAACCTCTCAACATCAAGATGCCACATTTGTTCTGCTTTTGGGATACAAATGATGGAGATCAAATGCCCAAATGGAGTTTGTTTCCAAACTTCTTTCTGCACGTTTAGCTATGTCCTCGCTACTTACTCTTCAAAGCAATTGACAACGAACGCTACTATAAGTGATGGAGTCAAGCTAAGAAAAACACGATGAACCTTATAAGTAAAGATCTCTCATCAAGCACTCATCACAAGCTTAAACTACTTATGAAACTTCAACAAGATGAATAGTAAAAGAGATGAAGGAATGACAGTGAATAAAGATGCAATGTATTGATTGATGTAGGCCTCTTGGCCGTGGAAATATAAAAGTCAAAACATTACAATGAGAATATAAAAATGGAAAGCATAATGACTTGTTGAGCATTCCTTGACTCTTTTACAAGTTAGGGGAATGGTTGATGGTTTCTCTTTCTAGTCTCTTTCTAAGCTCTAACTTAGAAGTTAACGGGAGAAGTGGTAAAGAAGAGAACTTCTACAAAAGAGGAAGAGTTATTCTCTTCCACCGACTCTTAGAGAGACAAACCTCCCTGGAGCTCTTTAGCTTTTAGTCCCTTTAGTCCTTCCTTTTACGTGGTAGAGATGGAGGCTTAATATAAGCTAATTTTTGTAGGAAACTTCTATTCTTCTGCATATTTCAGTGCCAAAAAAATCATTGTAATGCACACCAACTCCAACTACCATTCTTGCTTTCTAACGAATCTCTCTGCGTGATGACGTGTTATCTCGCCTAGCGATGTTAATCATCAGACAACCTTCTATTTTGTAGGCTTTATCGCACGTTCTTCGTGTGATGTGATAAAACACTAAAAACCATAGTTAATTAGGCGTGGAGACTTATGCAAGTTAAATTCTCTTCTCTTTATAAATTTACAGTGAAAGTTACATGTTTTGTTACTTTATCCCACGTTTTGACTACATTGTTTTACCTAAAAAACTATAATAACTTGTATTTCTACCTGTTAACAGAATGTGGAATAAATGCATCAAAAGCTTGTACTTGAATTGCAAAAGATATAATGTACAAGAGAATAAAATTTACATAAGTACAAAAATAAGTAAATTTACAAAAGATAACACCCCCAAATTTATTCTTGACATGGTTCAAAAGGTTCTACCATGGTATTTAGTTCACATCAAATTTGATGAAGGGTTCCTCAAGCTTGAATGGATAGATAAGCGCGAGCACGAGCCTGACAATAGCCGCGTGGATGTAGTTCATAAGGGTCTTATATTGCCTATCTATTCGCAAAGATGCTCGCTTGATTAATGTGTTCAATGCCTGATTCTACGTTTTAAGCATTGCAATGTCTGCCTCTATTATGTCAAGCTGAGCTTGATGACGAAGATCATTATTGTCAATTTTGAGTTCCAAGTCCTGAAATTATTTATGACTTTTCAATTGACTTTCTTACAGGTTAGCTTGTCATTGAAACATGTCTTCAAATCCATCTAACATTGGTTTTGCAAAATTGTTCTCTATGAATTTGAAGTACTCGTCATCGTTGTCATCGCTTTCCTTCATCACATTTTATTCTTTGCTCTTTTGTTTAGGTAAGGAAGGAGGTTATGTCTCACTTGCTACCTCATAGGAAATCCTTTACACTTGAGGAGTGGGTCATCAATAGCATTCTCTAAGACTTCTTTGCTAACAGGAACTAGGGATGCTTCTTTTAGATCCTTGATCTTATCTTCAATTGGGGTAAATAGATCACAGAGTGAGTCTTCAAAACTTTCTTGGTACAACTCGACATCCCCTTGGTTAGTTGAAGGATTATTTAAGTCAGGCACTGGAAGGGTTTGATTAGGTAAAGCGACGACAAGAGCTAGAGGATTTTCCTCTTGACGCATTGAGGTAGTCGTGGTGGTTTGGATTTGGCGGAGAGGGCTTGTCGTTTTGGATTTCTCAGGAGTTGAAGTTTGGATTTTTAAGGAAGGCAGCGATGTTTTAGACTTAGTGGAAGAGGTGGTCTTCTTCGGCAATTTAAGAGGTGAAAGTGGTATGATGGTTTGGACAATAGGTGGGGTGATTATCGTAAGGGGAAAAGGGTCCTTAGACTCCTTGACCTTAGGTCTTTTCTCTTGTTTCTTTGACCTAGAGGCCTCGTCCTCACCTTTTTTCTTGTGCACAAGAGGACTCTACTTCTTAATTTCTTATTCTTCTTCTTCTTTCATCTCATCTTCATCTTCCATCTCTTCATCCTCAGAAGATGTTTCTTTATTTCAAGTTTTGAGGTGTTTCTTCTCAGCTTTGTTTCTATGGAGGTTTATCATATGATTGAGACTAGTCATGGTGCAAATTCCATCTTTCACCGTCGTTTCGGGGTAATTTTTCAATGTGTTCACAACTTGCAAACATAACTCTTCTATCTGATTTGAGAAGGGTCTTGTGCTGCGTAGATGCCTCTCCCATGCTTGAATGTGTTCACATATGATTTCACTAACAGTAATGAGGATCTCTTGCATTATGCAATAAAGCTGCATCGCCTTGTCCAAAGAGATTGTGTTGTCATGTCGTGTTGGCACCAACTTCTTCTTTGTAAAGAATAGTCAAATGCTGGATTTCGTGTTAAGGTTGTGTGGGAAGAGTTGATATTTCCTAATTGGCGTGATGTCCCAATTTTCCCCTTTCCATACGATTGTCTCAACGTATCCTTCATGTACTCTTGCGCTGGGTTCTTCAAAATGACTTGCCCAACCGCGTTTTCATCCAATGCAAAGACCATGTTGATATGCTCAAGACCAAAATACACCTTTTCTTGTTTCACCACCACTTAGTCTTCTTCATCATTTATGAAACCTTTGTATCACATGCTGACTACATTTGCTTTAGCTTTGAATACCCCTTGAAAAAAAATTTGCCTCTTGAAGGCGCAGATCGAGCCTCCTAGAAATATTGGCAAACCACCCTAGAAGGGAAAGAGCACATTTTCAATCATAAAGTTTTTGTTTACATACTCGGCAGAAAGGGGTACATTAAACCGAGGTCCTCATCTTCTTCTTTTTCCTAGGCCTTTTCGTCCATAGGACCTTTTTTTTTTCTTCTTGCCTCTTGGTGAATGATAACTTGTAGAAATACAAGTTACTATAACCTTTTAAGTAAAATAATGAAGTCTTGTCGCATGAAAATAGAAGAAAATGGAGGAAAAAGTAGGCGATTTGATTAATCTGCGAAATGCATGATACAAAAGAACCTTATCACAATTTTACTATGTTTTAGTGCTCTAATCACATAATTTTAGGCAAAAGTGAGTGAAGCTAGACGATATCATGCTTACGCGAGAAGACACATTCAACCTTTGCAGTGAAAATAAGTACAAGCTAGACGTCCAAGGCGCTAACAAACAAAATTGGTAGGCAAGAAATTTAGAGAAAGGATAAAAGGAAGTTTACACAGCTCCGTTGTAGCTTTTCAGATGCCTTGATGGCACGTGGTATCCTGCTAACATCAACTCTCACCTTTAAATAAAGGCTCTCACTCCAGAACAAGCATGCACATTTTGGCCGAAGAGCAAGTTCTTACATCGTCCATCTTCTCCCTTCCTTTGAGTTTCAAGAGAGAGGAAATCATCCCCTCCATCTTCCACCTCATCAATAGGCAAAAATCTGAGCTAAAGAGTATGAGAAATCAGACTCTGTGGCGTAACATCTTCTTCTGTGTTACAGTTTGTATTTTTGTTATTTGTTTTACATGGTCGAGAGGCCTAAAGTTGTTTTTATTAAAGCAATGCATTTCTTCTTTCATTCTCCTATGTTTATTATTCTTTCCATGTTTAATCTGATTGGTTAGCTAACTAGTAAGGAAGTGTGTTTTTAATACTTAAAGAATCATAATGGATATACAATGAGTTTTTCTAAGTTAAACGCGAATATCTTAACATTGTACACTTGAGAGAAGAACAATGATATAGATCGTAATCACCTAACAAGTGAGATCCGCATTTAGCTAAGGAAGTGGCATGAAGATTGTACTAATACAATCTTATCTCCAAACTCATCATTCGCATACATTATCGAGAGGATACTGTGTATGGCGATAACACTGAGACATTGCCCGCCTTAATTAAGGACAAGTTACTAATAGCAAATTCAAGATGATCATAAACAAACCATAGCTTAACTTTGTGCATTTGTATCCTGAAAGGCGAGCAAGTATGACATAAGCACTAAGAGGTTGCTTCCCCTAATTCTAAGTTGATACATGCTTTGGATCGCCTTGAAGTATTAAAGCACAAATTATTACATTTAGAAAATTAGACGTTTCCTTTCTTGCCATGTTTATAATGAGTTCATATCCCATCTTTCCATCTCGTTATGGTCACCTTACACCGCCAAGCACAGTAGTGTAAATATTTAGGAAAATTAGCATACTGTTCATAATTATATTTAGTTGCGATAGGATAAATTAGGAACTTAAATTCCCTGTGTTCGACCCTAGAGTTACCAGAAAACCTCTCTTCGCTTATACTTGGGAGATAGAGACGCGATAACATTTACCTTTAGCAATTTAGCAACGCATGAATAAGAGTGTACCTTTTATCGCATAATTATATTTAGTTGCCTAATAGTCACTCAATTAGAGACTCTAATGTTAAATCTACAAGCATAATACTTGTTAAAATATAGCGCATAAACAAACAAGAGAGTTTTTGACATCGCTGCCAGGAATTTCAAGTTTTCCTATTTAACTTACTTGTGTGCTAAATTGTGCAGAAGTTCAATTTCAACTGAATCATGTTGTTTAGCCGAAAAGTCCATGAACAAGTTTATGAGTGAAGACAAACAACTTGAATTCCAACTTGAACTTAAGATTTAGGGAACCTTTCGGAGACACCGTAGACAAAGGTAGAGGCAAAATCGTGAGAACATGAAAAATCATAATAACAATAATAACCCTGCCAATCAGAATGTCCAAGAGCAAAATCCAGCATATTTAGCCCATGACATGAACTGCCTTGTTAGATCATATTCATCACCGAACCTTTACGATTTCAACCCAGGTATCGTGTATCCGATGTTTGGTGAATACGCAAGGTTCAAGATCAAACAAGTAATGCTCCAAATGATCTAAATGCTGGACAATTTGGGGGACAGCCACGCGAAGATCCTCACGAGCATATCAGAATTTTCTATTCTATCTGCGCTTCGTTCAATATTTTGGGAATATCACGAGATTAGCTGCATCTCGCATTATTTATGCTAACACTACGCGGCGAAGTAAAACAATGGGCAAACTCCCTAAAGGAAGAGGAAGCTATAACTTGGGATAGTTTAATTGTAAAGTTTATGAAAAAGTTCCTCTTACCCCTTGAAAATGCGAGAAGTAGGCAGGACCTGATGACCTTTGAGCAGCGAGATAGTGAGAATTTAATCGACGCTTGGAGGAGATTCAAGAGGATAATCAAGAGATGCCCTCAACACTGCATTCATGGATGCATTTTAATGGAGCAGCTCTATTTTGAGTTGAGAGACGATACATAACAATCTGCTGACGTTGTGTTTATAGGTGGGAAGTTGAGATCATCCTACAACCAGATTTAGACTACCTTGGACGCAATGGCCAGCAATAGCCAAGAATGGAGAGATGATGGTTTTGGATCACAAAATGACAGTCAAAGAAACAGAGAAAATAGAGGAAGATTAGATGGAATCGACAGGAACCCAATGGTGGCGTTACAAGGACAAGTCACTGAAATGAACAAGCTCCTTCAATCTATGGCATTATTGCAAGTTAATGTTGCGGGAAGCTTCGTTCAGGCGTGCAACAAGTGACTGAAATGGATGTGTGTAGTACGGAGCCACTCATAACACTGATGCATGCCCATTGAATACTGAGACCGTCGCTTACGTCAAGAATGAGCTCTACTCCAATATGTACAACGTGGGGTGTAGAGACCATCCACATTTTAGTTAAAGGGGTCAAGAGCAAGATGTTCAACACCGACAAGGTGGCTAAGGAAATTACAAGGGCAAAGCACCTGGTTAACGCAAAAAACAGTACAATGAGAGGCCACGCCAGTCAGCACAACGTTGCCACCACCACAACAATCTGAACTATTATTCATCTTCTTCTTCTTCATTAATGGAGGGCCTCTTTCATGAATATATGTAGAGGAATGATGTGCTTCTGTAGAGTCAGGCCTCGTCCATAAAGAATCTAGCATTGCAACTGGGACAACTCACCAGCGATATCTCTAGAAGACCTAAGGGATCCTTTCCGAGCAACATTGAAATGCCTAATTAGGCGAGGGATCCGATAAAGAAAAGTGTTAAACGATGACACTCAGAAGTAGAAGAAACTTGACCATCCACGAACTAGAATCCGACACTACTAGAAAAAGAGTCTTTCTTGACGGTTGTAATTTTAATTTCTTGACAGTCTTTGAGAAAAACGTCAAGAAAGGGGTGATTTAGAAAAAAAACTGTCAAGAACTTTTACGAAAAGGCGGAGGGTAGTCAATTTTCACCTTTCTTGACGGTTTTGAAATGTCAAGTAATATGAATTTTTCCTTGATGTTTTAAAACCGTCAAGTATTATCTATTACATTCTTGACATTTTTAAAAGATCAAGAATTTTTATAAATTCGACATTCTTGACGTTTTTTAAACGTCAAATGATATGTACTTATCCTTGACATTTTAAAAACGTCAAGTAATATCAATTAAATTCTTGACGTTTTAAAACGTCAAGAATTTTTATGAAAAGGCGGAGGGTCATTTTTCAAATTTCTTGACGTTTTTTAAACGTCAAGTAAGGTACTTTTCCTTGACGTTTAAAAAACGTCAAGATTTACTAAATAATTAAAAAAAATAAAATATTAAAATTTTCATTAATCAAAATAATTAAAAAAAAAACCCTTAAATCACTTTTCCCAAATTTCTAAAAAAAAAAAACTTTTTCCTCTTTTTTCCCCCCAACTATCCATTTGTTTCCATATCTCTAAAAAGAACCTATCTATTTTCTCCCAGAAGTTTTCACTCTTCCCTGATTTTCTCCGATTTGAACGCTCCCCTTCTCGACCACAATTGTGTGAACAATCCCTTAAGACGGCCCGTCACCGAACGATCTCGCACCATGGACGTTCCACCGCGCACGGATGTTCACGTTCATGGAGACGCTCCACCCACATACATTCTCCACGACTGTAATGTCATGGAAGGCCGATATGAAGAAAGAAGTAGGTCTTTATGTTTAACTCCCACCAACTGTTTGTTGTTTGTTCTGCTTTTGGGTTCTCTTGTGTCTTACTGTGTAATTGGATTCCTGTTGTTGGATTGATTTGGGAATGTGGGTTTTGCAATGTGGTGATTTTTGTGTAAGGGGCGGGTTAATATGTTTCTATTTGATCTTTTTTGTTGACGTCATGAGGATATGTTCATGTAGTATCCTCATCATACTAACCGAACCAAGATTTATCAAGTGGGCATACCTTATCAATGTTTCGTTTAATGTGTGCATTAACAACTTTGACTAAATTGAAGTGTAATGTACATGATACTTCTTAAATTTGAACTTAATGACACTAATACTTTTCCTTCAAAATATAACATGTATATTGGAACGTCTAGGCACATGTATATTTTGGTTCCTCATGTTGGTGTTGTGAACTCTGAAACTTTTTATTTATTACTTTTGCCAGATTGAAGTTCTTAATCAGTGAGCATTTGGGTTTGCACACAGGTTGTAAAATGCCTTATAAATTTGATTCACAAGCACGGTGGCTGGATTGACAATGATGGATCCATCTTCTTGGCTTGTGATACAATCTTGAATGCTTCTGAAGGTACTTTAGTACGAAATTCTGTTTATATTGTTTCTTTAAGTTCTTGATTGGTCATCATTTAATTTACCGAAAAATTTTCCATTTTCGGTAAATTTTTTTCTCCACAATGTAACAAGTTTTTTGTTTATGCTTGCAAGATGTTTGATCAAATGTCTCCAAAATCAAAGGTTAATTCATAAGGTGTTTTTGTTCTAATTTTCTGTTTTCTTTGAATGGGGGCTGAACTTCTCCTAGTTCAAATGACCAATATGAGTGATTTTTCAACACAATCAAACTTGTGCCATTGGTTTAGAAAATTTTGGTCTCCACAATGTAACAAGTTTTTTATGGAGTAAATTATTGCTAATTCATCGGTATTATGCATAAATTATTGCTAATTTATTTGGTTTGAACTTTGATGTTTCTTTCCTTCCAAGTAATGGAAATAAAAAGGAACAACTTCAGAATGATTCTAACTGGGTAGATGGTGACAACTTTAGTGTGTAATGTTCCCTTCCTTTCACTTGAGATACAAATCATTTAGCATATTGAAGAACAGAGCAAAATGGAGGAAAATGTGGTTATGTTATAAATCTCAAGTTTTCGCAGTTTTTGAAAACATTGGTTGAAACTAGATCATAAACCAAAAAGTTTAGAGGTGTAGTAAGTGTTCATAGGCCTAATTTTCAAAGGTAACTAAGTGAGGGCTCAAGAAATGTTCCTTTATGGTTTTTTCAATAGGGAGTCTAAAAAAAAAACGAATCCTTCATCAGCTTGTGTTTTATAACTTGAAAGACCAGGGATGAGAAGCATATATTTTCTTTTGGGAATCATACAACTGAGATTTAGACAATTCTAATTCTGAAAGTAGTATTTCTCTGTATATGAGGTATAAAATAAAAATTCCAATGGCTTTTGCGTGCATGCTCATTATGTTTTTAAGGCTTCTCTTGTTCATATGCCCTCAACATATCTAGATGACCAAGCCTTTTCTAGTGTTCTAATTGCATCCGATCTTTTCTCCTATTATCAATAATGACTCTGGGTGCTTGTAATCTGAAATCTGTTGGTGCATATCAGATATTTTCCTCAGGATGCTGTTGCACGCAGTTTTGCCAACTACCTCTTTGTTGGTCAATATTTCCTTCTTTTATATTTATTTTTGTGTACCATGTTTGTAGTTTTATTATTTTAGGCAGTAGTAAAGGGAAGTAATATTGCTCAGATACATCTTTGTAAGTAATATTGCTTATTCATCTTGGAAGTGGTAAAGGGAATAAATCTTTGATTTTACTGAATTGTTTCTTCTGTAGGGTTCTGTGCCATTGTTGGGTAAGTTTGATTTTACTGAATTGTTTATTCTCTTTGAATCCTCTGTTATTTGTTCTTTTGCCCCATTGTTGGGTAAGTTTCAACCTTCAATTCTTAATTATATGTTTTGTATTTTCAGTTCCTTTGATGTTTATGCTTTATTGCTTGGGATGTTTCATTAGCTTGTTTTCCTTTTGGTGTTTAATTTGGGCCTTAATAAATTAGTATGAACTATGTTTTAGAATTGTTCATTTATTGAGTTCGTGATTGTCTAATGCAGGATTACAAAAGAAATGCATATACAAAAGCAGATTTGCAATGCATGAATGCTATACAAAGCATGGAAAAGAGGTTGAGAGTTGCTTGCCTTCTTATGCAAATATCAATAATGTTGTGAAGGTAATTTAGATTTTATTTGTCTTTGTCTTGGATTAAAGACTATTTTTATGGTCAGTTTCTGACGGGCACCGTTTGGTCTATTAAAAAACAATGTAAAGTATTAAGGATCAGCTATGTTGATGATTCTGGTGGCCTGGAAGCAACTCTAGGCATTAAATTCATTGTGGTTGGAGAATACAAACTGTGATTTTATTTGTGTAGTATGATCAACTTATTTTTAATAGTTGTTAGTTGATTTCTCTGACTAAATAAGTTTTGAACATACTTTGTTGTTGTGATGTTATCTTCTTCTTGTAGATTGGCTCTGCTGTTGGTGGTAATTATTTTAGCTCATGAATTGAAGATAGAGGATGCGAATGCAAGTTTATTTGATGCCAAATTTCATCCAAAGTTATTGAATTTCAAGCTTCTTTAGTCAAGTTTGTATTTCTTGAACTAGAATTGTAGTCTTATGATTTTTGGAACAACATAGTTGGATCATTTTTGTAATTTTGGAATTATCATATTAGGTTGGGTAGATACAAGTACTGTTTTGTATATGACAATATCGAACAAATATGTAAAGTTTTTGAAATGTTGATACATATATGGTAAAATGTTAATATATGTTAAAGTTTTGGAATTGTCCTCGTGCATATTTATGTTCGATTTTTGAAACTATTTTTGGTGAATATCGTCATTTATATATATTTATGAAACCGTTGTTGGACCACTATACAGAACAATGAGAGCACAATGCAGAAACAAAACATTAATTTAATTACAATTTTAAAAAAATTCGGAACATGCTTGACAGTTTTAAAATGTCATAAAGAATTACATTCTTGACATTTCTAAAATGTCATAAAAGAGTATATTCTTGACGATTTTTCAATGTCATAAATAATCAATTTTTTTACGGTTATTAAATGTCATGAATATTGATATTCTTGACGGTTTTAAATTGTCACGAATACTCATACTCTTGACGGTTTTAAACTGTCATGAATACTCATACTCTTAACGGTTTTAAACTGTCAAGAGAATCTGTTTTTCGATGAATCAGCATCTGCATCTGGGGTGTTGTTTGCCTGAGATAGAAGATTGTATTAATCATAAATACAATAAGTGTTGAATACGTATTTATGACTGGAGGAACAACACTTCTACATTATTGTTACTGTATTGTCCTAGAACTGTTTCAACAGAACTCATACATGGTTTAACATGATTATCACAACTACTAAGAGGGTGGAACGACACTCCACCTTAATTGCAACACTAATCGATAATGTAACCAACTTCACTCCAATTGAATGGAGATTTTCTTCTATCAAATTTTTTTTCTTCAAAAAGGCACGCCCAAAGAACTTACTGTGATCAGTATTTATCCCTTGATTCACACCAATACGTAAAACCAACATAATAACTTCCCTAGGAGGTTACCAATATATAGGGTAAGGATCTTAACTACTTGTGGGCCATCTTTTAAGAGAATATCTTAACCAATATCTTGTAGTTCTGGTTTTCTAAGAGTGGATCAGAAGAGTCCATTCTCTTCATCAGGACTCCTTTTAGATGTTTCACCATGATCATCAATGATGACATTAATAGATTCCATAACTGTCCTGCTACTCTGATTGTATTCCCTGTAGGCACGGTTGTTGGTCGAGTACCCCAGAAATATTCCTCTATTTGATTTTGAGTCCCACTTTTGATGGTGATCCTTGTCACTTAAGATAAAACATGTGCTCCCAAAAATATGAAGTGTTTTACATTTGCTTTTCTCCCTTTACACAGTTCATATAAAGTGAAGGCTATCCCTGGTCGAAGACTTACACGGTTGTGTATATAACACGCAGTGTTTAATGCTTCAGCCTACAAGTAAATGGGTATATCTTTAGCGTGGAGCATTACAAATGACATTTCTTGTAGCGTTCGGTTCTTTTGTTCAACAACTCCATTCTAATGTGGTGTCGGTGGGGATGAAAACTCATGAAAAATTCGTTCATCCTCACAGAATTCGAAAAACCTTTTATTGTTAAACTCCCGACCATGATCACTTCGTGTGCGAGTAATACCTATATTCTTTTCTCTTTGAAGTTGTAAGCACAAGGTTTGACACACTTTGAATTGTCATGAATAAATTTTATCCAAGTATAGCGAGAGAAATCATCTACAAATACAAGTGCATACCTTTTTCCTCTCATGCTTTCTATTTGCATAGGTCCCATGAGATCTATATGGAGAAGTTCTAAAGTGCGAGTCGTAGAGGGCTGATGTGTGGGTTTTTGCAATGACTTGACTTGTTTCCCAGCAGGACAGTCTGAGCAGCGTTCCCGTGAGTCAAAGGTAAGGGGAAGTCCTATAATGGCTTCAACCTTTGCAGCTTTGGCTATGGATGTTCCATTGATGTGTCCCAATCGCTTGTGCCATAGACTTGCTTCCTCCGATTTTGACAGGTTGCACATATTCACCTTTGAATCCCAGTGATAACAGTTGTCTAACAACCTTGTTCCACTGAGGCATACTTTGTTTTGACTATCTATCACATTGCATCTATCTTTGCTAAAACTAACATGATATCCTTGATCGCATAGTTGGCTAATGCTGATCAAGTTTGCTGACAACCCCTGCACTAATTAGACATCGAGTAGATAAGGCAAGCCTGGGTGATTGATAGTACCCTTACCAATAATTCTTCCTTTCCCTCCGTCACCAAAGACTATTGATCCTGCATTGCATTCGTTAAGTTCTGAGAAAAATGCTGCATTTCTTATCATGTGCCATAAACAACCACTATCAAAATACCAGTCAGTGGAATTTGGATTATTAACAGATATAAGAGCTACCTTGAAGTTTTCTCGATTAGTTTTTAGTCACCATTCTGTCCTTCATCTGTTCATGTGTATGCTATGGCTAATGGATGTTGATGATACAGAAGGCTTTGCAGTCGAAAACAATATGGTTGAATATGACCACTCTTCCCACAAAAGTAACAAATCCATCGTTTTCGTCTATTCAGCACCTTCAATGGTGAAACTGCATCCTCCATGTTCATTTCTTTAGCATTTTTTGTCTCACTGTTCTGAGTGCTCGACTCTCATACAAAAATTATTTTTATCTAATTCCCTATAGCCTTCCATCCTGAAAAACCCAGACCTTTTCTATCAACGCATCTTTTTCCTTAATCAATCAGGTCATCTAATTTCTGAGCCCATTTGTCAGCATTCTCACAGATTTAGTTAGCTCCTTAATTGATTTCTGGCTTCCTTTAATTCAGCTTTTAGCGTGACTATTGAGGATAAGAAGCTTTAATTTTCTTCCATCAAGCATTGTATTCTAGCCTATTGGTGAACAATCGTAGCTTGATCTTCCTCTCACTTTCTTTTCAAGGTGCATTCATTGATAGACTCAATTAACATTGTTGCTTGCTTATCAGACGCTAAAGAGTTCACATTTTTTACTCCTTGTTCATTTATTGTGGAGACACTGATTAAAGCCATTCTAACTTCGTTATCATCACTTTCTGAGTAGTCTTCTTCATCTGAGAACGTAGCTACAAGACTCTTCTTTTTACGTTTGAGATAGGTTGCACATTCGGTTTGAATGTGTCCAAACCCTTCACATTCATGACATCTGATTCCTTTATTATTCTTCTTAAATTTTGACGTACCATAGTCCTTTTCTCCTCGTTCATAGTCTTTCCTTCTATATAGTCCTGATGAGGAAGAACTGGATATTCCTTGCTGAACTGTTGAGTTGGCTTCACGGCTGCTGCGTTGACTCCTAATATGTTTGTGTAACTGACTTTTGAGTTTTGCAACAGCTTTCTCAGTAACACCATGGATTCAACTAGAGAGTCATTATTTTGAGATACTTTGTGTTCTTCTATCAGTTCTTCCTTTACAGAGGTTAGAGCCAGACCAGGTTTCCTTCTGCTTTCACCATCTCCCAAGTGCAATTCAAAGGTACATAGTGACCCGAACAATTCATCCAACTTCATTTTTTATAGGCATTTGCCTTTTCAATTATAGTCACCTTCATATTGAACTTGGATGGAAGAGACCTAAGAACTTTCCGGACAAGTTTCGAATCAGACATCTTTTCTCCTAATGCATCTGATTCATTGGCAATGTCAAGTACTCGAACATTAAACTCAGCGATCGTCTCCTCTTTAGCCATTTGAAGTGCTTCGAAACGTGATGTCAAGATCTGCAGACGTGAGATTTTCACTTTTGAGGTTCGTTCAAAGGCCATTTCCAGGATATCCCATGCAGCCTTAGTCAACTTATAGGTGTTGATTAATTTGAATATGTTTTGATGAACAACATTAAACAAAGCATTCAACGCACGTGAGTTACCCACAAGTGCATCATCTTCTTTGCTTGTCAACTTCAATTCCAACTTTCGTATAACTTTACGGATTTCATCCTTTTCAATGGGGTGCTCCCATCTTGAGATAATTGCTCTCCAACTCCTTATGTCCAGTGACATAAGAAATGCCTCCATGTATGACTTTCAGTAACCATAATTTCCTGCATCTAGAAGGGGCGGCTAGTGGTTGAGTTACCTTCACGGATTTCATCCATTGATGATCGATTGATGACCAGCTCTAATACCAATTGAAATATGAACGGTTTCAGTGATATATAACAGTTGTATCGACAGTTGTACATAGAGTGCTAAACTATAGAAATGTGAAACATAACAATTAACACATCAGCATTTGTTAACCCAGTTCGATGAATGAGCATCTACATCTGGGGACTGTTTGTCCGAGATAGAAGATTGTATTAATCATAAATACAATAGGTGTTGAATACATAGTTACGACTGGAGGAACAACACTTCTACACTATTGTTACTGTACCGTCCTAGAACTGTTTCAACAGAACTCAAACATGGTTTAACATGATTATCATAACTACTAAGAGGGTGGAACGACACTCCCCCTTAATTGCAGCACTAATCGGTAATGTAATCAACTTCACTTCAATTGAATGGAGATTTTCTTCTATCAAATTTTTCTTTTTTTTTCTTCAAAAAGGCACGCCCAAAGAACTTACCGAGATCAATATTTATCCCTTGATTCATACCAGTATGTAAAACTAGCATAACAGCTTCCTTAGAAGGTTATCAATATATAGGGTAAGGATCTTAACTACTTATGGGTCATGTTTTAAGAGAAGATCTTAACCAATGTTGAAATAAAATAGGTCAGATCATTTTGTTAACAATCTCTTTAGCTAATAATGCTTCATCCTTGCATAATAAAAACGTACCAAACAAGGAAGTGGAGAACATAAGGCGAGAAGAGCAATGTGACGAAGCGTCTAACCAAGCGACAAGCTCCAATCCTTTATCGCCTCCTTCATTTCCTGCTCGCTTGAAGAAGAAGGGCGACGACTAACAATTTTTCAATTTTTTTGGATGTTTTGAAGCAGTTACACATCAACATCCCATTTGTTGATACGTTAGAGCAAATGTCTTCCTATGTCAAGTTCCTGAAAGGCATCTTGGTGAAGAAAAAGAAGATTAATGATTTTGAAACTGTGGCTTTAATGTAAGCAACAAGCGACATCTTCAAGAATGGGGTGCCAGAGAAGATAACAGATTTAGTAGCTTCACGGTTCCCTACTCAATAGGTGGAATAGATTTGGGTCATGCTCTATACAACCTTGAGGCAAGCATCAACTTGTTGCCTCTTTCTATCTTCAAGAAATTAGAGATAAGGGAGGTCCAACCAAATCATATGAGGCTTCAATTCGTTGATAGATCCACGCTAAGCCAGAGGGCAAGGTTGAAGATGTTTTGGTGAAGGTGGACAAGTTTTTGTTCCCACGGGCTTCGTTATTCTAGATTATGAAGATGATTAGGAGGTTCTAATCAACAACTAAGAAAGAAAGAAGTTGTTTCATGAATGTCGCTTTTATAGATGGGATGAGCCTTTCCTTTACAAATTACGGCCAAATCAGATATTAAGGCAGTGTGTCTTTGAATATGAAACAACAAATATACTTACCAATTGTCATGAAGCATCATATGAAGGACACTTTGGTGGACAAAAGACGGCTGCAAAAGTCTTGCAGAGTGGGTATTTCAGGCCTACTCACTTTCAAGATGCAAGGAACTTTGTCGTTGTTAAAGGACGAGAAACATGTCTCATTGTAATGAAATGCTTCTGCAACCCATCTTAAAAATTGAACTGTTTGATGTGTGGGGAATAGACTTTTTGGGATCATTTCCTCAATCCAGTGGCCACATCTATATCTTGTTGGTTGTGGACTATGTCTCAAAAGTATGATGAAGCAATCTCCTACGTGAAGAATGATATGATTACAATCAGTAAGTTCTTAAAAAGAAACAGCTTCACACGATTTAGGACCCCTAGAGCCCTTATGAGCGACGAAGGATCTCATTTCATTAATCGTATCATGGTCAAACTTCTCGAGAAGTACAACATAACCCATAAAGTAGCCACCACCTACCAATTTTAATCCTTAAAACTCTTGTCAACAAACTCATCCTTTCACCATAAAACTCATCGTTAACTTCATCTTATTCACATCCCGATGGCCACTAACGAAAGAAAACTTCTGAAACCTCCTTTACCTCCAAGCTCACCCTAAAAAAGGATGCTTCATCCACTTAATCCCAAGCAAAACGCCCAGAAGCATCCAAGAACCCAAGCTCTTCTTCCCAGAAATCCAGAACTAAGGGTTCTAGGAAGAAGATCTTCTTCAAGCCTCAAACAGAAACATTATCTTACCAAGCATACTCTGTTAGATTCAGAGCAAGTATAGAGGCATAAAATGGGCGTCACAGATTTCATTCTCGACACAAATGAATGGATGAGGTGAGAAGAGAACATTTATAAAAAAAATGCCTAATTTGGAGCCAGGAATGGAGTCGATGCGGCTTGATGACAGCCAACCCAGATATAAACATCTGAAGCATGAGGCTGATAAGGTTCTTGTGGGTCATGGAGAGACAAGCGAGAAAGAAGAAATATAAGTGCCTTCTCAGTTTTATGGTAAAGTGTTGAAGTTTGTAGAAGAGTTGCAAGCGGTAGAAAGGAAGAAGAGTGAGGCGGCTAAGAGAAAGAAGGCAAAAGAAGAGAAAAGAAAGGAAGAGGAGAAAAAGAAACAAAAGAATGATGAAGAAAAAACCCTGCAAGAGGAACGATCGAGGAAGACATAGAAAGGAGAAATAGGGAAAGCGCACAAAAGGTGCGTATGATGGTGGAGAGAAAGAAAAAGGAAGAAGAATAAAGGAGGGAGAAAAAAGGGCATGCGAGGATGATGAGTATTTCCTCCAAACCTTCAAAGAGAAGAAGAAGATGTTAAGTCTTTGGCAGAGATGAAGACAAAGCTGGCAGAGATCCAAATCGCCAAAAAGAAGAAACAAAAAACACTTGAAGGCTTGAGCGAGCAAGTAGAGAGTGTGGCTGCAAGGAATAAGGTGGCTGAGCATCAAGAGGGGGATCGCGTCGATGTTGTGGTAGAAACATTTAGTAGAGAAATAGAAGGAATGAGCCCATTGGAACCAAGCCTAAGGCCTGAAGAACCTGGGCTAGTTAAGGTCCAACTCCAAAAGAAAAGCAAAAGTAAGGAGGGGACATCTAGACCTGAGGATTAAGACTAAGTTAGCTAAATCATTCTAATGAAATAGAAACCCAACAAGTTAATAAAGTTACATCTAGTGATTACTATTTTGTGGTCCGGTCTTATCCAAACTCATTGCATAGAATACTCTCACTCGCATGCCGCATACATGAATGCATTGGATCAATGTGTTTGTATCAAATATAAAGTGAGCCGTATCCATAGTGTTACCAGGATAAGGTACCCAACCTTAACCCCTTTAAGCTAGTCTTGAACATTGATCCCCGTATGTCTCTACATACTGTTCAAGACTCATCAAACAACTTAGGATGTTAGTTTATTGGATTTAGGTTATTAAGACAAAACTAATAATATAATCAATAACATTGAAATTATAATAGTAAAACATTTTATTGATAACGATCAATGGGTTATATTTACTATCTACGAGTTTTAGAACATAAAACCCAACAAACTCCCACTTGGACTGAAACTCTAGTCACTATGGGATGTACAAAATAAAGTAATCCTCAAACATTAGAAATGGTAAAATGTACAAGTATATTACATAAAATGTATATATACAAATACAATAAACTAGGGCATCATCATACGCATTACACATCTCTCACTTGGCTTAGGTTACCTAATGTACATATCTCGTAGACCTAGACTTTCTAGATGACCCTCGAGCACTTTAGCCGTGAGAGTTTTCTTAAATGGATCAACAATGTTGTGCTTCGAAGCGATCTTGGTGACGATCACATCCCCTTATTGCACATCTCCTGTATTAGATGATACATCCTCTTTATATGTTTATCTCGTTTGTGGTTTAGAGGTTCTTTAGAATTGGCTACTGATCAACTGTTATCACAATATAGAGTGATGGGCAAGTTTATGTTTGGAACAACTTCCAAATCATGTAAGAACTTCCTGAGCCAAACTAATTCTTTTGCTGCTTCACAAACAATGACGTATTCAGCCTCCAAAGTAAAGTCTGCAATGCATCCTTGCTTGATGCTACGCCATACTATAGCTCTACCATTCAGGGTGAACAATGATCCCAACGTGGATTTCCTAGAATCCTTATCGGCTTAGAAATCAGAGTCAGTGTATCTTGTAAGGATCAAACCCTTAGCTCCATACACAAGCATGTAGCCTCTCGTTCTCCTAAGATACTTGAGAATATTTTGTCGATATAGGTTACTTAAGACAGTGCTAGCATTTTGTTCTTACGATCCCTTATAATTTAGATGCCAAGAACATATTATGCCTCTCCAAAATCTTTCATTTGAAATTGGGCTGCTAGCGAAGTTTTAACGTCAGTTAGGTATCCCACATCATTTCCAATAAGGAGGATATCGTCCACATAAAGTACTAAGAATGCTACTTTACCTTTGTTGATTTCTTTTATGCACAAGGTTCATCAACGTTTTGGTCAAAACCGTAAGATTTGATCGCAGTATCAAACCTAATGTTCCAAGATCCAGATGCTTGTTTCAATCCATAAATGGATCGATTCAGCTTGCAAACTTTTTGCTCCTGACCTTGGGTTATGAACCCCTCGGGCTGAGACATAAAGATACTCTCTTCAAGATTTTCATTTGGAAAGCAGTCTTGACATCCATTTTCCATATTTCATAATCATAAAATGTGACTATAGACAAGAGAATCCTAATAGACTTTAACATAGCAACAGGGGAACATGTTTTCTCATAGTCAACCTCTCCCTTTAGGTATACCCTTTTGCTACAAGTCTAGCTTTGAAGGTATGTGCCTTCCCAGCTGAATCTCTCTTTCTCTTATAGATCCATTTGCACCCTATAGGTTTTACACCTTCAGGTAGATCTACAAGCTCCCACACAAAATTGAAGTACGTAGACTCCATTTCAAGGTCCATGGCTTTGACCTATTGGTCCTTATCTACATTATTCATTGCCTGTTTGTTGGATAATGGAATCTCAAATCCATGTACTCTCCACCTCGATCAGATTGAAGTATTTTAATCTTTTTATTTAATAGATTTTCAACTTCAGCCTTATACTCCTTGAACTTTTCAAGAGCTTCAAACTTATGCTCCATTAAGTATAAATAACCATACCTTGAATAATCATCTATAAAAATGATGAAGTATTCAAAACCTCCTCTAGCTTTTACATTCATCGGACCACAGAGGTCTAAATGGTATAAGTTCTAAAGGCTCTTTAGCTCTATAACCTTTTCCAGTAAAAGGTCTTTTTGTCATTTTTCATTCAAAACAAGATTCACATGGAGGTAATGAATGATCTTCTAACTCATTTACAAGTCCATTCTTTACTAATCTCCCAATCTGATCAAGATTTATGTGACCTAATCTTAAATGCCAAAGATAAGTATTGTTATTTGGAGAAATTCTTTGTCTTTTATTTTGAGTATTAGCAGTTCTAAACATCTCATAATTTAAAACTGCTTTTGTTTCATTAGGTCTTAATACATAGAAGTTGTTTCTAAGCTTAGCCGAACAAATAGTACACCATTCTTAGAAATGAACGCTTCATTCATAGAAAAATTAATTGAGTACATATGTTCAATAAGACAAGAAACGGAAACTAAGTTCCTTTTAATTTTAGGAACTATGTACAAGTTTTCCAAAAACATGAATCTATTTCTGAAAAACAACTTAGCATCTCCCACTGTGCGAGCTGAAATGACATCTTCTGTTCCAACCTTGAGTGTAATCTCACCCTCCTCAAGCTGCTTGATGGAACTAGTTTTCTGTAAAGAAGAACAAACATGGTTAGTGGCCCCTGAATCAAGTATCCAGACATTTTGGTTATTCTTCACTAAACATGTTTCTAAGACAAGTAAATCAAATTTACCTTCATTTTCTTTCTTCTTAGCAAGGTACATGGGCCAGGTTCTTTTCCAATGTCCATCCATATTGGAGTGGAAACGTTTCACCTTGATGGCTACCTTAGCCTTCCCTTTATCCTCAGCAGCAGTAGTAGAACCTTTCCCCTTCCCTCCTTTCTTCTTCAGAATTTTCTTAGATTCAGAAGATGAAGGTGCAAACCTCCTGGAATGGGCAACATTTGCCTTTCCTTCTTTCTATCCCTTAAGAGATTGAAAAGTTTGCAACTCTTTTAGGAGGGTAGTCATGTTGTACCATATCTTGTTCATTTTCGCATTGCTGCAAAATTGAAGAAAGCTCTTCGAAAGAGATTTCAAGATATAGGACACTTGATTATTTGCATCAAAGACCGTTCCGTTCATTTATGCTACATTAATGTTGAAGTTGACTATCATGTTGAGAACATGTTCTCTAACAGATTGACCCTCTTTCATACGTGCATTGTAAACATATTTAATAGCCTCTTGTTTGATCTAAATGGATGGTTGCCTAAAGATCTCTCTGACGGAGTCCATGATCTGACGTACAGTGACCATGATCTCATGTTTCTTACTCAGTATGTTAAACATACTAGCCAATATGTAAAGGCGGGTCTTGTCATTAGCCTTTGTCCAGTAGTCATATGCATCCCTAACACTTTGGGATGCATTTTGAGTGGGGAAAGGAGGACATTCCTCTATTAAGATGAAGCGTAGATCAGCGATAACTAGAATCATATTCAGTTTCGATTTCCACGTCGTATAATTTTTACCGGTTAAATAAATCTTTTTAAGCAATGCAATAATTGAGGAAGACATGATGAAATAGCAAACAATTGACCGTATTAGTTATCTTTGTCTTAACCCATTACACAAAATGATCCAATCAATTCAGCAAAAACAAACAATCAAAGAACCTTAATAAAACAAATGATTTAGTTTTTGCAACGATACTTTAGAAGTTTAGAGAAACAGTCACCAAAGGGTGATCAACTACTCCTCTTATAGATTAAGACAATCTCAGCTAATTACTAATACCAGAGTAACTCTTAATCCTATAGTTCTTAGCTACCTTTTTCGGTCAATAATTCATTAAATACTTTAATTCATTCTGTAAGTGTGACCCTACCAGAGGTACGCTTCAACAAGCTACCATTAGGAAAGACAACTGGTGAAG
This sequence comes from Cucumis melo, assembly GCF_025177605.1. Taxonomy (NCBI): domain Eukaryota; kingdom Viridiplantae; phylum Streptophyta; class Magnoliopsida; order Cucurbitales; family Cucurbitaceae; genus Cucumis; species Cucumis melo. The sequence goes on from NC_066862.1 coordinate 17,387,561, forward strand.
ATTAACCTAAGAAATCCTATCCATTTTTGGAGTTTACGTTGACACGTTTCCTTCTCCCACTTACTATGAACATTTCCCCTATTCACCTTGTTATTGAACCAAACAAACACTTTTCGAGGGGAGGCTACGCCCGAGGCAACACGAAGTCGAGTATGGATCTCACGTGTGAACTCTTAGGGATGTGAGAGCTAAAAATTGATATATCATATATACCATTTTTCTCTTACAAAAATGTTCTATTAATTTAGAGTTTAGTTGTACTTAGCTAAATAAATCTAACTAAGTCTATTCTTATTATAACACTTATAATAAAACTTTAATCTAAAGTTTCTAGGTGTATTAAACCATTTAATTTACCTAGTGACATCTTATGCTAATAGGAATAAGGTTAATTCAACATCGGGTCTAGGTCAGTTCCTAAGTAGGAGGTGTTCAGTAAACCGTCAACTTAAGTACCCCCAGCCTTAGATAGAACTTTACCGATGGAGTTCCCTTATAACCTTAATCTATTGGGTTTAATGTCCTAAAACTGGTAGATAGTAAATATAATCAATTGACCATTATTAATAAAGTATTTTATTATTATAATTTCAATAAGTGTTATTGATTATATTATTAGTTTTGTCTTAATAACCTAAATTCAATAAACTAACATTCTAAGTTGTTTGATGAGTTTTGAACAGTGTGTAGAGACATTTGAGGATCAATGTTCAAGATCAGCTTAAAGGGTCTATAGTATAGGGTTAAGGTTGGGTACCTTATCCTGTTAACACTATGGATACGGCTCACTTTGTATTTGATAGAAACACATTGATCCAATGCATTCATGTATGTGACATATGAGTAAGGGTATCCTATACAATGAGTTTGCATAAGATTGGACCACGAAATAGAAATCACTAGATGTAACTCCGTTAACTAGTTGGATTTCTATTTCATTAGGATGACCTAGATGACTTAGTCTTAATCCTGAGTGTATTATGAATTCCTATTTTGAAGGATTGTCCTTTGATTTGTACGGGTGAGAGTGGCCAAATTGCCAACTCAATATGCTTATCATTTTGGGGACAAGACCGAGTGGAGAGTTGGGAACATAATCAAACAAGATAAAATTCACTCCTTCCCACCTTTAGGTAAGTAGATAAGTGTTCCCTTAAATGGTGTCTCTGGGACTTGAACAAAAAGCCCTACCCTCTCTATGGCACGAGAGGGGTTTCTGTTTAGTGGTTGGACCATAAACACGTTGTTCATTAGAGGAGCACTGGTATTTAAGGACTAGAAGTAACTTAGAGGTAAAACGGTAATTTGAACCAGCTGGTGTTACGAACACTTGTGAAGGACTAATTTACTGGTATTGGTTTATATCCGTGGATACATAAATATATCTACAGTGAGAAGAGTTCAGCTGTTAGTCTTTAGTGGAGTGTACACACAGTTAACAAATATTGATTAATGTGGTTAATGAGTTTAGCTAATTAATCTCATATCGTTGTAGCTTCTGATCTGTAAGGCCATTAAGTCTCCTTCCTAGCTTTTAAAGAGTAATGAGATTTATTTATATTGGTTGTAATTTGAAATGTTCAAATTTACTTTGGGAATTAATATAATGTATATTGATACATTATAATATAAAGTTTATATTTTAATTAGACTTTATTATATAAATTTAATTTTGGATATAATTCAAAATTAAATTACGATAGAATAAAATATTTGAATGAGTTAAAATATTAGTTTAATGTGAATTAGATTCATATTAAAACTATAAGTTAAAATTTAATGTGAATATGATACATATTAAAACTATAGGTTATGAGAGAAATTTATATTTGAATATGATTCAAATTATGGATTAAATTAAATATAAGATATTTAGTTTAGAAATTTATTAGTTAGAGAATTAATTAATAGTTTAGTTTAATTTGATTTAATTAAATTTGATTTAATTAAATTAATTTAATTAATTAAATTAAAAATATAGGTTATGCAAGAGATATTCATTTAAATATGATTTAAATGAAAATATTAATTAAATATGATTTAATTAATTAGTAAATTAAATTAAATAATTAGTTTAATATATATTAATTTAATAATTATTAAGTTAATGGGGAACGTAGGTGGTTTTCCCACGTTTCCATTTATTCTCTCCAACTTCCCACTTCTTCCGTCGAAAGAAGTGGGAATACTTTGCGTTACAAAAAAGGGGGTGAATTCTGCGAAAAAAAGACACTCCATTCTCTCTGACAAAAATTTCTCTATTGAGAAAAATTTTCTTATTCCAATTTTGGTTCCCACAAACCATCTCGATCAGAGAATAGGAAGGTTTTCAAGTGGTGGTGTCGAAATTGGTGATTGGTAGATTCAGAGTCGTCAACGAGCGTAAGTTCTTCTTCTCTGTTTTTTTTCAAAGCATGTTTATTAACCATAAAATTGTTTTTATAATTTTTGCCAATGTATTGGTATTTTTTTTAAGGTTCCAATTAAAATTGGGTTTCTGTAATCCTTCCGCAATAAAGGGTTTTCATCTCTTCAATTGTTACCAGAGTCATCTCAATTTTAATTGAGAATTTTTAAATATCTGCATTAGTTAGGTGGGATCTCTGCATTATGAATGTTGGTTTTGCAATTGAATGTTTCTGTAATTTTGGCCATAGATTTACTGTTTTGATAAGATCAAAATGTAAAAGCCCCTGCATTTTTTGGCATTTTAATTTGTAAATCTATAATTTAGAGTCCAATTTTTGGATTCGGGATGTTTTTCTGAGTTTTTCGACACCAAATTTGCCCAAAACGGACAACCGGAAGGCCATCAACAGAGAGTTTTACGATTCTGTACGGGAATTGAAGCGGAAAAAAATCGCAGCTGGAGGTAGAAGAAGGGATGATGTCATCATGACGTCAGTGTGACGTCTCATCAGCTCAGATATGCTAGGGCGGCTCGTGGCTCAGCGACTCGGCTCGGCTCGATTCAGTAGTTATTGGCTCGGTTCGGCTCGGTCAGCTCCGTACGGCTCAATCGGTGCCGATTTCCCATCTAGCGCCGGTTCAGGCCGTTTTTTAGCCGGTTCTTCATTTTCTGGGCCAATTCAAGCATTTTTAGGTCGGTTTGGAGCGGTTTTTGACTGGTTCAAGGTTTTTGAGCCTGGTTTGAAGCTTTTTAAAGGTTTTGAGGCCGATTTTGGAGTTTTGAAAACACTTTTAAGATATTTTTAAGGCTTTATTATTGTAATTATTGCTTTATTTTTATCCTAGGGGCCAATTTTACAGGTTCAATAGTTATTTAAATGCTTTATGGATGTCATTTAGATAAATCCCACCTCAGATTGAGCATGTTCATGCATTTTTATATATTATAAATGTTATAATGTATGGTTTTAATGCATGATTATGAATTTCATGGGTAATTTAAAATATGTTGATATTTTAAATATATGAAATTGAATAAGCGTGATGCATGTCATTACTTAGTTAAATATAATTTGTTATATTTAAATTAATGTCTTGTGTATGCTTGATTAATCTTCATATTTTATTTTATATAATTGTTATATTAATAAAGATGAAAATTAATTTGCATTGTGCACATTACATCCATAGTTTAATATAATTGTTATATTAATATAATGTATGCATGTAATATGGTTTTATTTAATTATAATTTGATTTTAATTATTTAAACCATAGTATGCATGATTATATGGCTAATTAACTAATTTTATAATAGTTATAAAAATTGATTATTAAAAATTGTCAACCTATAATAAAGAGTTGCATGCAAACATAGGATTTAGGATTAATTTGGTTTAATTTTAAATTGTTTAAAATTAAATAGACCTAAGATCACATTAATTCTAATAGGATTAGAATTAAGTCTTATTTTTAGTTTAGTGAAACTAAATAGGACAAATAGGATTCAAGGTTATAAGGGAACTCCACTGGTAAAGTTCTGTCTAAGGTTGGGGGTACTTAAGTTGACGGTTTACGGAACACCTTCTACCTGCGAACTAACCCGGAATCGGCGATGAATAAACCTTATTCCTATTAGCATAAGATGTCACTAGGTAAATTAAATGGTTTAATACACCTAGAAACGTTAGTGTAAAGTTTTATTAAAGTGTTATAATAAGAATAGACTTAGCTAGATTCATTTAGCCGTAGTTTAGCTAACTGCAACTAAACCCTAAATTAATAGAACATTTTAGTGGGAGAAAAATGGTATATATGATATATGAATTTTTTGCTCTCACGTCCCTAAGAGTTCACACGTGAAATCCATACTCGACTTCGTGTCGCCCTGGGCGCGGCCTCCCTTCGGAAAGTGTTTGTATAGGTCAATAACAAGGTGAATAGGGGAAATGTTCATAGTAAGTGGGAGAAGGATGCGTGTTAACATATCCTACAGTCTCCATTAGGTTGCACCGTAAGATTTCTATGATCTGTCTGCGTGTCGTCCAGGAGCGACCATCCCTTCGGACGACTTGATCATATAAGTCGGAACATCGCAAACTCTAGAAATGGATAGGATTTCTTAGGTTAATCTTCAACAGTTGTCTTTCCTAACGTAGCCTGTTGAAGTGTACCTCTGGGATCTGAATATGGTGGGGTCACACTTACGGGATGAATTAACTTAGTTAGTAAATTCTTGCCCAAACAACGATAGCTAAGAACTATAGGAATAAGAGTTATTTTGGTATTAGTAATTAGTTGATATTGTCTCAATTTAGAAGAGGAGTAATTGATCACCCTTTGGTGACTGTTGCTCTAAACTTTTAAAGTATCATTGCAAAAACTAAATCATTAGTTTTATTAGGGTTCTTTGATTGTTCATTTTTGTTGAATTGATTGGATTGTTTTATGTAATGGGTTAAGACAAAGATAACTAATACGGTCAATTGTTTGCTATTTCAGCATGTCTTCCTCAATTATTGCATTGCTTAAAAAAGATCAATTAACTGGTGAAAATTATGCGACGTGGAAATCGAAACTGAATATGATTCTAGTTATCGCTGATTTACGCTTCGTCTTAATGGAGGAATGTCCTGCTTTCCCCACTAAATATTCATCCCAAAGTGTTAGGGATGCATATGACCGCTGGACAAAGGCCAATGACAAGGCTCGCCTCCACATCTTGGCTAGTATGTCTGACATACTGAGCAAGAAACATGAGATCATGGTCACTGCACGTCAGATCATGGACTCTTTTAGAGAGATGTTTGGGAAACCGTCCATTCAAATCAAACAAGAGGAAAATGTTGCCCATTTTAGGAGGTTTGCACATTCATCTTTTGGATCTGTTTAAATTGAGAAGAGGTAAGAAAGGAAGGGGAAAGGTCCTACTATTGCTACTGAGGGCAAAGTGAAGGCTAAGGTAGCCATCAAGGGGAAATGTTTCAACTGCAATGTTGATGGGCATTGGAAAAGAAACTGCCCTAAGTACCTTGCTAAGAAGAAAGAAAAGGAAGCTAAATATGATTTACTTGTCATGTTTAGTGGAAAATGACCAAAATGTCTGGATACTTGATTCAGGTGCCACCAACCATGTTTGTTCTTCTTTACAAGAAACTAGTTCCTTCAACCAGCTTGAGGAGAGTTAGATGACACTCAAGGTTAGAATGGGAGATGGCATTTCAGCTCGTGCAGTGGGAGATGCTAAGTTGTTTTGAGGAAATAAATTCATGTTTTTGGAAAACTTGTACATAGTTCCTAAAATTAAAAGGAACTTAGTTTCCGTTTCTTGTCTTATTGAACATATGTACTCAATTAATTTTTCTATGAATGAAGCATTCATTTCTAAGAATGGTGTACGTATTTGTTCGACTAAGCATGAAAACAACTTGTATGTATTAAGACCTAATGAAGCAAAGCAATTTTAAATCATGAGATGTTTAGAACTGCTAATACTCTAAATAAAAGGCAAAGAACTTCTCCAAATAACAATACCCATATTTGGCATTTAAGATTAGGTCACATAAATCTCGATCGAATCGAGAGATTGGTAAAGAATGGACTTCTAAACGAGTTAGAAGATGATTCATTACCTCCATGTGAATCTTGTCTTGAAGAAAAAATGACAAAGAGACCTTTTACTGGAAAAGGTTATAGAGCCAAAGAGCCTTTAAAACTTATACATACAGACCTCTGTGGTCCAATGAATGTAAAAGCTAGAGGGGGCTTTGAATACTTCATCTCTTTTATAGATGATTATTCAAGGTACGATTATTTATACTTAATAGAGAATAAGTCTGAAGCTCTTGAAAAGTTCAAGGAGTATAAGGCTGAAGTTGAAAATCTATTAAGTAAAAAGATTAAAATACTTCGATCTGATCGAGGTGGAAAGTACATGAATTTAAGATTGTAGGACTATATGATAGAACATGGAATCCAATCCCAACTCTCAGCACCTGGTACACCTCAACAAAATGGTGCATCAGAAAGGAGATGACCACAGTCTGCTGATGCACGCTGACATCACAATGACGTCAACCCTTCTTCAACCTCTAGACGCGGAATTTTTTTCGCTTCGTTTTCCATACAAAATCGAAAAACTCCCCATTGATGGCTTTTCAGTTATTCGTTTTGGACGAATTTGGTGTCGAAAAACTCAGAAAAACACCCTGAATCCAAAAAATAAACACTAAATTACGGATTTACAATATAAAATGCCTAAAAATGTAAGGGCCTTTACATTTAATCAAATAAAAAAAGTTGTAAATATATGGCCAAATTACAGTAAACATTCAATTGCAAAACATGCTTTCATAATGCAAGAAATGCCACCTAACCAATGCAAATTTTTAAAATTATGAATTAAAATTGAGATGGCTCTGATACCAATTATAGGATGAAAGCCCTTTGCACAGCGAAACAATTACAGAGATCTTAACCCAATTTTAAATGGAACCTAAAAATACCAATACATTGGTAAAATTTAAATTAATTATGGTAAAACATGTTTTCAAGAAAAAAATACAAAAAAGAACTTACGATCGTTGACGTCTCTGAATCTACTAAACACCAATTTGAAGCACCACCACTTGGAAACCTTCTTATTCTCTGGAATGAGATGGTTTGTGGGAACCAAATTGGAAGAGGAAATTTTTCAGAGAGAAAAAAAATGTTTTAGAGAGAATGCGATGTACAAAAAAATTCACAGAACTTGCTTCTGTGTATCGTACCAGTAACTCCCTCTTTTTCAAGTTGAAGAAGAGGGAAGTTGAGAGAAACGAGGGAAGTGGGAAAACCACCCTCGTTTCCTATTAATTTAATAAATAAATATTAAATTAACATTAATATTAAAATTATTAATTAATTGAAAAGGTCTTTCAAAAATATAAAAAAGCGACAAAATATTTACACTCTATAGAACAATTCCAAAAACGAAAAAAGCCTAGAGGCTCACCGTGTAAAATACAAAAAATGCCCCATCAACCACGCCGTGAATAACGTGCACATAATATATTTGCGATCGTTTAGATTTGGTTATTGTTTGATACGAGATCGTTTAAATATGGTTCAATATATACGCGATCGTTTAGATATGGCTAGAATTTATGCGCGATCGTTTAGATATGGCTACAATTTATACGCAATCGTTTAGATATGGCTACAATTTATTTTTTCAATTCATCGTTTAATTTTATTACACGATCATTTAGCCCCAAATCTAAATGATTTTTTTTTAAATTTGGTAAACAATTTTTTTAATTCTTTTGGTACACGATCGTTTAGATCTATTTACACGATCGTTTACATTTGGCTACTTCAATCCAAATGATTTTTTTTTAAATATTTTTTTTCAAGATTTTTTATACACGATCTTTTTTTTACACGATCATTTAGTTTTTTAAACGATCGTTTACATTTGGCTACTCCAATCTAAATGATTTTTTTTCATGATGCTTTATACACAATCTTTTATTTTTTTTACTCGATCGTTTACATTTGGATACTCCAATCTAAATGATTTTGTTTCAAGATTCTTTATACATGATCTTTTAGATTTTGCTATTTTGTTGTACACAGTCGTTTAGATTTGGTTACCCAAATGTAAACGCGTAAAAAAAAAGAAGAAGAAAGACGATGGAAAGAAATCGCAGCGAAAAAAGAAGAGGAAAAGTAGAAAGACGATGGAAAGAAACCGAAGCGAAAAAAAACAAAGGGGAAAAGAAGAAAAATGATGGAGAGATCAAACGACATAAATAAAGAATTGAAAAATAAGAAACATGATGGAAAGAAATTGTAGAAAAAAGAGAAAAAAGAAAGACGAAATCGCAGGAGAAGACGAGGAAGACGAAATAACAGGAGGAAGACAAATCGCGAGGAAGAAAAGAAAGATGGAAGGGCAAACCTGGAATATTTAAAAAATGGCTAACCTTATGGGCTATATTACACGGGCTATAAATAGTTTACAGTTTTGTTAGATTTATATAAGTTTCCCTTAATTTAATTAATTAATTAAAAACTAATATTTCATTTAAATCATATTTAAATGAATATCTCTCACATAACCTATAGTTTTAATTTAATTAAATCAAAATAAATTAAACTATTAATTAATTCTCCAATTAATTAATTTCTAAATTAAATATCTTATATTTAATTTAATCCAAATTTGAATAATATTCAAATATGAATTTCTCTCATAACCTTGTTGGAATTTATGTCCTAAAACCTATACTTTGTTATTTGATTCAAATGCTATAATCTTAAAATATCTTAGAAGAACAAAAAACTACATGCTTGTATATGGGTCTAAGGATCTGATCCTTACTGGAAACACTGACTCCGATTTTCAAACTGATAAAGATGCTAGAAAGTCTACATCAGGATCAATTTTCACTCTGAACGGAGGAGCAGTAGTATGAAAAAGCATAAAACAATCTTGTATTGCTGACTCCACTATGGAAGCTGAATATGTAGCTGCCTTTGAAGCAGCCAAAGAAGTAGTATGGCTTAAAACGTTCTTAACATATTTGGAAGGCGTTCCAAATATGCATCTGCGAATCACTTTATACTGTGACAATAGTGGTGTAGTTGCAAATTCACGAGAACCTAGAAGTCATAAACGAGGAAAGCATATTGAATGAAAGTACCATATGATTAGGGAAATTGTACATCGAGGAGACGTTATAGTAACAAAAATCTCCTCCGAACAAAACATGGTTGATCCGTTTACAAAAGCTCTCACGACTAAAGTGTTTGAGAGCCATTTACATGGTTTAGGTCTACGTGATTTGTAAATTAGGACAAGTGGGAGACTTATTGGGATTATGCCCTAGTTTATATATGTGTTTATTGTACTCATGTATATATACTTTTCTCTCATGATGAAATTCTAACTTACTTGGAGTTTTAGTCCAAGTGGGAGTTTGTTGGAATTTATGTCCTAAAACTAATATTTTGTTATTTGATTCAAATGCTATAATCTTAAAACCAATAAATTTAAAGGTCCCGAGGCTATTTACTAGTTTGTCATATTGAGCTATATGTAAAGACATAAACATGGATTAAGTTCAAGTTAATAGCCCAAATGGTCTATAGTGTATAAATAAGGTTGGGCGTCTTATTCTGTATAAACACTATAGATGCGGCCCACTCTGTAGTTAGTACAAACGATGTAATCCTGAATCGTTCATGTAGAGACATGGGAGTGGGGGCGTCCTATGTAAATGGTTTGTATAAGACTGGAACCACGAAGTAGTCACTTTTAGTTATAACATCGTAAACTATAAACTGACTATTTTCATTTATGATGACCTAGGTAACTTGATCTTAATCCTGAGCTAACTATGAACTTCTATTCATTCGATAGTATCCTTAGATCTGCATAGGTGAGGGTAGCTCAACATAGCTGGCCCAATAAGCCTCCCATTTCAGGGGTAAGACCGAGTGGATAGCAAGGGACATAAGGTGCAAGATGGAATTCACTCCTACCCACTTCTGGGATAAAAGATAGGTTGTTCCCTTAAAGACTTAATCCAAGTCTTGAACAAGGGGCCTTACCTTCTCATTGGCCAGAGAAGAATTATGGTTTATAGATTGGACCTTAAACCAATTGTTCAATAGTGGATCAATGGGTCTTAAGGAGCAAGATGTAATCTCGGGGGTAAAAATGGTATTTTGACCCAGCCAAGCTTACGAACAACCTGTGAAGGATCAACTTACCCATTATGGTTATATTAGATGGACAAAAATATATCTATAGTGAGGGGAGTGCAACTAAGAGTCTTTAGTGGAATGACTCTTTAGTTAATGAATGTTGATTAACTTTTTGGTCTAAAAGAGTTTAGCCAGTTAATCTCGAATCGTTGGAGCCCATGATCTATAGGTCCATTAGGTTCCCCTACTAGCTCATATGGATTCAACTAAGAACAAGTATGTTGAAGTAATTCGAATTGTTCGAATAAAGATAAAGAGAGAGAAACCAACAAATATATAAGATATAAGCCAGTAAAAATAAACTTTAAGTTTTGTGTTTAAATATGATTTAAAGAAATATGAATATAGATTTATATTTAAAAGCTTAAAAAGTTTAGAGAATGGTCAAAAGTCAACATGTTGATTTTGAACTTTGACCGGATTTATTTTCAAATATGATTTGAATTTTAGAGAAATGAATACGGATTCATACTCGGGAGGTTAAAATTAGTCAAGACGGGAAAATTAGTAAAAAGTCAAAAAGTTGACTTTTGACTAAGAAACGTCAAAGTTTGACTTTGACTAAAGTTGGTCAAATGACCAAAATGCCCATTTGGTTAATTATTCTATTAATTAACAGTTAATGGGAAATGTGGCAATTAATTGTGAATTTGAAGCTACTAATCCCATTGATAATTAATGGATTAATGAGGTGTTGAACTCATATGAAATAATATTGCATGTAATTTGCATGTAAATTTCATATAAAATTTCTCATTACCGAATGAGAAAGAGATGAGTTTTTGCTCTTGTAACAGGAAAACGATTAACTCCCATCTCTCTCAATACTCTCTTCGCATAGCCGAGTCCCACAACTCCGTTCTTGGTCTTGAGCATAGTGGGTCAAATTGGTGTTTGTCCTAGCTCGTGTTTTCAGGCAGAGGAGAAGCGTTGGATTAAAGAAGAGGTTCTGAACTACAAAGGTAAGAACATCGTTTACCTTCCTCTCTCTTCGTTTAGGTCCATCGCATAGCATGTGCGTGTTAGCTTCTAAATCATTTAGACGCATATAGAGTAAAGCATGATCTTTATCTTCCGCTGCTGGATGTCTCTGCTTGGTTTTTGTTTTTCCATCAAACCTATAGTTTTAGTATGTATCATATACATATTAAATTTTAACCTATAGTTTTAGTATGAATCTAATTTACATTAAATTAATATTTGAACTTATTCAAATATTTTATTCTTTCATAAATTAATTTTGAATCATATCCAAAATTCAATTTATATATTTAAGTTTAATTAAAATTTATATATTTTATTCTTTCATAAATTAATTTTGAATCATATCCAAAATTATATTAATTCTCAAAGTAAATTTGAACATTTCAAATTACAACCAATATAAATAAATCTCATTACCCTTTACGAGCTAGGAAGGGAACCTAATGGACCTACAGATCAGAAGCTACAACGATATGAAATTAATTGACTAAACTCATTAACCACATTAATCAATATTCGTTAACTGTGTGTACACTCCACTAAAGACTCACAGCTGAACTCTTCTCACTGTAGATATATTTTTGTGTCCACAGATATAAACTAATTACAGTAAGTTAGTCCTTCACAAGTGTTCGTAACACCAACTGAGTCAAATTACCATTTTACCCCTAGGTTACTTTTAGTCCTTAAATACCAGTGCTCCTTTAATGAACAACCTGTTTATGGTTCAACAATTAAACGGAAACCCCTCTCGTGCCATAGAGAGGGTAGGACCCTTTGTACAAGTCCCAGAGACACCATTTAAGGGAACACTTATCTACTTACCCTAAAGTCGGGAAGGAGTGAATTCCACTTGTGTGATTATGTTCTTATCTCTCCACTCGATTTTGTCCCCAAAATGATAAGCATATTGAGTCGGTAATCTGGTCACTCTCACTTGTACAAATCAAAGGACAATCTCTCACACACAAGAGTTCATAATACACTCAGGATTAAGACTAAGTTACCTAGGTCATCTTAATGAAATAGAAACCCAACTAGTTAACGGAGTTACATCTAGTGATTACTATTTCGTGGTCTGATCTTATGCGAACTCATTGCATAGAATACCCTCACTCGCATGTCACATACATGAACGTATTGGATAAATGTGTTTGTATCAAATACAAAGTGAGCCATATCCGTGTTACCAAGATAAGGTACCCAACCTTAACCTTATACTATAGACCATTTAAGCTGATCTTGAACATTGATCCTCGTATGTCTCTACATACTGTTCAAGACTCATCAAACATCTTAGGATGTAAGTTTATTGGATTTAGGTTATTAAGACAAAACTAATAATATAATCAATAACATTTATTGAAATTATTATAATAAAACACTTTATTAATAATGGTCAATGGATTATATTTACTATCTACGAGTTTTAGGTCATAAAACCCAACACCTTTCACCACAGAAGAGATAAATAAGTGTATGATTTGCCTAATGATCCGGACGTATACCCTAGCCAAAGGCTCATTGCAAACCCTAAGTAGGGAGATGCAAATAAAATCATTAAAATAATCCCATGGCCAAGGGCAACATGGACGAGGATGCCAACTAGGAGACTTTAACTTTTTCTGCATCCATTGACAACTGAGCTAATGTCTGGTTGTTCATTATAAAGAAGAAGATCCTCTCAACGCGCTATGATAGGATAGTCTCCATTAAATACGCATTGTTGTTGTACTGCATTATGGTGAAGCAACAATTCAACTTGAGGTATGTAGTGAATGGAGCATTCCTTGGCTAGATGAGAAACCCCAAGGGTGCCAAACCATTCCCATCCACGGTAGAGAAGTTATGTTTGAAATACTTGCCTACCCTCGCGAGATACTCACAAATTACTATGGTGGGAGGCAAAGTAATTTGACAGGCTTATGACGATGACGGTTACAGTGTTGAATGTGCGATTAGACTTGTGTGGTTCATAATGTGTCATTGATTCAAGATCATTGCATATAAAATTGCTCCTTGTGAATCTCTTCATTATGCGTTCAGACATGATCATTGCATGCAAAATGCTCCCATTGTCTCTATTCAACATATTGAATGATCATTGCATGCAAAATGCTCCCATTGTCTCTATTCAACATATTGAAACTAAGTCCTTGTCATGTAGAAGTTTTTCTAATGCTTGCCTAAGTATAAGTGAAATAATAGGTTTATCTAGATGATCCAGAGTCGAACAAAAGGAACTGTTATCAAAGATTAATTCTAGGAATTACTCATCAATTAGGCGATATAAAAGAATAATAAATAATGAATAAATGAATGTGAACTGAACTAAAACAACTTATGTACTCTAGAGATTATGTAAAGGGGAACTAGATGGATGCGAAGTGAAGATGTGAATTAACTTGTATGAGAATGAGGGAAGGAATGTCTATGTATGACTAAGCGATAAGACCATGAAAGGCTTGATGTGATATGACTCTCATAACTAGTCAAGGCGAGCTCCTCTCAGAGTCTTTATACGCCACACTTGTCCGCCTTTCAGGGTACAAATGACTCAACCTAGTTATGCGAGATATATCTAGAAGAATTTAATTATAAAACATATAGAGCTTCATAATTAAGGACAACAACCTCTCGACGCCTATTACCCACACTTGTCCTCCTTTTGAGGTACAACGATGGAAGTTACCTCACCAAGATAGAGTTTGTCTCCAAACTCCTCCATACGCACATTAGCCATGTCCTTACTACTTAACCTCTCGTGTAGTTGGCGATAAACACTTGTTAAGTGATAAAAATAGCTCAACTAACGCAATAAGAGCAATAAGCAAAGCAACTTATCAAGAACTTATCATAAGACTAAACTAAAAATAACACATTGTCAGATGAACAGTAAAGATATGTATGGATTGAAGTGATATAAACATGTAATATATATTAAAGAATGTAGGCCTTCGACCATTGTATAATATGAACATCATATATTACAAAGTATACAAAAATGTGAAGAAAAAGAGAATGGAAAATGTTTACAAGTTAGGGGAAGTGGGAGATGGACTTCCTTTCCTTTAAACTCTAAGCTCTCGCTCATAGCTTGGGCAGAGAAGAAGAAGTTGACTTTTACAGATGGCGGAAAGGCTACTCCTTTTGCCACTCTCTAGGTTTCAGCCCATTAAGGCACTTTGCCCGGAGATCAACATATGGCTTTCCATATAGCAAGCTCTCTTCTTGGCCTATTCAGCCCCCCCCCCCTTTGATGGTGATGGAGTCCTTTATATAGGAAACTTTCGGTCAAAAACTTCTATTCTTTTGATCATGTCAGCGTCAAAAGTTGCATTGTCAAGTCACTTCATCCCCAACTACCATTCTTGTCTTCTAGTGAATCATCCTCAAATAGTGATGAAGCTCCTCACCTAGCATCTGTTTTCGTCAGATGGACTCTTCTTGCATTGCTCTTGCGTGATATCCTCTGTGATTCACTAATCTCTTCTTTTGCTTTTATTCTTGCATTAAGACATCGAAACACGATAAAATAGACATAAATGCTTATGTAAAGTGTATTTGTAAATGCTTTTTCAATATAATCATGACGTTTTGAAACACTCTTCTACCGTTTGGTCTTGTTATTCTATAAAAGAGACTATAATAACTTGTATTTCCACAAGTTCTCATCTTGCTGATTTCTTTTGCAGATTATTAGTTTGCATCCTTTTTCTGTTATTGATTAAAATACTTCGGCCTGTTTTGTGTTCTTTACAAAGTAATGAACTTTTTCAGATTATTAATTTAAATTTTAGGGTTGTTTTGTGTTCTTTACAGTTTAATCAAGTGTTTTGAATTCTAATATGATGTTGTAAAAAATCAAATATCCTAAGAATTTATTTATTTTGTTAAGCAAACCAAGCTTTCATTAAAGAGGATGATATAGTTTACAAAGGTATACAAGTAGCCAAACTCATAAGAAGTCAGGGTCATGAAATGAAATTTTGTGTTCATTCTCTAAGGTAATATTTCTTTTTTTTCTTTTCTTTTCCTTTTATTTTCGGTTGTCTTTTTACCCGTTTTTCTTTTTCAGTATTTCAATTCTCTAACATAACTCAACTGGATAATTTTGAACAAACATGAGCAATAGTCTCTACATATGTACTTCCTTGGTTTTAAACTTTTTATTACATTTCTTCTGTAAGTGTTCTTCGTATTATTATGTTGAATTCTCCTCCTTTGTTAATTTAGCTAGTGTTCTGCTTGTAATTAAACAAACATGTTTGTGTGCAACAGTTTAAATAGCTACTCTCTACATATGTACTTCCTTACTTTTTATTACAATACTTTTCTCGATTATTCAAGATTCAGAGTAATAGCAACGTATCTTCCTTAGTTTTTTCTCACATATCTTCCTCAGGATAATGAGATTTTGTCGATATTTTCTGATCCATTTTTTGAGTAGGTAGGATGGTGGGTGGGGTACTCTCAAAATTCTATTAGATGAACAATTTGTGAAAAGAAAAAATAACATTATTTTATTCTCTCAAGCATTCTCACATTGGTTATTTTTTAATGTGGAAGCTCCCTTTTAAACTCATTATTTGATCAATGGGTTTGGGCTCTTAGGTCACGTAAGTTTTGGAAGAGGG
The DNA here is from genome assembly GCF_025177605.1 of Cucumis melo. Lineage (NCBI taxonomy): Eukaryota > Viridiplantae > Streptophyta > Magnoliopsida > Cucurbitales > Cucurbitaceae > Cucumis > Cucumis melo. The sequence goes on from NC_066862.1 coordinate 17,403,343, forward strand.
AGGAGATAGGCAAGATATGTCTATATCTCCACACGCGCTATCGTGGCGAGGAGAGGAGAGATAAAATTATATATATATATATATACACTAAAAAATTTCATTTAATTTTCTAAAACATTTTTAGAAATTGTGATTAACGTCTTAGTTAATTGTGAAACGTTTTATTACCATTTCAACGTCATTAATTCCACGATTTTCTCCTTAATAAGTTTTTTTATCGTTTTTAGATCGTTGGCTATCTATCCTCCACTATATATACCTCGATTTTCCTCTTATTTCTACACACACAAAAATCTATCGTCTTCTCATTCTTATTTCTGTCATAACAAAAAAATTTCGAGCTATTCATACCATGTCTGTCATTTTGAGTGATTTTCATTCCAGTTTGTTTATGTGCAAATCAATTGAAGAAGAGGTTGTTTTATCCTAGGGACGACAAGACATTATTCTGTTTGTACGATTTAGAGCAAAGTCGCAAAATGTCTTAAAGAGAGTGTATTTCGTGGAGGCACAATCACATGAAATCCAAAAAATAGCCCAAAAACTTATCAGTGAAGGTATGCCACTTGACAATCATTTTCAAGTTATTGTTATTATTGATAAGTTGCCTCTACTGTGGAAGGATTTCAAGAACACTCTAAGGCACAAAACCAAGGAGTTCTTACTGGAAAACCTAATCACGAGATTAAGGATAGAAGAGGAGGCAAGGAAACATGATAAAAAAGAAGAGGTGAATGTTATCCCCAGAAAGAAGCCCACTGTAGTTCTGAAACTAGATGTGAAGCTGAAAGGAAACACGATGAAACAAGGATCCAACAAACAGAACAATCCTCAGTCCAGAAGTACGGTACAAATTGTTTGTTAGAATTTTAATAAGCCTGGACATTTAGATAAAAATTGTAGAAACAGGAGTCGTCCTGCTGTGCAAGCGAACCTGATAGTAGATGAGTTAGTAGCTATGATTTCTGAAGTTAATGTAATTGGGAAGGTTTGAAGGTTGGTGGCTAGACATTAGTGCATCTCGCCATGTCTACCACGACCTTAGTCTTTTTAGAAAATATAATGAGGTTAAGGATAAGAATATCCTTCTGAGAGATCATCACACAACCCAGGTGGTCGGCGTTGGAGAAGTAGAACTGAAATTCGCATCTGGCAAGACGCTTGTACTAAAGGAAGTTCTACATACTCCAGAAATATGAAATAATTTGGTCTCCAGATATCTCCTTAACAAGGCTGGATTCACACAAACCATAGGATAAGACTTGTTGACCATAACTAAAAATAATGTATTTGTAGGGAAGGGTTACGTTACTGATAGTATGTTCAAATTGAATTTGGAAATTAATAAGAATTTATCTTCTTCTTACATGTTGTCTTCTTTTAATGTTTGGCATACTAGACTTTGTCATGTTAATAAAAGGTTAATTGGCAACATGAGTAGGTTAAATCATAAACCTAAGTTATCTTTACATGATTTTGAGAAATGTGCATATCGTAGTCAAGCTAAGATAATCAAAACTTTACATAAGTCTATAGCTAGAGTAACGGAGCCTTTAGAATTAATTCATTATGACTTATGTGAATTTGATGGTACTTTAACTAGAAAAAGTAAAAGGTATGTAATTACCTTAGTTAGTAGTTGTTATCTTACTTGAATCAGGAGCATCACTATCTTGGTGGGGTGAAATAATTAAAACTTTTAATTATGCCCCAAATCAAGCAGTAAAACTTCACCACACGAAGTCCTTAAACATAAAACACCAAACTTGTCTTATCTTAGAACTTGGGGTTTTCTAGCTTATGTTAGAATAGTTGATCCAAAGCGAAGGAAACTAGTAAGTAAAGCCTATGAGTGGTTTATATATATATATATATATATATATATATATATATATATATATATATATATATAAACCACTCATAACGGTCCAAACATCTAAACTCAATCGACGACACAGACCATCATTATAACTAGACTACACATAGCAATCATGATGTTTATACTAAATCGAAAGCATAACTTGGCAATACTTTTTTTTTGTTTATACAAACAGTCGAACAGTACAGTCATTATATTATAATTCTCATATCAATCAATCCGAGCCAATCTAAAATTGAGTCCAGTAGTAGAAGTCCCTTACCTGAAATGTTGCTAAAATCCTTGTTCAATCCGACGTCCACACGAATCCACCTAAACACAAACATAAGTGTTCAACATCACCAAAATCCACATTTAAAACGTTCCAAAGCAACATCTGCCAACTTACCCGAGTAAAGGAGTATCTTCAACTAAGCCTGCCGTGAAACCCAAGAACTCGAGCGCCACTCCTCTAACACCTTCAAGGAACGAAAGGTAACCCAACCAATAAGTTCCACGTTTTATTCAAATATCTATACTTGAATCGGCTATAGCAACGTTAGGAAACTCATTAAGCAATCCTTACCAAAGACTCACCGTAACCCGATGTGCAAGGAAAGTGGCTTAGTTCAACTCGGGAAACAGGGAGGTCAGCTTGGCTTGGGAGGCGGCTCGACTCGGCTTGGCTTGGTTCAGCTTGCAGCTTGGCTCGGCTCGGCTTGGCTCAACTCGATTTGGTTAAGCTCGCGGCTCGGCTCGGTTCGCTCGCGGTTGGGCTCGGCTCGTTTGCAGCTCGACTTGGTCCAGGTACGACTCGACTTGGCTTCACGGGGCACTTGCGAAAACAGAAATCGGTGATCGTTGAGGCTCGTCGACGGTTGCTGGATGAAAAGATGCGGCGAAAGACGGTGGCTCGCATACGTCAGGGATGGAAACGCCGTCGGAGACACTGACGACTCTAGATCTGCGGCTCGAAGAAGAAGAAAAGAAAGGTTGGACTATGGCGATGATCTAGGCCCGACGTCGTGCGGAGGAAAGGCAAGGGGAGTTCGGGTCTGGCTTGACGAGGACTCAACGACCACATTCGATCGAAGCTATCAATCGCATTCGAACGAGAGATGCAGGACTGCTGGTCGACTTAAACGGAAAGGAAGAGGGGAGAGGGTCGGAAATTGTGGTTGCGGCGAACTCTGAACGTCGGCGTTGAACGAAAAGGGAGATGAGAGAGTGGGGACGGCGGTGGCTGCTCGAAAGAAGACGAAAGAAAGAGATTGAGAAGGTAGGGCGGCTGGTATCTGTCGGATGAATGAAGAAGGAGGAATCGGAGGGGGGCGCGCGAAAGGAAGAAGAAAGTTTAGGTTTTGAAAAAAAATTGAATATATAAAATAATAATAATATTAAATATTATAATATAATAATAATAATTATTATATTATATTATTATTATTATATTATATTATATTATATTATAAAAAAAAATTATGCCCCTCATTTTTCTCTTTCTTTTCTCTTGTAAACCTAGTTAATTTTATCACCCAAAAATTTTTAAATCCTCAAAAGTTAACATAAAAAATGTTAAAATTTACCTCAAAATTTGGGGCGTTACAAGATAAATTCCTCTACGGCCTAAAACAAGCTTCCAAGCAATGACACGGAAAGTTTGACAACTTACTTATGTCAAAAGGATTCAAAGTAAATGAGAGTGACAAATGTATCTACTATAATACTGAAGGTAGGTTATATATTATCATATGCCTATACGTAGATGACATGTTAATCTTTGGATCAAACTTGCATGTCATAAGTGATGTAAAATTTATGTTGAATGCAAACTTTGACATGCAAGACTTAGGTGAAGCTGATGTAATCTTAGGCATCAAAATTACCAGAACTGAAAATGGAATTTTCTTATATCAATATCATTATATAGAAAAGATTCTAAAGAAGTACAACTACTTCAAAAGTAAACCAGCTTGTACACCTGATGACTCTAGCATTAAAAGTATTCAAGAACACTAGTGACAATGTTAATTAATCCGAATACGCTAGTATCATAGGTAGCTTGAGGTATGATGTTGATTGCACTAGCCCAGACATAGCTTACGTCATAGGATTACTATGTAGGTTTACCAACAGACCTTGTCTAGAACACTGGAATGCAATAGAGGGAGTAATGAGATATCTTAAGAAAACTCAAAACCTAGGATAACATTATAATAAGTTTCTCGCTGTACTTGAAGGTTATAGAGAAGTTGATTGGAACTCCCTTTCAGATGACTCAAAGGCTACAAGTGGCCAAATTTTTAATATAGCCAGAGGAGTTGTTGCTTGGAAATCAAAGAAACAGACAATCTTAGCTTAGTCAACAATGGAGTCAGAGATGATAGCACAAGCTACTGATCCATTGTGATAGTACTACAACTATCGCAAAAGTTCAGAATCGTTATTATAACGGTAAGAGATGATAGATACGTCGTAAAGCACAATACCATTAAAGAATTGCCACTACTAGTGCAGTGATAGTGAATTATTTACAATCTGTCGATAACTTGGCTGATCCTTTGACGAAAGAACTTGCTAGAGAGAAGGTTTCTAAAACCTCAGAAAGAATGGGACTCGGGCCTATTAAAACTTGAATTACTGTAAGGTAAACCTAACTTGAAAGACTGGAGATCCCAAGAAACAAGTTCAATCGATAATAATTGATCTCAAGTAATATGACGAGAATCATGTTAAGTAATTAGTGTTGGGTTTTATGTACTAAAACTTGTAGATAGTAAATATAATCTATTGACCGTTATTAATAAAGTGTTTTATTATTATAATTTCAAAAAGTGTTATTGATTATATTATTAGTTTTGTCTTAATAACCTAAATCCAATAAACTAACATCTTAAGTTGTTTGATGAGTCTTGAACGGTATGTAGAGACATAGGGGATCAATGTTCAAGATCAACTTAAAGGGTCTATAATATAGGGTTAAGGTTGGGTACCTTATTCTAGTAACACTATGGATCCCACTCACTTTGTATTTGATACAAACCCATTGATCCAATGCGTTCATGTATGCGATATGCTAGTGAGGGTATCTTATGCAATGAATTTGCATAAGATCGGACCACGAAATAGTAATCACTAGATATAACTCCATTAACTAATTGGGTTTCTATTTCATTAGGATGACCGAGGTAACTTAGTCTTAATCCTAAGTGTATTATGAACTCTTGTTCATGAGGGATTGTCCTTTGATTTGTACGAGTGAGAGTGGCCAGATTGCTGACTGAATATACTTATCATTTTAGGAACAAGACCGAGTGGAGAGCTGAAAACATAATCACACAAGATGGAATTCACTCCTTCCCGACTTTAGGGTAAGTAGACAAGTATTCCTTTAAATGGTGTCTCCGGGACTTGAACAAAGGGTCCTACCCTCTCTATACCACGAGATGGATTTTTGTTTAATGGTTGGTCCATAAATAGGTTTTTCATTAAAGAAGCATTGGTATTTAAGGACTAGAAGTAACCCATGGATAAAATGGTAATTTGACCCAACTAGTGTTACGAACACTTGTATAAGATTAACTTACTGGTATTTGTCTACACCATGGACATAGAAATATATCTATAGTGAGAAGAGTTCAACTGTGAGTCTTTAGTGGAGTGTACACACAGTTAATGAATATTGATTAATGTGGTTAATGAGGTTAGCCAATTAATCTTATATCATTGTAGTTTCTGATCTGTAGATCCATTAGGTTCTCTTCCTAGCTCGTAAAGGGTAATGAGATTTATTTATATTGGTTGTAATTTGAAATGTTCAAATTTACTTTGAGAATTAATATAATGTATGGTGATACATTATAATATAAAGTTTATATTTTAATTAGACTTTAATATATAAATTTAATTTTAGATATGATTCAAAATTAATTTATGAGAGAATAAAATATTTGAATAAGTTAAAATATTAATTTAATGTGAATTAGATTCATACTAAAACTATAGGTTAAAATTTAATCTATATATGATACATATTAAAACTATAGGTTACGAGAGAAATTCATATTTGAATACGATTCAAATTTGGATTAAATTAAATATAAGATATTTAATTTAGAAATTAATTAATTGGAGAATTAATTAATAGTTTAGTTTATTTTGATTTAATTAAATTAATTAAATTAAAACTATAGATTATGTGAGAGATATTAATTTAAATATTATTTAAATAAAATATTAATTAAATATGATTAATTATTTATTAAATTAATTAATTAATTAAATTATTTATTTATTTTAATATTAATATTAATTTATTAAATTAATAGGGAACGTGGGTGGTTTTCCCACGTTCCCACTTTTCTCTCAACTTCCATCTTCTTCGGACTGAAGAAGAGGGAGTTACTAGTACGATTCATAGAAGTGTTCTGTGACTTTTACGTATGCACATCGTTTCTCTCTGAAAATATTTTTCTCTCTAATAATTCCCTCCTTCCAATTTTGGTTCCCACAAACTATCTCAACTAGAGAATATGAAGGTTTCCAAGTGGTGGTGTCCCAAATTTTTGGTAGATTTAGAGTCGTCAGCGTGCGTAAGTTCTTCTTTTCTGTAATTTTTTTCTTGAAAACATGTTTAGGCATAATTAAATTAAGTTTTGCCGATATACTGGTATTTTTAGGTTCCAATTAAAATCGGGTTAAGATATTTGTAATTCTTTTGTTGTGCAAAGGGCTTTCATCTCTTCAATTAGAAGTTCCATTCTTATTATTTAGTGATTAGCATGACATCCTGAAGCGTATGATGAGGCTGAACTTTATTCTTAATGAAATCTACACTTGATATCAAGTAGGTTACCTAGCTACAGGAGTACTCTTGATAGATTCACCTTTGTGAATGTGGAAGTGAGGGTCGCTTCCTATGGAATTCTGGGCAGATTCCTAGAGTGTTCACAAAATTGGGATATACATGCAAGGTCATAAAGCACGGGCTATTTTAGAACTTCACTCAAATAATGTTGTGTGTGCAATAGCGTTATAAGTAAAGTTTAAAACTACGAGTTACTTTACAATACTCTAAACTATTGTCACTACGTAAAGGTTCAGTCATCAGACACCTTTACTTAAGCACAACACTATAGAGACAAACATTGCTTGATGAAAATATTTTCAAAAATTTTCAAGTGGGAGACTAATAGTAAAAAAATTTCAAGTGGGAGCTGGATTATTGGATGAAAATTAATTTGTGAAAATAAAAAATAATATTATTTATTTTCTCAAGCATTCTCACATTGGTTATTTTTTAATGTGGAAGCTCCCTTTTAAACTCATTGTTTGATCAATGAGTTTAGGCTCTTAGGGCACCTAAGTTTTGGAAGGAGTGAGGAGATAGGTAAATGTGGATATGCCTATATCTCCACGTGCGGGTGGCGGGGCGTGGAGAGGAGGGATAGAATAATATATATACTAAAAAAATTCTTTTAATTTTCTAAAACATTTTTTTGGAATTGTGATTAACATTTATTACCGTTTTAACATCATTAATCCCACGAGTTTCTCCTTAATAAGTTTTTCCTTACCGTTTTTTGACCGTTGGCTATCTATCTTCCACTATATATACCTCGGTTTTCCTTTTATTTCTACACACACAAAAAACTATCGTCTTCTCATTCCTTTTTCTGTCATAACAAAAGTTTCCTAAGCTATTAATACCGTGTCTGTCATTTTGAGTGATTTTGATTCCAGTTTGTTTCTATGCAAAATCAATTGAAGAATAAATTGTTTTATTCTGGGGATGACGGGACATTATTCTGTTTGCACTATCCAAAGTAGAGTCGTGAAACGCCTTAAAAAGAGTGTGTTTTGCGACTCAGTCGTCTACTAACTTTATTTCTATTTTGTAGTTTCCTTTCATACAGATTCGTCTTTGCCCTTGCTTTTTTATTTTTTCTGTGTACCAGTTTTTCGAATCTGAATTAGTCATGTGTTGAAGACCGAAGTGCAACAACAAATTCAGATGATCCCTTTGGCAGATTAATACGTATAATTTCTGGAGTTGGCAGATTTATTTGTAGGGGTTACAGTCCAAGGTAGAATTTCTTTTAGATTTAAGTCCTTTTTAAGTATATGTATTTTTGTGGACATGATCTGATATCACCAACATGAAGTACATATTACCTCCGACATATTGTTAGAAAAGAACTGTCATTTGAACAAGGGAGGGACAATAATTTATTTTTCTTGGAGTACGACAGATTTGGATGTGATAACTACGTTTTCTTTATAGAGATACTGAAAGATGAATGTTTATCCTTCAGGATGATTAATAGAATTCAGTATCTGATGTAGAACATTGTTTGAACCACTACAAAAAATATTAGTTATACCATCAAAAAAACGTTATTGTTGATTTTCGATAGCGTTTTTCAAAATACTGTCATAGTCGATGTTATTGAAAGTCCATGACTTTTCATAGTGTTTTTTTATCGCTATGCAAAACACTATAATATGTCCCCAACGATAGCACAAATATGATGTTATAAATGTTTTTTATAACGTAAGAAAAAACTCTATCGAAACATTTTGATAGCATTTTTTATTGCGTTGAAAAAACGCTATAAAATGTTTCAATAGTGTTTTTAATAACATTAAAAAAATACTATAAACAATTTTTTGTAGCATTTTATGAAGGTTGTCGTTGCAAAAATCATTGACTTTTAATAGTAGTTTTTGTAGAGCTATTAATAATAATATAAAAGGTAGGTATGTATTAAAACCATTTGGCCTCATTAACATTTCATAATCACATTATTAAAAGAAGAATTACCATAGAACTATACATATAATATCTCATTGAATAATATATGTTATCTTCTGTGCATTCCGATTTTGTTTATAAAGGAAAAAAAATCCTTTGAGAACAAATCTAAACAAAAAACTACCCTGTTTTAGAAAACTCAATACATCACAACAAAACTGATAAACTGAAAAAGAGAAGAACCGAAGTGAATAAATTCGATCATGGCGGCCTCGGTAAGTTTGGTCGATCATTAGATTCGTAAAGCTTCAAAAATCCACCACCATTGCCAGGATTACGCAAGAACTCATCAAAATTCACACAACTTCATGTCCAGTTATTCCCTCTAACGATCTTAATCTTTATATGTTTCGGAAATCTCAACTTATGTTTATCTTCCCCTTCTCTTCTTCCTTTCCCTATTGAACGTTAAAAAATCACAAGAAAATGTAAAAAAGAGTCAATATCTTTTTTACTCTCTAAATAGCCAAGTAAGCTAAAAAAAACAAAGAGAAAAAATGCAAATGTTGCATACACATTGATTCATTACTAACATACTCCAAAAACTCAAAAAAATATACTAAAAGAGAAACATATTTTCTAACTCATCAGGATCTTATATTTGAAGTGTTGGTCCATAGAAACTATTTGTATTTGAAACATACCTGTTGCACCATGTAGATGTACAATGGTAATTGCTCCTCCATTGGCATTAATCTTTTCTGGATGTAGCCCCAACTTATTACGACAATACACAAATTGGGATGCAAATGCCTGTAGGTTAAAGGTTGTGCATTAGAGTAAGCCAACATGTATTGAATAGGTTCAAACTTTAAGCCTTACTAGTGATGAAAACGTAAGGTTACCTTTTTTATCTCAAAAAGATAAATATCATTCGATTCATGTCCAGCAACCTTGATAGCAGCTAGAATTGCAACAGCCAGGCTAACAACCATGATAGTAGGATTCATACCTACAGCAGAAAAGGTCCTGCAAAACCAACAGCAGCAAATGTTGAGAAAAGAAAGTACTTTGTGCTCAAGAAATCCCAAATTCAAATGATGGTCATGGTTATCACCCTCAAATAGTCCAATGATCTTTATTTTTTAGAAGCCTGAAACCAGTACCCAAAAGAAAGCATTTATTTTGCCAAACTATGTTTAATCTTCCTCAATGTCTCATGAAGGAGTGCGTTTCAAGAGAAATTATGGATAGTGGAAAGCATGTTGCACAACTCCAATATTTCAACCAAAAACTTTAATATTCAAGGAATCCATCTGCAACAAATGAGATATGCAATGCATATGATATGATATGTATGATTTCAAGAAAGTTTTGCACTTGTCCAAAAAAAGAAAGAAAAAAAGTCTTGCTTGCCTCAAGTTCTAATCCCTTTGAAAGAGGATGACAAGATCCGAAAGAGACCATATGGGTTATCAGCATGCACCTGTTAATACATGACACACCATATAGTTTTACTCTTCATTATATCACGATTTTACAAAAATAATGAGTGCAGAAAAGATAGGTAAAAAGAGAAGAAAAAAACCATACCAATGACCGACATCCTCAAGAACGTGCATTTCAACCCCACCTCCCTCTTCAACAGCCAGTTCCTCTGTAGCATGAATTCTCCGATGATGCAAGCTTCTTTCAACTTTCAAGAAATTGATATGCACATCACGTGGAACATCTTTCACAATTCTTCTACAAAACAATCGTATGAGACTGCATTACTACTATTTGAAAGGGAAAGGAATACGTTGATAACCAAAAAGTATCTAAAGTGACTACCATAAATTTGTCTCTTCGTAGGACTGATACATTTTAGCAATGCAATAAGTGGAATCCACCTGTAACAATAGGCCAATAACATTATCATTTGGAAAGTCGATACTTCAACCAAAAACTTTGATATTCAAGGGGGCTTATGCTTCTTCCTAGCTAAAAATGAGATCATCAACTCACCATCATAATGAATTTTCTGCTTTCCAAATAACTAGTAAGACAAAATTGTCCTTCCAATAAATGGGGTTCTTGAGCTAACCTAGACGCTTAATGACACATAGCAAATGTCTGAACAGAATTGAGAAAGCTGGTGCGCTCGCTCAGCCAGCCAAGATGAAAATCCGACTAAGTAGACTCATCAACACGATAATCCAGTTAGAAAGTGTCAAAACTATGGAGTTCAATTTGTCAATCCTAGATTATTGAACAAAATCTCTTCTCCAAAATACAAACAAGAACAAAAATCAGTACAACAAATCATTATAAAATTAAAGTTCTAGATGTTAATTAAGGGAAGCAAATTAATATCAAAAGTTGGTGAACTCAACGTCGACATCATAAAAGCCCTAATTGTAACATTAAAAAAAACAAAACAATGAATTAAAACAACAAAGGAAAATGCAAATGAAATCATACAACAATTAATAAAGGAAAAGAAAAAGTGGGGGAAATGAGGAGAGAGTGAAGTGGCATTCATCGCCGATGGAGTCGATCTCCTTACTGGCCTTCTGGTTGAACCAATAAGAACCAACTTTTATTTATAATCCGATCCATTTGGAGCTTTCAACTTAACGAAAAAAAGCAGTAGAAAGCGATCGAAAGAATTGCAAGAGAGAAAAAATGGCGATTAGAGAGAGATGAAATTGTATCGTCTTCCTCTCCACGCGTTCTTCTGTGCAAATTTTCTAAAATAAAAAATTGAAATAGGGAAATCGAATTAGGAAGGATCTGCGAGGAAAGGGAGATTGGGGAAATTTGAAACCAATGAAAAAAAGGGATTTGGGGTTGAGAAAGGTAAGGCGAAAAACCTAAAAATAAGGAGGGGCTTTTTCGCGCTTTCGATATTTCATCTTCCGCATTATCTTTTCTTTTATTTTTATAGCCTAAATAGTAAAAAGTTATGGTTAGATGCTATCAAAAGTCACACTTATTATTTTTGTCTATGTTGTAACTAATCGTTTCTTTTATCTTGCCCTTACATGCCATGCTTTTGTATTTAGAAGAATCTGAAATTAGCATAGGTGTTTCTTTTGATTAATAAAATTGAGTTTGATAGTGACTAACAAGTAATGAATGACATTTTTGTTGTAACTTCTTAAATTTATTTCTACTCTTAGTTTATTTTTAGGTTTCCTCTTGATGATCAGAAAACCTAAGTCTCTATTGCACAATACTTTTGTAAAAAGTATGGTGTGGCACTCAAATTTCCATCTCTACAAGGCTATACAAGCCGATAATGATGCAATGCCCAATTATTTGTCTATGGAAGTATGTAAGTTTGATATGGTTATTTGTGATTTGAAGTATTCTTGATTCAATGACTATTTGAAGATAGTATTGATTAGGCTTTTTCTTATTGTTTTTCTTTTCGCTATTCTTTCAGTTATCCATAATCTTAGCGTTCAGTAGATCCACAATCGTTCGTTGATCTTTTAGACGGGATATCACTCTTAGAAGAAAGTTAATCTATTAGAAGAAAGTTAATCTATTATATCGTGGGAGACAATTACTCTCAAAATTCAAGCATTAGAGTGAGTATATTTATCTTAAAAAAATAAGATAAATTCGTTGAGCTCGAATCTATGACACATATCTGAGTTCTTATTTGTTACGAAGACAATATGGATAATATCAAAGTATACAAGTGTTTTTTTGGTTTGGAAAATATGTGGTTTGTTTTATTCAAATTCACAGCTCACCATATTTCTTCTCAACTCTTCAATCACATGTTACACAGAGACAGAAAGCTTAACAAACAACTGCCACAACAATTCATGGCGACAGATCATGGGTCCACCGCCATAAAGGTCCTCGAGATCTGCACGGTAGCTCCTCCGCCCGGATCCACCGTGCCGGCCACTCTTCCCCTGACCTTCTTCGACATCCTCTGGTTCCGCTTCCCTCCCGTTGAACGCCTCTTCTTCTACAAATCTCCGGTGCCATTCCACGTCATCGTTTCAAACCTCAAAAAATCTCTCTCTCTCGTCCTCCAACACTACCTCCCCCTCGCCGGAGCAATCGTCTGGCCGGAAAATTCCCCCAAACCGGCCGTCGAGACCGCAGCCGGCGACGGAATTGTGCTTACAGTCGCGGAATCCGACGACGACTTCGACCATCTCGTCGGCGACGGGTTGCGTGAAGAGGCGAAACTTCAGCCGTTAGTGGCGGAGCTTGCCGCGGAGGAGGAGCGGGCAGCGGTGGTGGCTGTGCAGGTAACTTGGTTTGGGAATGGTAGATTTAGCATCGGAATAACTTCACATCACGCGATTCTGGACGGAAGGTCGTCGACTTCGTTCATGAAATCGTGGGCCGGGTTGTGTAAGAATTTGGTTGGGGGCGGTGACATTTTTTTCCCGGCGGCTGAGACGATGCCGTTTTATGATCGCAGCGTGGTGACCGACAACGTGGGACTTGAAGCCATTTATTTGGAATGCTGGTTGGCCCATGAAGGACCCAACAATAGAAGCTTGAAATTTTGGGACGTCAAAACTCCGCCAGATTTATTCCGAGGTAAACAATAATATCTATTATTTATTCAAGGTTGAATTATAAAAAAATACCCATAAATTTATGTATCAAAAATATGAATGAAATTTCAAATTAATGAGTTCAGAAAATATCAGCTTAGTTTTTAGTAGAAATCCTTACAAATACTTTTGAATTTTCAAAAATTTAAACATAATCTTAACCTAATAAAAGTTTTAAAAAAAAATAATAGGAAAAAACCGTTAATTATTCATAGTAACAAAGATAACTTTTAAAAATAAAAAATGTTTAAAAAAATTGATCAATTTATTTGAAGTTTTCTTAAATTAAAAAAAACAATTTTAAAACAATTATATATATAGATATCTTCAAATATTCTCGTATTTATCTTAATTTTTCAATTCTTAGTTGCATCTATTTTCTAAACCATTAAAATAAAAATAAAATTTTTAAGTTAAAACCAACATGAAATAATCTCACAAATTTAAAAAATCAATATCTCCTCATAAAACATATCAAAATGATAAAAAGTCAAATAAAAAAAGTATTTATCTATTAAAATGTACTCAACTAAAAAAAGTACAATTTTGTTAAAATATTTTAGTCTTGAAATCATTTGGCACCTTCTTTTTATTATGTTTTTCTCATATTGTAGTTCATATACCCTAATTAAAGTGCTCAATCTTATTTTATTTCTTTATTTATTTTAGATAAATAAGTGTCAAATAATTTTTTTTGGAAAAAAAAAAGGAGTAGGAGGACATTGAGGAAGGGGTGAGAAAAATATGGAAACAAAGACATCATTCAGGATTATATGTTTTTATTGTTACAGTAGCGAGAGTTTTTTTTTTTTAAATAAAAAAAAAAAGAAATCTTAAATTTTAGAAGATTTTTGGAAGTTTAGAAAGTGTAGGACATAAAACATCAACAAATTCCTTGCAGAACTAACAAGGGGATACCTTTGAAAATTTTGAAATTTTAGTGACATTTTTTACCAAAAGTGTAGAGTTCACTTATAATTTATAATTTTGCCTTCATTTAATCAGAGCAATAATAGTTCAGGTACTAATTTAAATGACTTTAATAAATCATTTCACTTGCAGGAGATACTCAACCACATAACGGTTGAAATTGAAACTTAGTTATAGATAATAGTATTCAAAATTTAATCACGTTCTATCGTTATATGTTTAGTCTAATGTATAAATTCAATTTTCTATTTTAGTTTCTATTTTTGTTCTTTACAAACGAACGATTAGTGTGGTTTTTTTCTTATGGCCAAGGTAGGAGTTAGAAGTAAATTATATTTTGGGTTAGATTACATGTAGTTAGTATGCATTTGAAATACACTTTTAGGTCTTTTATTGATAAAATAAATAGTTTCAAAAGAAAATTAGAATATTTGGTAGTCAAACAAAACAAACAAAACATTTTTAAAGTATATTTTAAATATTTTTTATTAAAAAAATTAAATAAAAATGACTTTTTTTGAAGAAAAAAAAATTCCTAAATCAATCCGATTAGATGTTTCATCTTTGAAGGTTTGGGCATATGTATAGTAGGTCCCTAACCTATCCATTGTGTATTTGATCGGCCCATGCACTCCCAAATTTGTTTTTAATATAATGATCCTTGACAAATTAAATGCAATATTTTTACTTTCTTAACTATAGTCTATTATATAAGTGTGAGATTGTGTGTGAACCTCTTTCAATTTTGTAATTAATTATATATTTTTTTTAAAAAAATTAAAGTACAAAAAAAAAAGACTCAATTTGTACATAGAAAATTTAGGAACTAAATACTATGGACCAAATTTTTCATGTAACTATTTTTGTTAGTGCTAACACAAATATGGTGGAACTTGGAATAATAATTCAAACTATAGAATGCTAAATACCTTGAGTTATTTTGATATGAACACTTCTTTTCATATTCATCCTCTAATTATGGAAACTAAGATTTCAAAAAAATTTTGACATCCAAATATTGTAAGATTGTTTCACAAAATCACTAAGTTAAGCTAAAAACATATAGTTTAGAAAATGTGTATTTCTAGAAAGTATAAATTAAAAAATTAAAAGAAAATTATTCAACACAAAATATAGAAAAAAGTTTAGAAGAGAAGTGTGAAAAAAATGTATTTAATTAGGATAAAATAGGCCCGAGGTATTCAATAGGGAAGCAAAATAAGATTTTGTTTCCCTTTCATTGTAGGAGAGTAGGTTTCAAGTTCGACCTTGAATACCAAAAATCTTATTATTATCACTAAATCAAACTCACTTCTAGATATAAAATGAGAAATAATAATAATAATAAAAATTTGCATAAAACCCCTAAGCTGTGGGGTTGATTGCATTCATACCCTCCAACTTTCGTCCCCAGAGTTTGTTAATGAATGCAATTAACCTCTTTCTTGAATGAATCTTTATTACTTTAACTGTGATCAGACATTTTAAAATTTAAAAAAAATAAAAATAATTTCTCATCTCACACCTTTTCCTCCCTCCTCCATCTTTTCCTTCCAACTACGTCTACATCTCCATCATCAAAGAAATCTTGAAACGACACTATAAAGTAACTTCCTAAATCTTATTATCCAAATTTATCTCTCTTTTAGGTGCACTTTTTGTGCCTTCCCAAGGCTTGACAACCATTGTAGAAACCACTGTCACTGTTGCCATCATCGCAACTTTCGTTGCTGCAGAGGCCATTGCTGTCTCTTCAAAATTTAACCCTTAATCGCCCTCTTTTCCTTCTTCCTCAACCTTTCTCCAAATTTCATCTCTATCTTCTTTCTCATGCAACCGATAACTTCTGTACTCTCTTTCATCGTGTGTTTTCCTAATTCAATAAAATGTTCATGCTTTTTATAACGATATAACCCTTTATATTAAACTGAGTTCATTACTACTAAAATTAATTAAAGACTTTTTTTTATTGAAAATGGATGAGAACACTAAACTTTCATTGAAAACTTCAAATAATCATTTATAAATCATAAATAAAATGTTTAGAAATAAAAGCTAGAAGATAAAATTCTAGATCAGATCCTATCTAACTTTGAAATAAAAATAATATAAAATAATCTATGAATTTGATAAATTCAAATAAGAATACAAAGATCAAATACAAAGAAAAATGTGAAAGGCAGAAGCAACAAAAGTCCTCTATGGCAAGTCGCAGCCACTTCTTGTTATTCGCCAAGCTTTCTTCTACCTCTATCTCTACCTGAAAAATTAAACATAAAAAGAGTTAGTATAAACATATACTCATTAAGAGACCCATTACTAGTCCCACTAGGTGTCTATTAACTTCCCACTAAGGTCCCGTAAAGAAGTACCTAAATACTAGCATGCTCCTAAACACATGCAATCTAGTGATCATGTAGGAACACATTAAGTCTTCGGTGAACTCGAAGGAACACCTTGGAGAAACTGGTCTTCGGTGAACCCGAAGGAATACCTAAGAGAAACTGGTCTTCAGTGAACCTGAAATCACTTAAGAGAATCGGGCTGTAAGTGACCCCATTAGATCACTCATAAAACATACCATGACAGACTTGTGGTCTCGTCGAACCACACAATCATAAAAAGGTAATCCTAAGGGACACCCATATGGGTACGACATTAATAAACAAAGTTAACAGAACACCTACCCATAGCATGTAGCATATCATAAACATCATAAACATGACATGAATATCAATCATAACGTCCTTAATCATACGATTAATATATCATGCATCATCATCAACATAATATCAGTCATCATCATCAACATAATATTAGTCATCAATATCAATCCTCACTATCAGTTATCAAAATAAATCATCAACATCAACACATTATGCATCTTAACTACATTAATGCATAATTGAAATTTACATGCGAGCTCTTAACTTCAGTTCGAAGGTCTAGAAGAGAATCTCTTACATCAATATTACCTTAACCAAAATTATTTCTAACAGTTACGGTCAAGCTTTCTAAATAATAGGACCTAAACAACAAGGGAACCCAATAACTAAAAATAATAATTTTTAATGATTGACTAATGACCCAAGAATCATTTTAATTCAACTTACCCAAAATCGAGATTGAATTCCAATTCAACCTTGATTTGAAAAAATTCATATATAGCTTAGTTCTTTCAATTTAATCTAGCCAAACCTTCAAGAAAAATTCCAAATTAAAATCCAACATTAACTTTATTTAGGACCAAAATCAATATTTGTTATGCATACCTAAAATCCAATCAAATACTCACCAAAACTTACCAAAAGTTGCTCAAAATTGGTGGAAAAATGCAAAATAATGTTGGCAGCTCGACTAAGCAAGGAGCGGCTCGAATCTGGCTTAAGTCTATATGTACGGCTTGGAGTAGGGGAAATCGGGTCGAGCTCAAAGGAACGGCTTGCACGCGGCTCGCGAAAGGATTTGGCTCGATTTAGTTTGCACATACGACTCAGATAAAGGAATAGGGCTCGACTTAGCTTGTGCGTGCAGCTCGGACAGAGGAGGGATGTGACGGTCGAGCAGAGACGAGTGAAGACAATCTGATGCGCGGTAGACGGGTTGACGGAGTTAGTGGTGATGGACAGAGACGGGTGACACATACAGCGAGGCAAAACAGCTTGGAACAACTTGGACTTCGATGATGCTTGCAATGTAGAACAAGAAACGATGGGGTTAAGCTTCACGGTGACAAAGGAAGAGAGAGGTGACTGATAGCGTGATGAAAACGATCAGAGATGGACGACGGAAAGAGTGGTGACAGCAGTGGAGCTAGGATTTTCCAAGGAAGGAGAAGATAAATGAGGAAGAAGATGAAGTGCATGCAAACCAAGAAGGTCTTTTTAAAATAATAATAATATTATTATTTTACTTTATCTTTTTACCTTTACCTTTTCAAATGAAAAACAAATCACTCTCTTTCCTCATTTAATCCAATCCAATCAACTCCTTCTTTTTCCAAAAATAAAATAACAATTAAATCTTCTCTCTCCATTTAATACCCATCAAATCATCTTAATATAATTATTTTTCCCTTCCTTTAAAACTAATTAATTAATTAATTATATATATATATATATAATTAATGAATCAAAATCATTAAATCTCACAAAATTAATTAACCAATATCAAATCGTTAATAGCATCAAATTCCCAATCTTCAAATTAATTAAATATTCTTCCAAGTAAATATTTAATTAATCATAATTTCCACAAAATCAACCAATTATCTCAAAATAATACCTCAATAATTCCAACATCTCTTTGTTATTTATTTGATGATCATTTTTTAAGAGGAAAGAGATTTAAAAGATTAAAAGCAAACAAAGCAAATGAAACAAAATGAGAGAAAGGAGAAGTGTAGTGTACCAACCATTTTTGTTACTCACACTTGTTACTAAAATAAACGCCTCTATTTATAGGCGAGGGTTGATGTGACAGTACATTCTACACTCCATTAATTCTTTTGATAAAGTTGTGTTGTCGATGCCGCAGATGTCCTTTTGTCCTTTTTCTAACATTTGCGCAAACCATTTTTGTTTGCTAGTGCTTTAGACCGCTTAGCTTGTTATGATCGCCACCTTGCTAGCTGCACGTGTCTCCTCGCCAAATGTTCTATTGTCAAGCTATACTTCTTTTTGCATAAAAAAGGGAGAAAGTTCTTTTGTAGTTCGTGATGCATAACTTGATCAATTCTCCGACTTTTCTCCGCGTTTTCTTCCAATCTTATGCATTAAGGCTTCATTATTTTACATAAAAGGCTATAATAACTTGTATTTTTACAAGTTATCAAACATAGAACTTACACATCTAGCAGGAACTTAAAACAAACTTTATATAATAATTAAGTGTCGCCCATCTAAACAATCAAGTACAATGAGTTTGTTATAAACGAATACAAACTAGAGTTCATATGAGTCAAAGACTAATACTTACAACCAATAACTTACAAACTATAGCTAAACTCAAGTACGGACCATAAGTACTTCTAGAACAAGGCATACTAGTATGAAACTCAAAATGCACTAGTAGATAGACGGATGAAGTAAGGTGTCAGGTCCATGATCTCTACCTGAAAAGTAAGAAAACGTTTTTAGAAAGAGTGAGCTAAAACTCTAAATCCGCAAATCAATGTGTAGTAAACAACTTATCAAATACATTTTAAATAAATCAAATACACAGTTCTCAAACATAAACAATTGTGTCAAACATTTCTCTTTCACTTCCTATATCTTGAATCTTTGTACTTTACAAGATGAAATTTTAAGCATCAATAGCGCTCTATCTCGTAATGGCTACTATGAGATGAAAAATCTAAGCATTTGTAGAATGCCCTCATCTTTATCTAGTCATAGTGATAGGTTTCTAGGCATCTATTGAATACTCTCATCACAGGACCTCTGTGCACAGGAAAAACTCCCCTGGTAGGGTTGCCACAAATCTCTAGATATATCTTAGGTATAGACTAAAACATGCTCAAAACATTTCCTGCTTAAAACATTATATCAAATTAAAACAACATGTTATATAAATCTCTTGCATTTAGCAAGTCTTAAATCTGTAAAACAAGC
Source organism: Cucumis melo (assembly GCF_025177605.1). Taxonomy (NCBI): domain Eukaryota; kingdom Viridiplantae; phylum Streptophyta; class Magnoliopsida; order Cucurbitales; family Cucurbitaceae; genus Cucumis; species Cucumis melo. The sequence continues at coordinate 17,423,071 of NC_066862.1, forward strand.
TTTATTTAAACAACATTTAACCTAAATACTTTCAGAAGCCCAGCATCCATATTCTTGCCCATAAATTAATGTATAAAGATCCATTCTCAATAAACTTATTAGTCAAACTCATGTTTTTCAAAATTTTCTAAACTTGAAACTTATGCTTTGGAAATCTAACTATTTAAATCAAGTACAATTCTGAAATATGTTAACTCAAAGCATGCTTTAAACATAAACTTAGTAAATCCTGTTTAGGAATCAATTTCAAATTTATTTTTCTCACTCACACGTGGTAGTTAATTCCTTGTCCTATAATTTTTTTCAATCTCCTCTTGCCTTGAAATTAGTTAATTTAAACTCATTTTAAACCTTTAAAATCAGAAAACATCAAAACTTAGCCCAAAACTCACAAAAACACCAAAATTGCTAAAAAATGGTGTTATGGCACGACTAACCGTTGAGCATGGGCAATGGGTAGCATGTACAAGCACACAAGTCTATCCCAGGTGCTTGGCCATGTGCTAGCTTAGCACGCCCCACAGTCGCATGACACCGTACTATGCCCCATTCTACATATGCATTCGGGCAGCTTTGAGCGCATGTGGCCTGTTGCACGGCCTAGGCGCGACCCCATATTTTAAAGACCTTTACGACTCACAAGAACTTGGTAAAGGAAGGAGAAGATTTGAAAAGAAATTCTAAGAAAAACTTATTATGTAACAAGATTTAAGTGACATGGCTAAGGAAGAGGAATTTTTTGGTGAAGTGTTAAGAAAAGAATGCTAGGAGGTTATGTGGGCGACCACAAGAGGAGTAAAAAAACTCTATAAAGGTGCGCAGGCATTATTAGCATGTATAGATGGCCCAGGCTTGATTGCTATGGCTTAAACGAGGAGAACCTCTAAAGACATGTAATAGGCTGCCAAATGAGCTAAGGTAATGATTTGTAGATTTGTTGGTTACTTTATGCTTGACTTGTTTAATAATAAATTCATTGATACGTCATTGAGACTTTATGTCTACGACTACGCTACGCAATAAGACATGATTGCCATATACAACATGCTCACTATATCTCTAAGTGAGGATTGTGCAATAAAAGGTACACATCCTTTCCACACGTGACTAGTACTCCTGCATTGAGTACAAGTTTTCCTATCGCTTGCTCAAGTGTAAGTGAAGCGATATGTTTCTTGGGTAAGTCAAGGTCGCACACAAGGAATTGCTACCAAACTTAGTTATAATGTTTACTTCTTTCCAAGCGGTATAAATATCCATACAGTATAAAGTGTGTGTAAATGTGTATGTGTGTATTAAATCTACTATTTACACTAGAGATTCTGTAGAAGGTGATGTGAAATGGTATGAATATGGAGAATGAACTAACTTGTACTAAGAAAATATGAAGGAAATTCTCCGCATTATAGGCGATTAAGTCATGCGACTATCCTTGATGCGATAGAGATTACATACCCAACTTCTAATTTAAGGTAAGAACCTCTCGATGCTTAAAGGCCACACTTGTTCACCTCTCAGGATACAAATGGTAAATATGAACTATGTGATAGCTATCTAGATTTCACTATTTATAAGGGTCATATTGCTTCTCTTTTAAGGTGGACAACCTCTCACTGTCAAGATACAACACTTGTTCTCCTTTCGAGACACAAATGATGGAGGTCAATCGCCAGAATGGATTTTGTTTCCAAACTCCTTCTAGTACGCGTTTAACTATGTCTTTGTTATTTACTCTATTGAGTAGTTGGCAATAAACGTTAGCCAAGCGATGAACCTTATAAGTGCTCTTCTCAAGCACTTATCATGAACTTAAACTACTTATAACCGTTCAGCAAGATAAACAGTAAAGAAGTGACATAATGTCAGTGAATATAAATGCAATGTGTTGATTGAATTAAGGCTTTCAGCCATTGAAATATACAAGCGTCAAAACATTACAAAGAAAGTACAAAAATAGAATGTAAAGAAGATTAGTTGAGTTGCAAAATGCCTTATGAGCATCCCTTGGCTCTTTTACAAGTTAGGAGGAAAGATGGTGGTTTCTCTCTCTAATCTCACTTTATGCTCTCACTCAGAAGTTGATCGGAGAAGAGGAGAAGAGAGAAAATACTTCTACAAAAGGGGAAAAACTACTCTTTTTTGACGATACTACTCTTTTCTGACGACCCTTAGGAAGATAGATCTCTCTAGAGCTCTCTAGTTCTTAGTCCATGCAAACCTCCTTTACATGGTGAAGATGGAGGTGTTTTATAGGCAACTTTGGGCTAGAAGCTTCTATTCCTCTACACATTTTAGTGCCAAAAAGCAGACTTGTCAAGACACATCAACTCCATCTACCATTCTTGTCTTCTTTAGTGAATCTTTTCGCGTGATGATGTGGCATATTGCCTCGTAAAGTTAACCGTCAGGCAACCTTCCTACTTTAAGCTTTCGCAGGCATTCTTCTTACGATTCATTATAATTCTTATTTTCCTCATTATTTGCAATAGAAGCACTAAAATCATGAAAAACAGGTGTGGAGACTTATGTAAGTTATATTCTCTTATCTTTATGAATTTGCAGTAAAAGCTACACGTTTTAACACTTTGTCCTATGTTTAGACTCCATTGTTTTACTTAAAAGACCATAATAACTTGTATTTCTACAAGTTATCAGGTAATCTCTAAAATACACATTTTAAGCGGTCAAAGGTCGATGGAGAACCTCTAATGCTAGGCAAGAAAGGCAAGATTGGGCAACCACATATTGAGAAATAACCTCTAAAGAAGTCATGGGGAGCAAGAGGGTGCTAGGTAAAATGATTGGTTAAGAGGTTAGCAAGGATTAGTAAGGGCTATGCTAGAAGATCGTTGACGGCTAGGCCAGATGACTTACTAAGAGGTTAGTAAGTGTGGAAAGTAGGCGGCCAAGAGCTGGGCGAAGAAGTTATGCACGTGAGGAAGCTTATGACCATTGAGATTAGCAAGGCATTTGAGTAAGCAATGTGGTTGGTTATGGTTAATCGATTTAATAGAAATTCAGGTGTCTTAAGCATGTTTCATGCATTTTGTAGATAAGTAGGAGGTGATTAAGTAGCAATATGGAATTAGGAGGCTGATTAAGGAAATTAAGAGGCAAATTAAGGAAGTTAGAGGTGTCAATGCAGTTTCATTCGAGGGTTCATCATAAATAGGCAATTTCAGACAAGGATTTCTCACAATCCACTCGTGCCATTTGCTTCAAATTACTTTCAAAAGTTCACAAATTGAGTCTAGTTTCTAGACTAGGGCTGCCAGACAAATTTAAGTTGAGAAGGATTTAGTTTGAGTTGAAGAAATAGAGAAATGTCAGTTTTCTGAGCATTTTAAGTAAGGTGCACTTTTCGAAAGCCACAAAATGCATCTTTTGGAATTTGTAGCTAAAATTTTGAGGTCAAAAAGATCTTAAAGAAAATTCTAAACCAATGGCTAACAACAAGTGTAGTGAGTGATTAAATGATTTCTATAATGTTTCTTAAAGCATGATTGATAAGTTATTGCTTAAAGCATGTTTCAAGAAAAATGTTTAGGATTACTAATTTGCTATTGAGTTTGCTAAAGTTCAATGTTCAAGTATTTACAAGTTGATTTCCAAAAGACTAAATTAGGTTCAACTAAATTCTATAGCTATGTCGTCAAAACTATGTTTCAAGGTTTTCAACTATGTTTTATTGTAGCCAAAATCTTCCATGAGTCCTATTGTACACCTTCGTACTAATAGTAGGATTGATAGGTCTATTTTAACTATGAGCCATCAAAATAGATATAAATTATTATGCCTTAAAGTAAGAGGATACCAGTGAAAGTTGTTTCCTATCGACTATATCGTCTTAGGACGAAGAGGTTTAATACTGCATGTAGCTATGAATCATGTCTTCCAAAAGCTCTATGCCATGTTATTCAAAGTTCCAATATTTTCAAGTACCATACTATGAAATGAATTTCTATTGTTTAATGATTACTAAGCCGAGGTTTCATGCTAAACCGTTTATGAAAATACATTTCATAAAACCATCACTCACTAAGTCTTTTGACTTACTCTTTCAAAATGAACTTTAGGGATGAAAAAGAAATAAATACTAGTGACAAAAAATTAATCTTATATATACTAGGGGCGTACTTGGGTTTGGTTTTGTTGGGTCGGGTTGAAGTTATTTTTTGAACCAACTCGAAAATTTGGGTTAGTTGGGTTGAAAACCTAAAAGACCCAGACAAAGTTTCTAACCCAATAACCCACTCCAGTTGGGTTATAACTTATTTTTTCTTTTTAATTTTAAATATTTAAGTTTATCAATAACACATACAATTAATAACTAAAATCTCATTTAAATTCAAATATAGAATACCAAATATGTATGATATTGTAACGCCCAACATTTTCGGTTTCCTTTGTTATTTTGGACCACTAATAATATTAATCCTAAGTGTGTTTATTATTGGTATTAAACTAAAGTTTTTATGGTTTAATTATGAAGTTAGGGGGGTGAAATAAATTATTGGCTTAACAAATAAATGGCCTTGGAAAGGGTCAAAAGTGGTTATTGGAGGAGAGAGGAAAGAGGGTTTTAAAGATTCTTTTATTATTTTTATTATTTTTATTTCTTTTAAAAAGAGGCCTTGGGACTCGTGCGTAAAGAGGAAGAGGAAAATTTTCAAAGAAAGAAAAAGGGAGAAAAAAAAAAAAAATTTTCCTTTTGAAACCCTAGCCGCCGCACGCCGCCGCCGCCGCCGCCGCCGCGAACCCGAGCCGCCAAGCATCCTTCTCTGTTCAGCAGCGCAGCCGAGCCGCAATCGCGACCGAGCCGTCGCCGAGTTTCCAGCCGCGCCGGGAGATCGTCCAAGCCGATCTGCGCAGCCGAGCGCCCGTCGGACGCCGAAGCCGAGTCGAAGCCGCCTCCGTGCGTCCGCAGCCAACCCGTCAGCCAGCCGAGGCGCGCCGCTCCGATCCGACGCAAGCGCAGCCGAAACGCCAGTCGTAGCCGTCGCCGAGCGAAGCCGCGGTAGCCGGACCACCAGCAGCCGCCGCGCCACCCGAGATCCGGAAGCCGAAGCCTCGCGCGCAAAGGTCCGACCGAAGACCCGCCCCGCGACCCGAACCGACGCGCGCCACCCTCCGGAAACCCGACCCGCGCCCGCGTGCACCCGTGCGTGAGCCGCGCCCGCGTGTGAAGCCGCGCCCGCGTGTGAAGCCGCGCCGCGCGCTTTTGTGTAGCCGAGCCGCGTCTCCCTGTTGCAAGCCGAGCCGCGTCTCCCCCTGTTGCAAGCCGAGCCGCACGCGAAATCCCTGTACCGAGCCGAGCCGCGTCTGCCCAAGCCGAGCCGGTCCTGTCTTCTTCCAGCCGAGCCGCCAGGACTAAATTGGCTCCATCCACCTATATTTTGGTAAGCTAATTAATTATTGTGGTTTTTCCGGTAAGACTCCATGCTCGGACGTTAGTTAAATTAATTTGGATCTAAATTATATTATTTTCCTCAAGGGACGTCTTGGACCAAGAAATTACTGCAGCGCGGGATTTCCTTCAGTAGGGGCTCGAGCACTGCAACCTCCTTCTAGGTTAGGACTTCGTCGCTTGGAAAGCGTACTGCCTCGCGGTTAGGACTCGACAAGTAGATCTCCAGGTAAGAGATTCTACTACTAGTTTCACGTTTGAAGTATGAGACTGTGTATGCCCTGTGTTGCATATTGAGAGTTTGACAGTATGATGCCTGAAATAAATGTTAGTATGATGCAAATGACGATATAGTTGTGCTATAGCCTGTTATGCGTGGCAAGATTTATTATGGTTACGACGAATGTCGGGGCGGAGAGTGTAGAAATGATTTATGTGACATGTTATATGCTGATGCCATGTGTATGTATACTGCAAATTAGGGTACCTGTTAGCTTGATTCTGTTAGAGTCGTACCTGCATGGGTGTCCTTCGGGATCACCACCTATTGAGGACTGTGTGGTCCGACGGGACGCCAGTCTAGCATGATATAGACATGACTCGAGTGACTCGACGGGGTCCTCGCATCCCGACTGTCCTAGGTGTCCCCGGGCACCGAAGACCAGAGTTACGTTCCTACGGGAGCGCATGATTGCACGTGTTCGGGAACGTGCCAGAGATTGGGTACCAGTTATCAGGACTCTAACAGGAAGTTAACAGGCACCTAGTGGGACTAGTAGTGGGTCCCTTACTGAGTATTTTTATACTCATTCTCTCCACTTTATGTTTTCAGGTAGAGGACGAGGCAAAGGCAAGGGCAAGCTGGCGAGCGACCCGAAGTGAGACCGAGGAGGGCCATAGGGACTACCGCTTCCGCTTATTTCTTATTTCAGATTTTAGCATTTGAGTTTGAGTACTTTTTATTTTTCACTATCTTTTATGTAGATAGGGCCCGAGTAGGATTTCAGAACGTTTTTACATTTTTGCATGACTACCTTGTTTATGTTTTTATAAATGAATTTCTTGAACCGTATGCTTTTAATAAAATTTTTAGACTTAAACCACTTGTTCTATATTTAGTAATGACTTCGATTCAGCATAAGGAGTTGGGTCGTTACAGTTGGTATCAGAGCACAGTGTTTTAGGTTCTGTAGACTGACCTACAATGTAAGTCATTTTTGTTTTTACTTCACCCTATGGCAATACGGTCCTTCGGCACTCGCCAGGTATGTCTAAAGCCTTGCTAATGTTAAGATTACAATTTTGCCTGAATAGTCTAAGACCTAGATATAGGGTGATAAGTTCTTGTGGTGAAAAGTTTGTTGGTGATTTTTAGGGAGAATGCCGCCACGTAGAGGTACACGCCGAGGAGGTGGTAGGGGAGGCAGAGGAGCCGGTCGTGGCCAGCCGGAGGCGCCACCTGTTGCACCGGCAGTCGACCCAAACGCACCGGTCACCCAGGCGGATCTCGCCGCGATGGAGCAGCGTTATCAGGACATGCTGCAAGCTGCTTTGGCGCCTTTCCTTGCCGCCCAGCAGAACCAGGCCGCCCCTGTTCAGGCCGAGGCCGCCCCTGCTCAGGCCCAGGCCGCCCCTGTTCAGGCTCAGGCCGTCGCTCCTCCAGCCCCTGAGGAAGCTCAACCAGTACCAGTTCAACTGTCGGCCGAGGCGAAACACTTACGGGATTTCAGGAAGTATAATCCCAAGACCTTTGACGGATCCATGGACAACCCCACAAAGGCCCAAATGTGGTTGACGTCCATAGAGACCATTTTCCGGTACATGAAGTGCCCAGAAGACCAGAAGGTGCAGTGTGCAGTCTTCTTCTTGGAGGACAGGGGCACCGCCTGGTGGGAGACCGCGGAGAGAATGCTAGGGGGCGATGTAAGCAAAATAACATGGGAGCAGTTCAAGGAGAACTTCTATGCTAAGTTTTTCTCCGCCAATGTGAAGCACGCCAAGCTGCAAGAGTTCCTAAACTTGGAGCAAGGCGACATGACGGTGGAGCAGTACGACGCCGAGTTCGATATGCTGTCCCGCTTTGCTCCCGATATGGTAAGAGATGAGGCTGCCAGGACGGAGAAATTTGTTAGAGGACTCAGGCTAGACCTTCAGGGCATTGTCAGAGCCCTCCGCCCAGCCACGCATGCTGATGCACTACGTATAGCACTGGATTTGAGCCTGCCTGAGAGAGCCGATGCGTCTAAGGCTGCCGGCAGAGGGTCAGCCTTGGGACAGAAGAGAAAGGTTGAGACGCAGCCTGACGTAGCACCGCAGCGAACACTGAGGTCAGGAGGTGTCTTCCAGAGACACCGACGGGAGCTTGCAGCAGCCGGGAGGACTCTGAGAGAGCTACCTGCTTGTACTACCTGCGGGAGAGTCCACGGAGGTCGTTGCTTGGCTGGGAGTGGAGTCTGCTTCAGGTGCAGACAGCCGGGGCACACTGCTGATATGTGTCCTCGGAAACCCTTTGAGGCGACACCGCCCCAGCCTTCTGCGGCCCAGCAGGGGAGAGTTTTCGCCACTACCCGGCAGGAGGCCGAGCGAGCTGGCACTGTGGTGACAGGTACGCTCCCAATTTTGGGGCACTATGCTTTTGTGCTATTTGACTCTGGGTCATCCCACTCGTTTATATCCTCCGTTTTCGTTCAGCATGTGGGTTTAGAGGTAGAGCCTTTGGGTAGTGTTTTGTCGGTCTCTACTCCATCTGGGGAGGTCCTGTTATCCAAAGAACAAATAAAGGCATGTCGGGTAGAGATAGCGAATCGTATGTTAGACGTGACCTTGCTAGTGTTAGACATGCAGGATTTTGATGTGATACTAGGCATGGATTGGCTATCAGCCAACCATGCAAATATAGACTGTTATGGCAAGGAAGTTGTCTTCAACCCTCCCTCCGAGGCTAGTTTCAAATTCAGGGGGGCAGGCATGGTATGTATACCCAAGGTCATCTCAGCCATGAAGGCTAGTAAACTACTCAGCCAGGGTACTTGGGGTATTTTGGCAAGCGTAGTGGATGTGAGAGAGCCGGAAGTTTCCCTATCTTCCGAACCAGTGGTAAGAGAGTACCCCGATGTTTTTCCAGACGAACTTCCAGGACTTCCGCCTCCCAGAGAAGTAGACTTCGCTATCGAGTTAGAGCCGGGCACTGCCCCAATCTCGAGGGCCCCTTACAGAATGGCTCCAGCCGAACTAAAGGAGTTGAAGGTCCAGTTACAGGAGTTGCTGGACAAAGGCTTCATCCGGCCCAGTGTGTCGCCTTGGGGAGCCCCAGTATTGTTCGTGAAGAAGAAGGATGGGTCAATGCGCCTTTGTATTGACTACCGAGAGCTGAACAAGGTGACAGTCAAAAACCGCTACCCCTTGCCCAGGATTGATGACCTGTTCGATCAGTTGCAGGGAGCCACCGTCTTCTCCAAGATCGACCTGCGATCAGGCTATCACCAGTTGAGGATTAGGGACGGTGACATCCCCAAGACGGCCTTTCGATCGAGGTACGGACATTACGAATTCGTTGTGATGTCTTTCGGCTTGACTAACGCTCCTGCAGTATTCATGGATCTGATGAACAGGGTGTTTAAGGAGTTTCTAGACTCGTTCGTCATAGTCTTCATTGACGACATCCTCATTTACTCAAAAACTGAGGCTGAGCACGAGGAGCACTTACACCAAGTTCTGGAGACCCTTCGAGCCAACAAGTTGTATGCCAAGTTCTCCAAGTGTGAATTCTGGTTAAGGAAGGTGACGTTTCTTGGCCACGTGGTTTCCAGTGAGGGAGTTTCAGTAGATCCCGCAAAGATTGAAGCGGTGACCAACTGGACCCGACCGTCCACGGTTAGTGAAATTCGAAGTTTTCTGGGCTTGGCAGGTTACTACAGGAGGTTCGTGGAAGACTTCTCACGTATAGCCAGCCCGTTGACCCAGTTGACCAAGAAGGGAACCCCTTTTGTCTGGAGCCCAGCTTGCGAGAGGAGCTTTCAGGAGCTCAAACAGAAGCTAGTGACTGCACCGGTCCTGACAGTGCCCGATGGTTCGGGAAACTTTGTAATCTATAGTGACGCCTCCAAGAAGGGACTAGGTTGTGTCCTGATGCAGCAGGGTAAGGTAGTTGCTTATGCCTCCCGCCAGTTGAAGATCCATGAGCAGAACTACCCTACCCATGACTTGGAGTTGGCAGCTGTAGTCTTTGCACTGAAGATATGGAGGCACTATCTGTACGGTGAGAAGATTCAGATTTACACCGATCATAAGAGCCTGAAGTACTTCTTCACCCAGAAGGAGTTGAACATGAGGCAGAGGAGGTGGCTTGAGTTGGTGAAAGACTACGACTGCGAGATCCTATACCACCCAGGTAAAGCGAATGTAGTGGCTGATGCGCTAAGTAGGAAAGTTGCACATTCAGCAGCGCTAATCACCAAGCAGACCCCCTTACTCAGGGACTTTGAGAGGGCAGAGATTGCAGTCTCAGTAGGTGAGGTTACCGCACAGTTGGCTCAGTTGACAGTCCAGCCAACCTTGAGGCAAAAGATCATTGCTGCTCAGCTGAATGATCCTTATCTGGCAGAGAAGCGTCGCGTGGTAGAGACAGAGCAAGGTGAAGGCTTCTCCATATCCTCTGACGATGGCCTTATGTTTGAAGGACGCCTGTGTGTGCCGGAAGACAGCGCAGTTAAGACGGAGCTTTTGACTGAGGCTCACAGTTCCCCGTTTACCATGCACCCTGGGAGTACGAAGATGTACCAGGACTTAAGGAGTGTCTATTGGTGGAGGGGCATGAAGAGGGATGTGGCAGACTTTGTCAGTAGATGCTTGGTGTGCCAGCAGGTGAAGGCACCTAGGCAGCATCCAGCAGGGTTGTTGCAACCCTTGAGTGTGCCAGGGTGGAAGTGGGAGAGTGTGTCGATGGATTTTATTACGGGACTGCCCAAGACCCTAAGGGGCTACACGGTGATCTGGGTCGTGGTCGACAGACTCACGAAGTCGGCCCATTTCGTGCCAGGGAAATCCACTTACACTGCCAGTAAGTGGGGGCAGCTATATATGACAGAGATTGTGAGACTACATGGAGTACCCGTATCCATCATTTCAGACAGAGACGCCCGTTTCACATCGAAGTTCTGGAAAGGACTTCAACTTGCATTAGGTACAAGGTTGGACTTCAGCACGGCATTCCACCCTCAGACTGATGGTCAGACAGAGAGATTGAACCAGATTTTAGAAGACATGCTGCGAGCCTGCGTACTAGAGTTTTCAGGAAGTTGGGACTCCCATCTGCATCTGATGGAGTTTGCCTATAACAACAGCTACCAGGCTACTATCGGTATGGCACCGTTCGAGGCTCTGTATGGCAAGTGCTGTAGATCCCCTGTCTGCTGGGGCGAGGTTGGAGAGCAGAGGATGCTAGGCCCCGAGTTAGTACAGACGACCAACGCAGCCATACAGAAGATCCGAGCTCGTATGCTGACAGCCCAGAGCAGACAGAAGAGTTACGCTGATGTACGACGTAAGGACCTCGAGTTTAAAGTGGGAGATATGGTCTTTCTGAAGGTAGTGCCTATGAAGGGTGTTCTGAGGTTCGCGAAGAAGGGGAAGCTGAGCCCACGCTTCGTAGGGCCGTTCGAGATATTGGAGCGGATTGGCCCCGTGGCTTACCGCTTGGCGCTACCCCCATCGTTTGCTGCAGTGCACGACGTATTCCATATCTCCATGCTGAGGAAATATGTCGCAGACCCAACACATGTGGTGGACTTCGAGCCACTGCAGGTTAGCGAGAACCTGAGCTACGAGGAGCAGCCTGTCGAGGTCCTGGCAAGGGAGGTCAAGAAGCTTCGCAGTCGAGAAATCCCACTGGTTAAAATCCTTTGGCAAAACCATGGAGTGGAAGAGGCAACGTGGGAGAAAGAAGAGGATATGAGAGCCCAGCACCCCGAGCTGTTCGAGGATTAGAACTTTCGAGGACGAAAGTTTTTTTTTTTGGAGGGAAGATTGTAACGCCCAACATTTTCGGTTTCCTTTGTTATTTTGGACCACTAATAATATTAATCCTAAGTGTGTTTATTATTGGTATTAAACTAAAGTTTTTATGGTTTAATTATGAAGTTAGGGGGGTGAAATAAATTATTGGCTTAACAAATAAATGGCCTTGGAAAGGGTCAAAAGTGGTTATTGGAGGAGAGAGGAAAGAGGGTTTTAAAGATTCTTTTATTATTTTTATTATTTTTATTTCTTTTAAAAAGAGGCCTTGGGACTCGTGCGTAAAGAGGAAGAGGAAAATTTTCAAAGAAAGAAAAAGGGAGAAAAAAAAAAAAAATTTTCCTTTTGAAACCCTAGCCGCCGCACGCCGCCGCCGCCGCCGCCGCCGCGAACCCGAGCCGCCAAGCATCCTTCTCTGTTCAGCAGCGCAGCCGAGCCGCAATCGCGACCGAGCCGTCGCCGAGTTTCCAGCCGCGCCGGGAGATCGTCCAAGCCGATCTGCGCAGCCGAGCGCCCGTCGGACGCCGAAGCCGAGTCGAAGCCGCCTCCGTGCGTCCGCAGCCAACCCGTCAGCCAGCCGAGGCGCGCCGCTCCGATCCGACGCAAGCGCAGCCGAAACGCCAGTCGTAGCCGTCGCCGAGCGAAGCCGCGGTAGCCGGACCACCAGCAGCCGCCGCGCCACCCGAGATCCGGAAGCCGAAGCCTCGCGCGCAAAGGTCCGACCGAAGACCCGCCCCGCGACCCGAACCGACGCGCGCCACCCTCCGGAAACCCGACCCGCGCCCGCGTGCACCCGTGCGTGAGCCGCGCCCGCGTGTGAAGCCGCGCCCGCGTGTGAAGCCGCGCCGCGCGCTTTTGTGTAGCCGAGCCGCGTCTCCCTGTTGCAAGCCGAGCCGCGTCTCCCCCTGTTGCAAGCCGAGCCGCACGCGAAATCCCTGTACCGAGCCGAGCCGCGTCTGCCCAAGCCGAGCCGGTCCTGTCTTCTTCCAGCCGAGCCGCCAGGACTAAATTGGCTCCATCCACCTATATTTTGGTAAGCTAATTAATTATTGTGGTTTTTCCGGTAAGACTCCATGCTCGGACGTTAGTTAAATTAATTTGGATCTAAATTATATTATTTTCCTCAAGGGACGTCTTGGACCAAGAAATTACTGCAGCGCGGGATTTCCTTCAGTAGGGGCTCGAGCACTGCAACCTCCTTCTAGGTTAGGACTTCGTCGCTTGGAAAGCGTACTGCCTCGCGGTTAGGACTCGACAAGTAGATCTCCAGGTAAGAGATTCTACTACTAGTTTCACGTTTGAAGTATGAGACTGTGTATGCCCTGTGTTGCATATTGAGAGTTTGACAGTATGATGCCTGAAATAAATGTTAGTATGATGCAAATGACGATATAGTTGTGCTATAGCCTGTTATGCGTGGCAAGATTTATTATGGTTACGACGAATGTCGGGGCGGAGAGTGTAGAAATGATTTATGTGACATGTTATATGCTGATGCCATGTGTATGTATACTGCAAATTAGGGTACCTGTTAGCTTGATTCTGTTAGAGTCGTACCTGCATGGGTGTCCTTCGGGATCACCACCTATTGAGGACTGTGTGGTCCGACGGGACGCCAGTCTAGCATGATATAGACATGACTCGAGTGACTCGACGGGGTCCTCGCATCCCGACTGTCCTAGGTGTCCCCGGGCACCGAAGACCAGAGTTACGTTCCTACGGGAGCGCATGATTGCACGTGTTCGGGAACGTGCCAGAGATTGGGTACCAGTTATCAGGACTCTAACAGGAAGTTAACAGGCACCTAGTGGGACTAGTAGTGGGTCCCTTACTGAGTATTTTTATACTCATTCTCTCCACTTTATGTTTTCAGGTAGAGGACGAGGCAAAGGCAAGGGCAAGCTGGCGAGCGACCCGAAGTGAGACCGAGGAGGGCCATAGGGACTACCGCTTCCGCTTATTTCTTATTTCAGATTTTAGCATTTGAGTTTGAGTACTTTTTATTTTTCACTATCTTTTATGTAGATAGGGCCCGAGTAGGATTTCAGAACGTTTTTACATTTTTGCATGACTACCTTGTTTATGTTTTTATAAATGAATTTCTTGAACCGTATGCTTTTAATAAAATTTTTAGACTTAAACCACTTGTTCTATATTTAGTAATGACTTCGATTCAGCATAAGGAGTTGGGTCGTTACAGATATTTAATAGAAACTTTAAGCAAAAGACAAATGTCATAACGATTCTAAAAGAAAAATAGTAAAAATTCACAAATAGATTAATTTGTATTTACATATTATCTAATATCTATGTAATTCGAATTAGGTTCGATCAACTCAAGCATAATTTTTTAGCCCCCTTACAACCCAATCCTACTTGATGAAAATACAAAAATGTTTAAGCCAACCCAAATTTTAGGTTTTAGAGGGGTAGTCCACAAATTATTTGAAAACCCCTATTATATGCAAAGTCCATAAGCACCACCGACATATAAAATGTTTAGGAATTCTGAAGTGTGGTTTTGAATGATTCTGGTAATGTAATGTAATATTTGAGAAAATAAATTGTGAATTGGTCGTTGAAAGGCACATTCAAGTTAAGTCCCCAAGATATCCAAAAACTAAAGCAACATGTACTCAAACACCGGAACCCGGTCCAACCGCCGCCACACATCTCCACCTACACGGTGGCGATGGGGTACACGTGGGTGTGCGCCTCCGCCGTGGCTGACGAGGAAATTAGCATCGGAGTGACGATGGACGCCCGAGGGAGAGTCTACCCACCTCTACCGGCGACATACTTTGGGAACTGCGTGGTGGGGCGGTCAACCGCCTTGGAGAGGGGGAAACTGTTGGGGGAAAACGGAGTAATCGCCGCGGTGGAGACGATATCGGAGATGATTAAAAGCTTGAAAGAAGAGGGACCTTTGAAGGGCGCAGAAAACTGGGTTTTGTTGATGACGCAAACTGTTGTAAATAACGATTACAAGCTGATTTCCACGGCTGGATCGCCGAGATTTGAGGTGTATAGCGTGGATTTCGGTTGGGGGAAGCCTGAGAAGGTGGAAGTTGTGTCGATTAACCGTACCGGAGCGGTTTGTATCTCGGAAAGCCGAAACGGCGGCGGAGTGGAACATGGGTGGACGGCGAGGAGGGATGTTATGGAGAATTTCGCTAAGCTTTTTGCTGAAGGTCTTCAACAACTTTGAGTTGGCATGCTTTCTTTAATATCGAAAAATAAGTTTAACTTTATCTGATATGAATTTGTATATTCAAATATAGTAGAATCTCATGTTACGAGATCTTATATTATTAAAAGATATATAATTTTTGTAAATAGGTAAGTAAGCCCACACAAGATAATATTAACTACCAAACTTTCTTCCATAAACATTATAATTACTAGATGACTTTATTATTTAAATTAATAATTAAAAAACATATATAACAGTTAAACTAATCTAATCTAGTTAATTTGGAAATGTGTAAATTACAATCATGCAATTTATTTCACATCTCAAGTATGAATAATTTCTTCATAACAAACCTTCAGCAACAATTCAAATTGAAATTTTGATTTGATTCACTCATTTAAGAGTTTAATTAACATTATAATTTTCTTTTTTATTTCTTACTAACTCTTCCAGCCTCATCATTTTTTACAACCTCATAGGACACATTTCATCAAATTTGACACCATTTAACTATTCATAATATGTCATAATCGATCACAATCGATCACTTCTTGATCTTAAACCCTTCTCTACCTCGCTCTAGCCGGAATTGAAAAGCATAAATTAACAAAATATCATTTCAATGTTTATCTTCCTCATTATGAAAGAGAGAAAAGTTAGGAAATAACAGGGTATACCCTCGTAAGCTTCCATTTTCATCACCTCCATGCTTGTATTTTTCTCTGTAGTTTTTTACCAATTTGATGGTGGCAAGCTATTAAGACACTAAAAAACGAAGAGATCTTAAAAAGAACGCTCTATTGTGAATATTCTTCCATAATTCCATGCATGTGTATACCTAATTGTTAAATGTCGTTCTTTATTGTTATTTGATTTATAATCCAATAATCTATTTATAGATGTGATTTGATTGAGGTTAGAATTTGATTAGGTTTTTGTTTTACTTGTAATAAGAATAAATGATTTTGTAATTTCATTCTTGAGTAACGTAATTTAATCATTAATTTACTTTACTTAAATGCAATAATGAATGGTTATAACATTAATTATCAGTTAAATTTAAGAGTCATTCCAACTACTTTAAAAATCCAGAAAACTAGATTAAATTATTTTATTAATTGTTTAGAAATAAAATTATAGGAGAAATCTTTTCACATACTTATTGTTAAATGACAAAATTACCACCAAGTGGACTATGAAAAAACTTAAAATCAAAAGGTAAAATGGACTAACAAAATTTATGAGTTTGAAAACATTTTATCAAAATATATATTTTTCTCTCGTTGGTGCAAAACACTACTCTACATTCATACAAACAAAGAAAATTTTAGAGTGTGAGTTGAGAAAGAAAAAGAAACAAATTAGAAAAAGGTTTTTTTTTTAATAAAAAGAAATGTTGACTTTATATTATTATAGTCAGAAGTTGTATTGAAAAATGTTATATCGAGAGAGTTAAAAGGTTACAAAATCTTTAATTATTGGTGTAAGACCATTATATAAAATAACTTGAAAATACCTGTGGAAGTTGAAAAGATTGATACCTTTAGTTTGACAACATTTGTCAAAGCATATTTACGTCTTTTATTAATGCAAAAATATTACTATGCATTCTTGAAAAAAATTGAGGGAGTGAATTAAGAAAAAAAATACAAAAAAATGAATTAAGATACAAACTAAAAACCTTTACAATTATTGATGGATTAATTTCTAGATTTTATGCACTGCCTCCTGTTCTTCTTTGTGCATAAAAGTAATTGCTTGGTAGTGTATATATAGATAAAGAAGGACGGAAGTTGAAACCAAGTTGGAAAAGGAAGAGTATTGTTTTTAATTCATTCAATAATTCTCATCCTAAACTTCTTAAATTTAAAATTTAAAAAAAACATTATTATTTTCAACGTAAAAGAAAATTCCAATAACAAACCCTACAATTGATATTTAATGCCCATTATTTATTAAAAATATATTATTTTATTGTAAAAAAATATAAATTTTAAAAAGAAAATTACTATAAAACCCATATAGTAACCTAGATGATGTATTAAGAAAATGGATATAATAGAGATAAAAAAGTTTCTCCACATGTGAGCTTTTATATATAGCATAGATAAGGACAAAAATAGTATAGTTTGGAGAAAATATAGGAATGGGACGTCTGATCGTTAAAGACTAATCAATCAAAATATATAATTAAAAAAACTTAATATTCCAATTTTTATTATGATTATTATGTTTTAATTTCTTAGATATTTAATTTGGTAGAAACAGACTATCCTATTTTTAAAAAAGGGTCTTTCCTAAAATATAATAAAGCAGCAAAATATTTACACCGTATAGAACAATTTCAAAATGGAAAAAGCCAAGAGGTCCACAATGTAAAATACCAAAAATGCCCCGTCAACCACGCCGTTAACAACGCGCGCATAATATATTTGCTACACGATCGTTTAGATTTACCTATTGTTTGGTGCATGATTCTTTAAATATGACTACAATTTATATTTTCAATTCTATCGTTTAAATTTGTTACACAATCGTTTAATTTGGTTACATTTAAATTTGGTTACACGATCGTTTAGATTTGGACCCAAATCTAAATGATTTTTTTTTCAAAATTTAGTTACACGATCGTTTAGGTTTGGCTAAACGATTTTTTTTTTAATACTTTTGCTACATGATCGTTTATTATTTTCTTCACAATCATTTAGATTTGTTTACTCAATCATTTAGATTTATTTACACGATCGTTTAGTTTTGGCTAAACGATTTTTTTTAATTCTTTTGGTACACGATCGTTTAGATTTGTCTACTCGATGATTTATTTTTTTACACAATCGTTTACATTTGGCTACTCCAATCTAAAAGATTTTTTTCAAGATTCTTTATACACAATCTTTTAGATTTTAATATTTTTTGTACACGGTCGATTAAATTTGGTTACCCAAATTTAAAGGATGTAAAAAAAGAATCAGAAAAAAAGAAAGACGATGAAAACAAATCGCAACAGAAAAAAAAAGACGAAAAGAATAAAGACAATGGAAAGATTAAACGACGTAAAAAAAGAATTAGAAAAGAAGAAAGACGATGAATCACAACGATGAGGAAGACGATGAAAGAATCAGAAAGACAAACCTGGAAAATTTAAAACATTGCTAATTTCATAAGTTTTGTTACACGGGCTGTAAATAATTTGGTATTTTGTTACATTTATGAAAGTTTCCCTTTTAAAAACTTATACATTTAATTAATTAATCAATCAAGTCCTAAGATTATTTAATTAATCAAATTATGGTTTAATTTCTTAAACACGTAATTAATGAAATAAATAATTAAAAAAACTTAATATTCAAACCCAGATTATGATTCTTATGTTTTATTTTCTTAGACATTTAAATTCTAAAAAAAAAACTACCCTATTTCTAAAAAACTTAGACATTTAATTTATTAATCAATCAAGTCCTTATTATGATTATTATGGTTTAAATTATTAAAAACATAATTAATCAATCCTTTATTTTTGTCCTAATCCAACCAAAATTATTATGATTATTATGACCATTTACAATGAACTTTAATTTCTATGTTCAAGTGGATTAGAAATTTCTCCACACATTTTCTTTTTAACACAAACATTTAAAATTTCTCTCTCCACCTAATTTGCTTGCATTACTTACTTTTGAAACCATAATGAAAATTTAAAGTAATTAATTAGAAAGATTTTTATGATCTAAATTTTGAAACCATAATGACAACGTAATGCATAGTTGGAGGATGTGGCATGAAACTTGGAATCCCTGAATTATATGAGATTTGTTATAAACTTTTTAAGTTAAAAAAATTGTATACTTTTAGGTAAGTTTTTTCTTTAAGCTTTTAAGGATTATTTTTTACCTTAAGTTTGTCGTATGACTATAGGTTTGGTGCAAATAAAAAATGCATTTTCAATATAATTATACATTTAAATTGAAATTTATAAGAATTAAAAATTTGATTTACAAACTAAGGATTTTCTTCATCTCTCTCTACGACATCATCGACTTGTCATCGACTATGCAGAATACATCTACGATCTATGTCAGCAACATTAAGTCATCAGGTCTGCTGAATAATTTGTTTTATATTTTCCATGGTTTGGACACACATTGAGCTCAAATCTTGTAAATTGTTTTCCATGGAGTAAGCATGTACGTCTTAAACAAAATTATTTTGAACAATTGTAAATAATATAATTAAAAAATGTAAATGCTTGTATTAAATTTATAAAACAAATTGTATTAAAATTCTTATTATGCAATAATAGTAAACACCATTAAATGTGATAAAACGTCTGGTAATCGATGAGTACTAGGAAAAATAGTTATATGATATCGTCGACTCGTGTGTTGCTACTACTTCTGCACGAAAATTATTTCGAGAATGCCACATTGCAATATGCTTAGCATGAATCCTATACCAATCTTGATCATGCTCGACTCTTAAGTCAATTTGGTGTAGGTCGGGTTTTTGAAGCTAAATGTTGGTGACATTTGTAGCATATCGAACTGTCACAACACACGGTCCTTGATGATGCTTCTCAACGATATTGAAGAAAATCATAGGACCCACGTAAGTCCACACCACTTGACCATTATGACATCAATCAGAAAGCAATGCCATAATGTCAACGTGTATAGTATCCAATTAATCTTATAAAAAATAAACATAAGTAGGCAACAAAAAACATACCTATACAACATTCGTATAATATTTTGCTATCTGAGAGTGTATCAGTCGATCAAATATCATTCGGTACGTCAATAATAAATTTGCTAACTGTTATGATGAAGGTAAAACACCGCTCTATCTAATGTGTGAAAGAAATTAATAATAAGTTATAGATAGTACAAATTTTATTAAAAAATAATATATAAATAAAATAATACTTGAAACTCAAAGGCTAGACACAATTTCTTATACCATGCAAGGCATTCAACGCCCCAAGCATACATACCAGCCTGGTCGAAATCGCTTAAAAGCAGAAGAAACATACAATGGACCAGGGTGCTTGATTTGTCTGCAAATAGAAAGCCTCCAATAAGCTTCATAATGTATGTACGAGTGTATCTCTGAACGCTCACAACATTTGCATTTGGTGGCAATTGTGTGAATTGTTCTGCCAACCATGGAATACTTAGTCGTTGACCTTTAATGTCAGGCACTAAAACTCCCAAGAAATCTTTGCATACTTGCTTCTAGTTATATGTCAACGATCCTACAATAGGCTCACCATCTATCGATAACCCCAACTAGATCGCAATATCCTATAACTGAAAGGAGAAGAGTGTTACGCAACAGAAGATTTAACAGATCATTACTCAATTTAATTGAAATATAAAAATACCAGTATATTGGGGAATAATATAGAAACTAAATTATTTTAAGGAGGATAAGCATGCTTAAAAATATACAGAAAAGAAATAAAAGGAACTGACGTTCGTTGATGACTCTGAATCTACCAAATGTCAAATATGGAGCAAACCACTTGGAGATCAAAATTGGAAGGAAACTTTTACAGAGTTTTTCTAAGAGAAAAATGCAGAATACCAACATTCAGAGAAATAACTTTTTTTTCTTTCACATCATCCTCCTACCTCCATGTTCTTCAAGTTGAAGAAGAGGGAGTTAATCCAAATTTAAATCAAATTCAAATATAAATTTCTCTCATAACCTATAGTTTTAATGTGTATCATATACACATTTGATACACATTAAATTTTAACCTATGGTTTTAATATGAATAATTTACATTAAATTAATATTTGGACTCATTCAAATATTTTATTCTCTCATAAATTAATTTTGAATCATATCCAAAATTAAATTTATATAAGAAGTTTAATTAAAATATAAACTTTATATTATAATGTATCACCATACATTATATTAATTCCCAAAGTAAATTTGAACATTTCAAATTACAACCAGTACAATTAAATCTCATTACTCTTTACGAACTAGGAAAGGGACCAAATGGGTCTACAGATGAGATGCTCCAACGATATGAGATTAATTTGCTAAACTCATTAATCACATTAATCAATATTCGTTAACTGTGTGTAAACTCCACTAAAGACTCACAACTAAACTCTTCTTACTGTAGATATATTTCTATGACCACGAATATAGACCAATATCAGTAAGTTAGTTCTTCACAAGTGGTCGTAACACCAACTGAGTCAAATGAAAAACATGTTTATAGTCCAATAACTAAAAAGAAACCCCTCTCATGTCATAGAGAGGCTAAGGCCCTTTGTTGAAGTCCCGAAGACACCATTTAAGGGAACACTCATCTACTTACCCTAAAGTCGGGAATGAGTGAATTCCATCTTGTGTGATTATGTTTCCAGCTCCTCACTCGACTTTGTCTCCAAAATGATAAGCATATTGATCAGCAACTTGGTCACCCTCACTCGTACAACTCAAAGGAAAATCCCTCGTGAAAAGAGTTCATAATACACTTTGGATTATGACTAAGTTACCCAGGTCATCCTAGTGAAATAGAAGCCCAACTAGTTAACGGAGTTACATCTAGTGGTTACTATTTGGTGGTCCGATCTTATGCAAACTCATTACATAGGATACCTTCACTCGCATGTCACCTATATGAATGTGTCGGATCATTGCGTTTGTATCAAATACAATGTGAGCTGTATCCACATAGTATTATCAAGATAAGGTACCCAACCTATAAACCCTTTAAGTTGATTTAGAACATTGATCCATGTATGTCTCTACATACTGTTCAAGACTCATCAAATAGCTTAGGATGTTAGTTTATTGGATTTAGGTTATTAAGACAAAACTAATAATATAATAACATTTTATTAATATTGGTCAATGAATTATATTTACTGTCTACGAATTTTAGGACATAAAACTCAACAAACTCCAAGACTAAAACTCTAGTCTATATGGGATGTACATAATAAAGTAATTCTCAAATATTGAAAATGGTAAAATGTATAAGTATGTTACATAAAACGTATATATATAAATTCCATAAACTAGTGCATCATTATACCTATTACATATCTGCCACTTGCCCTAGATTACCTAATGTACATATCTCGTAGACCTAAACTTTCTAGATGACCCTCGAATACTTTAGCCATGAGAGTCTTCGTAAATAGATCAATAATATTGTGCTCCAAAGCAATCTTAGTAATGATCACATAGCCTCATTGCACAATCTCTCACATCAGGTGATACTTCCTCTCTATGTGTTTCCCTCGTTTATGGCTGCGAGGTTTTTTAGAATTGGCTACTATCTCACTGTTACCACAATATAGAGTGCTGGGCAAGTTCATTTTTGTAACAACTTCCAAATCATGCAGGAACTTTCTGAGCTGAACTGCTTCTTTTGTTGTTTCACAAGCAGCGACATATTTAACCTCCTTAGTAGAGTTTGCAATGCATCCTTATTTAATGCTATGTCATACCATAGCTCCTCCATTTAGGGTGAACACTAATCATGACGTAGATTTCCGAGAATCCTTATCAATTTGGAAATTTGAGGCAGTGTATCCTGTAAGGATCAAATCCTTAGCTCCATACACAACCATGTAATCTCTCGTTCTTTCTATGATACTTGAGAATAATTTTAATCGTCGTCCAGTGGTCTAACCCTGGTTGGACTGATGCTTATTGACTATTCCCACTGCATAACAAATGTCTGACTTACTGTAGAGCCTAACATACATTAATTTGCCCACAGTTGAGGCATAGAGATTATGTCTCATATCCTCAACCTCTTAAGGTGTCTCAGAATACTATTCCTTAGACAAGTGAACCTCGTGCCTGAAAGGTAATTACTTGTTAGTTTTGTGATTAATGTTATTATTAAGCTCGAACTCAGGGTTGGTTATACATGTAATTAGTTCTATGTGATAGGTCATTAATCATTACCATTGTATGTGAAATACTCACCATGTATCTCTTTATCGCATGAAAGCTAAGTCCTCGTTAATTACAAGTTTTCCTTCTACTTGCCCAACTATAAGAGAAATAATACGTTTATCTGGATGATGCAGAGTCGAACATAGGGAATTGATATCAAAAGTTAATTCAAAGATTTACTCATCATTCAAGCAGTATAAAAGAATTATTTATACAGTATGATGAAATGTATGTTTAACTATAACTACTTATGTATGCTAGAGATTATGTAAAATGAAGTTAGATGGATGCGAAATGGAGATGAGAACGAACTTGTACTAAGAATGGGGGAAGGAATGTCTATGCATGACTAGGCGATTAGGCCATGAAGCTCTTGATGTGATATAGCTTTCATAACTAGTCTATGATTAAGATGAGCTTCTATCGGAGCCTTTAAATGTCATACTTGTCCTCCTGTCAAGGTACATATGACTCAACATAGTTAGACGAGATATACCTAGAGGATTTTACTTTTAAAACTATATAGAGCTTCGCATTTAAGGGCAACAGCCTCTGACTGCCTATTGTCCACACTTGTCCTCCTGTCCGGATATAAATGATGGAAGTTATCTCGCAAGGTAGAGTTTATCTCCAAACTCCTCCTTGCGTGCGTTAGCCATATCCTTGCTACTTGCCCTCTCGAGTAGTTGGCAATATACACTAGTTAAGTGATGAAAATAGCTCAACTAACGCCGTAAGAGTTATAAGCAAAACACCTTATCAAGAATCTCTCATTAGTTCTAAACTACAAATAACACATTGACAGATGAAAAGTAAAGAGATGAACGGATTGAAGAGGTATAAACATGTAATATATTTTTAGAAGAATATAGGCCTTCAACCATTATACAATATGAACAACATATATTATAAAGAATACAAAAATGGAAAGAAGAGAGAGTGGAAAATGTTTAGAAGTTAGGGAAAATGGAAAATAGGCTTCCCTCTATTCAAACTCCAAACTGTCACTCGCAGGTTGATCGGAGAAGAAGAAGATTAATTTTATAGACGGCGGAAAAGCTACTCCTTTCCTCCCTTCTCTAGAGTTTGGGTCCATTCAGACATAGTATTCTTGAGGTGAAGGAGACATTATATAGGCAAATTTCAGCGAAAAACTTTCATTATTCTGATCATGTCAGCGTCAAATACAGCTTTTATCAAGTCACATCAGCTCCAACTACCATTCTTGTCTTCTAGTTAACCTTCTTCGCGTAGCAATGAAAATCATTGCCTAACATTTGTTCTTGCCAGATAAGCTCTTCTCGCATAGATCTTGCACGATATCCTCTGCGATTCACTAATCACTTCTTTTGCTTTTATTCCTGCGTTAAGACACAAAAATGCGGTAAAATAGACATTGATGCTTATGTAAAGTGTATTTCTAAATACTTATGCTTTTTCAACATAATCTTGGCATTTTGATACATTTCTTCTACATTTTGGCCTCATTATACTATAAAAGAGGTTACATTAGCTTATATTTCTACAAGTTATCAGTAATAAACCCTTCTTAGAGTTCTGCATCAAATATCAAACCAACATTTTGTCGATATAGGTTGCCTAAGACAGTGCTAGCATTTTGTTCTTATGATCCCTTATGACTTGGATCTCAATAACATATTTTGCCTCTCCCAAATCTTTCATTTAGAATTGGACTGCCAGCCAAACTTTAATGTTAGTTAGGTATCCCACATCATTCCTAGTGAGTAGGATTAGTCCATATAAACTATTAAGAAAGCCACTTTACCTTTGATGATTTTGTTGTATACAAAAGTTTCATCAACGTTTTGGTCAAAACTGTAAGATTTGATCGTAGTATCAAATGTAATGTTCCAAGATCTGGATGTTTATTTCAACCCATAAATTGATCAATTCAGCTTGCAAACTTTTTGCTCCTAACCTTGCGTTAGAACCCCTCAGACTAAGACATAAAGATACTCTCTTTAAGATTGTCATTCAGAAAAGTAGTATTGACATCCATTTGCGATATTACATAATCATAAAATGTGGTTATGGACAAGAGAATTCATATAGACTTTAACATAGCAACAAAGGAAAAAGTTTCCTCATAGTCAACCCCTTCCCTTTGGATATACCCTTTTGCTACAAGCCTAGCTTTAATTTAAAGGTCTGTACCTTTCTAGCTGAATCTCTCTTTCTCTTACAGATTCATTAGCACCCTACAGGTTTTACCCTTTTAGGTAGATCTACAAGCTCCCATTTCAAGGTCTATGGCTTTGACCCATTGGTCCTTGTCTACATCATTCATTGTCTATTTATAGGACAATGCATCCTCAACACCATCATCTGGTATGACAACCTGAGTTTTAGTTAAGCCCAAGTAACGGTTAGGTTATGATATAATCCTCCCACTGAGTCGAGGAATTCCTAACGATTGAGAATGATGAGACTAACCTAATGTGTTAGTTTCATCAACTCTTGATTAGAGACCAGCTTCATCAACAATCCTTGTTGGTTCATCAATAGCTTCATTTAATACTAATTTGCTTCATTTCTTATAATCTCTCATGTGGTCTTCTTCCAAGAAAGTAGCATTTGTCGATACAAACACTCTATTTTAATTTCTTGTTGATTGAAGAATAAACCACCTCTCGTTTTTTTTGAGGTAACCAACAAATTGATATAAACTTGAACGAGGTTCCAACTTCTTGGGATTTATCACTAACATATGTGTTGGACAACCCCAGATTTTGAAGTGACTTAAAATAGGTTTACGTCCTCTCAATAACTCAAAAGGTGTTTAAGAAACACTCTTCGAGGGAATATTGATCAAGATATAAATTGCAGTCTCTATTGCATACACCCAAAACAAGCTAGGAAATTGGGTATAGCTCATCATTAAACGAACCATGTCTAACAGGGTTCTATTTCTCCTTTTTGATATACCATTTTGTTGAGGTGTACAGGTGTTGAGAGTTAGAATTGGATTCCATATTCTATCATATAGTTTTGGAATCTCAAATCCATGTACTCTCCACCTCGATCACATCGAAGTATTTTAATCTTTCTACTTAATAGATTTTCAACTTCAGTCTTATACTCCTTGACCTTTTCAAGAACTTCAGACTTATGCTTTATTAAATATAAATAACTATACCTTAAATAATCATATATAAAAGAGATGAAGTATTCAAAACCTCCTATAACTTTTACATTTTATGTTTGTGATCCATTTTTTATCAACATTTTAAAATAAAGAAAAAAAAATGGAAACTTGCTTTTACCAAAAGTCTAAGTGTTCATATATATTTGAAATATTCATATATATGTATATATAGAGAGCTGAAAAAATAAGTATACATTTAGAAAAACAGAATACTACAAACCACAAACCAAATTATCATAGAACAAATAAATATAGTACATAAATTTCACATTTAATTAAATCTATAGATTAAAAAACTTGTTCTAATAGAATATATATAATACTATGCTAATAATCGGCAAACTTTACGACTAACATAAATACGAAATGAAACAATTTCCCTAAAATCAAATAACATGCCTAAAATCAAATAATATATCTAAAATCAAACAATATAACTAAATCAAATAACAAACCTAAATACAAATAAATTCTACAATAAAATACTAACTAAAATAAAATAACAAACCTAAATTCAAATAATTTTTACAACGAAATTGTAAAATCAAATAACAAACATAAATGCAAATAGTTTTTACAAAAAAATTGTAAAATAAAAAAATATATAAATTCAAATTATTTTTACAATAAAATCGTGTACCTGGTCTACGACTTAATTAAATAAACATACCTTCTGACGAAAAAATCGGAAGGCAAAACGGAGGGGTGGAAGACATTTTTATGAATGCTAACTATGAGAGAGCCTCTTGGTATTCTATAGATGACTTCTTGCATGCCAGACAGGTGTTGCAGACACATGTGAGCAAAGACATGTACCCGGTACATGACTTCACTGCAAATCAACAAATGTGACAGTCAACTGTAGCATTGACTGCCAGAACAAATACCCGTGACCGGAGTTGTGTACTGGGTACACAAAATACAAAAATGAAAAGTAAAGAGCGTGAAGAACATTACAAATTAAGGGAGAGGAATGGTGATCTCTCTCTAACTAAGCTCTCACTTACAAGATTAACCGGAGAAAAAGATGAACTTTTACATCCACTAGCTCCAATGGAGCTTTCTTGGTTTTGGCCCTTTCATGTTGTCCTTAGGCTGGTCCATTCAGGCGTCTACCCTCCCCCCCCCCCTTTGGTGTAGGAGGAAGGTTTATATAGACTACATGCGGTAGGAAACGTTTATTCTTCTTGAGTATATTAGCGTCGATTACAGTCTTATCATTATTCTTCGAATTTAGTTAATGCCGATTATTAGTGTTGCTAGTAGCCTTGTCAAGTCACATAGACTTCAACTACCATTCTTATATACTAGTGAATCTTCTTTACGCGCTTACATGGTTTCTTGCCCTACAAATGTTCAGTCGCCAGACAAGCTTTTAATCGAGTAATCAGATGCCCCTCCATGAGTCACCATCTTTCTCTTTCTCTTCATAAATCGGCAATAGATCATTGAAAAATAGGGTAAAATAGGTATGGAGACTTATGCAAATTGTATTCTCATATATTTATGAATTTTTTATAGAAGCTACACGTTTTAACACATTATTATGCATTTTGTCCCATTGTTCTACCTAAAAGGCCAGAATAACTTGCATTTCTATAAGTTATCAATTAAGTTCTAATTCTGGTGGCTCTTCAACCGATGGTTTATTTTTTCTATCGTCTTTGGTTTGCAGGTCTAAATGCTAAAACTTCCTCGTGTCAGACATGGTATTCACTTCTAAAATATCTTTGAGGTCTTCATCCTCTAAGAATTCTTCAAGGCTGAATAGTTCGACTAACACTTCTTCTTCACAATCAAGGGATTCAATCGCATTATAGTTTTCAACATTAGATGGGAATTTTATCACATTAACAACATTGAAGGTTATTTCTTGGTCATTCAATCTCATAGTAAGTTCCCCTTGGTAGACATCATAAGGGCACGACTTATTGACAGAAATGGCTGCTTCAAAATGATTAGAACCTCTCAATCAACTTTGTAGTCCAGGATGACGAAGTTTGCAGGGAACAAAAATTTGTCCACCTTAGCCAATACATCTTTTATTTTTTCCTCAGGTCATGTAATGAATCCATCAACAATTGGAGCGCCATTTTTATAGATTGAGTCTCTTATCTCCCTAATTTCTTGAAGATAAAGAGAGGCATCATATTGATACTTGCTTCTAGGTCGTATAATGCGTGACCAAGATCCAAGCCGCCTATTCAGCACGGTATAGTGAAGCTTCCAGAGTCTGTCATTTTCTTTGGTACCCCATTCTTGAAGACATCACTTGTTGCCTACGTTAGAGCTACGGTTTCATAATCATTCATCTGTCATTTCTTTGTAAGAATATCCTTTAAGAATTTCACATATGAAGGCATTTTCTCTAACACATTAACAAATGGGATTTTGATATAAAGCTTCTTTAAGACGTTTAAAAACATTTTAAATTTTTTTTCGTCACCTTTCTTCTTGAGGCGATAAGGAAATGGAGGAGGAGGTAGTATAGGATTGTAGCTTGACGCCTGGTTAGACGTCTCACCACGTTCTTCATCTCACCTAGTACGCTTCACTTCCTTGTTTTATTGTACGTTATTGTTCTACACGGAAAAAACATTATTAGTTAAAGGGAAAATAAAGAGATTAGAACCATTACTTGGAGTGCCATTTGTGGCATTAGAACTAGAAGTGGAGGTTCTACGTTCAAAGTCTAGTTTGCACATGGTCCAATTCCTTCTGCTTCTAATGTCACAGCTTGAGACTTCACTTTTTTAGATCCCCTTACCTAATTAAGCATTTCAGTATTGCTCAGGAGAGATCCCTATGATCTTTCAAAGAAATTGTTGGCCAGTTGTATCTTAAGATTTCTGATGGATGTGGCTTAGCTTTGCAGAAGGACATCATTTTTTGCATGTACTCACGAAGGAGAGTCTACATAGATGAGGAGGAGGATGGGGTAGTGGTGGTGGGTGTTGTTGTTGAGGTGTCAAATGATGTGACTTATCAAGGTGGTGTCTTTGGGAGATAGCTGATAACTTGCAAAACTACAAATTATTATGGCCTTTTAGGTAGAACAATGGAACCAAAACACATGATAAATGTGTCAAAAAGAGTGGCATTTGGTGCAAATTCATAATTATTAGAGAATACAACTTACATAAGTCTCTAGGATTGTTTCACCCTATTTTCAGTGTTTTATTACAAGATTTTAGATAAAAGAAGACATGCTAAAATGTTGAGTAGCACATGCAGAGGCTATGGGAAAGGAACCTTTCTTGGAGAAACATCTCTAGGCTAGGAACGACGTCATCATGCAAGGATGTTCAATAGATGAAAAGAATGATAGTTGGAGTTGATGTGACTTGATAAAAGCTGCAATCGACGTTGACATAATCAGAAGAATAGAACTTTCCCGTCAAAAGTTGCCTATAAAAGGAATCCATCTCTACCAAGCAACTTGTGCCTGAATGGGCCAAACCCTAGAGAGAGGACGGAAAGGAGTATCCTGTAAAAGAATTTTTCTTCTTCTCTGGTCAGTTTGTAAGTGAGAGCTTAGAGAGAGTTTGGAGAAAGATTCCATCATTTCCCTTCCTTTAACTTGTAGTATTTATCATTCTCTTTACTTTCCATTTTTGTATTTGCTTGTAATGTTTAGTCTATATTGTACAATGGTCTAAGTCCTACATTCTTCAATACATTACTTGTTTATACCTTTTCAATCTGTCATTTCTTTACTATTCATTTGGCAAAGTGTTGTCAGTAGTTTAGGCATGTGATAAGTTCTTGATAAGAAGTCTAGCTTATAAGGTATATCGCGTTAGTTGATCTTCACTCATCGCTTGGCCAGTGTCTATCGCCAACTACTCAAGAGAGCAAGTAGCAAGGATATGATTAGAACATGTAAAGAGGAATTTAGAGATAAACTCCACCTTGCGATTAAACCTCCATCACTTGTGTCCCGTAAGGAGAGATGAACTTGGTGTTGAGAGGTGACCATCCTTAAAGGAGAGGTAATATAAGTGTTATAAGTAAAGTCTTTGAGATAGATGTCGTTAAACCAAGATTTATCATTTACATCCTGAGACTCGAGCAAGTGTGACATTAAGGCACTAAGAGGTGCTCATCTTAATCAGAAGCTAATTGCTTGACCTCTATCGTATCAAGGTTGCTGCATGGCTTAATCGTCTAGTAACACGGAGGCATTCCTTCACTCTTTCTTAATACAAGTTAGTTCACATTTTCATCTTGCAACCATTCTTACCACCTTTTACAGATTCTCTAGTGTAGATAGTAGGTTTAGCACTTAGATATACATTTACTTTATACTGTATAGATAATGTATATCGTCTAGATGAAAGAGTAAGCCTTATAACTAATGTTTCATATAAATTTCCTGTGTTCAATCCTAAATTACCCAAGAAACCTATTTTTTCCCTTTTACTTGGGCAAGCAATAGAAAAACTTGTACTCAACGAGGATTTAGTAGTAATGCGAGGAATGGAGACATAGTGAGCATCTTGCATGCAATGACTATGACTCGTCGTGTAAAGATTATATATATTTAAATTAGAACACACATCGAATTGACAACACTAAATCGAGATCTTCCTCACTAATAATCAGATGCTTCACTGCTATAATCACCTTGTTGTCCTTGATGTGGTTGACTTCTCCAACAAAGGTTGTAGGTGTTGGAGTAAGGGTCATGTTTTACGTAGTTTTAGTGTTGAGTGGACATGCGTCAGTGTTATGAGGACCGCTACATCCCACGCAATTAATTTTGTCCATCTGTTTTACTACTTGAAATGAACTGCTCGTAGCAATCACTTTCGATAATGCCATCAACTGGAACAAGTAATTCATTGCGATTATTTGGCCTTATAGTGCCACCACCGCATTCTAATCAATTCCTTCTTCAGTTCTTCCTCTTTAGTGAGAATGCCAATGTCATCCCATTCTTGACTATTCCTAGTCATAAAGTCCAGTGTTACATTAATCTAGTTCTAGGAGCTTCTTAACATTCCACCTGCGAACAAAGTATTAGCCGATGGTTAAGTATCCTTACTAAACTAAAAATAGAACCCTCAATCAGCACGTATTCAGGAATGCCATGACAGGGGAAAGCTTTCACCATCCTTTTGAACCTACTCCATGCGTCATGCAGATTCTCTTTATCCCTTTACTTGAAGAGTATCAGGTCCTGCCTTCTTTTAGCATAAATTTCTTCATAAACTTCTTAATTAGGTCTTTCCGTTCTTGACACCTCCTTTTGTTCCAAAGAGTTGGTCCATCTTTTTGTCTAATCGCTGAATGTAAATGGAAAGAGGGCAAATTGTAATTCATCCCTTGATATGTCAGGCATATGGAATGACACACAGATAGAGTAGAAAATGTGTATGTGCTCGTGTGGATCTTTGCCTTGGTGGCCAATAACTTTCTGACATTCTAAATGATTTGTAGCATCATGAGCTTGATTTCAAATCGTGCATTTTTGCTAAAATCAAGGTAGCCAATCATTGAAGTCATACAAATTAGGAGAAGCGTAATACGTTATTGGTCTGACCAAATCATAGGCCACGTAAGCTGGGTTAGCATCTTCAATAGAGTGGTTTAGAGGGATGCCTTGGTTGTTTTGGTGGTTTTCCATTCTATTTGTTTATTGCCTCTATCTTTTTCTATATCTGCAAAAGGTTCGTTCTATTTCAAGGTCAAGTCTAAATCTGGCTAGTGTGTGATTCAACGCTGAAACAAAACTTATGCACAAGATTAGCACATAGATAAAACTCAAAAAGATAAAACCACTAATTCCCTCGCAACGTCGTCAAAAACTTGTTTGTTCGTGCATATTTACATTTTTAATAATACAACTAAACATGATATCTAGGTTAAGGTTATTCGAAAAAAGTGTACCCTAACTATGCGTTGCAAAATGCATGATAATGAAATGTTAGTACAAGTTTTCCTCTTCCTCGTCCAAATGTAAGCGGTAAAAAAGGTTTTCTGGTATGTCCAAGGTCAAACACATGGAATTAGTTTCCAAAATGAACTTATCTCGTGTCATAACCTTCAGTAAGTATATTGTAAAAATATGCATAGTACATTTTTCCTTACTATCTACACTAATGATGCGAATATGAGTAGTGAGGTGAATTTGGTGGTGAGATGTGATGAAACATGAACTCAGTGTTTTATCGTGGAAGTGAAGGAAATTTTAATTAACCATATCTAAAACATAAGAGTTTAACATTTCGAGGTGATATAAAGTATCTATTAAGTTTAGAATTAAGGCAAGCAACTTCTTGGTGCCTTCGCCATACTTGCTCACCTCTCGGGATCCAAATACTTGAAGTTAATCTATGATTTATATCTTTTCTGTTTATTTGGATTATAAGTAATTTTTTCTTATTAAGGTGAGCAACCTCTTGATGCCTTCACCACACATATCGTGCATCTCTGAGATATATACAAGAAACAAATTCAGCAACAAGATTGCATTGCTACAATCTCCTTGTTGCTGAATTTGTTTAGTGAACACGGGTCATCACCGTCAAGTGATTACAGTCAATATTTTATCTTTCTCTCAAAGGAGATAAGGTATCGATGACCGTATTTGCTAAGCAAGACTTATTATGCAAGAAATTAACTAAACATGTAATGAATGAAGAGATAGAGAAATATTGTAGAATGATAGAAAGAAAACATCAATACTATAAATAAAGGTTTAGGCCTCTTGGCCATGGAGCCAATCTTAAATGTTACAAAATACACAAATGGAACACATAAAAAGGAAGCAAGCCACAAAGTGTGAGTGTTCATACTCTTTGACTCTTGGTTTTTCCTTTACATGGAGGGTAAATGAAAAGGGGATGTATCTTTCTCTCTCTCTTTCAGACTCTCATCTAAAACAGAAAAAGGAAGGGGGGAAAAAGTTGTTGCTCTCTACAACAAAGTTTACCAAAATTCACATATACACAATAAAGAAAAAGCCTCTTATTTATAAGTGAAAACTGATGTGACAAAACGGTATGAGCAGCAAGCAGCATGGACTCTAATTAATTCTGATAAAGCTAAGCCACTGCCACATAGGTCCTTTATTAGCTTTACAGATATTCACATCAGCTGCAAGTTTTTGCGCCAACCTCTATTTTGTTTGCTAATGCTTTATCTCGCGTAGTCCTGCTACAGTGGTTACTAGGTTGAGTCATGTACATCTATTTCATTGAACATTATCTTGTCGAATTGCTTGTCATCTCGCCTAAAATCCTAAAATAAGCCTAAAAAATGTGATAAACAAGCATAAGTCTCTTTTGTAATCCACAATGCAAAACTTAGTCAATTTCCTTACTTTCCTATGTGTTTTCTTTAAATTTTATGCATTAAAGCTTCATTATTCTATTTAAAAAGCTATAATAACTTGTATTTCTGAAAGTTATCATACTCCTCTTGTGAAGTTTATATTATGTGATATGTGCAAAGTTGATTCATAGATATCTCATATGAAGATCTAACAATGCGACTCATTTAGCGTCTAAGTTAAAGTTATGCGATAAAAGGTGCATGTCCTACCAATGTATTGCTAAATGCATATTGATCAATGTTTAGTACAAGTTTTTCTTGCGCTTGCTTAAATGTAAGCAAAGCAAGAGCTTCCTGGGTAAGCCAGGGTCAACCATAGAAAATTTCTATCATATTTGGTTATTTAGTACAACCTCTCAATGCACCACACTTGTTCACCTTTTCGAGACACAGATGGTAAAGATATATCAAGCGATATATATCTAGGTTTCCTTACTTATAAGTATCATATTAACTCTCTATTTAAGGCAAACAGTCTCTTGGCGCCTAAAAACCACACTTGTTCTCCTTTTGGGATACAAATGATTGTAGGCAAAACGTCTGGATGGAGTTTGTTTCCAAACTCTCTTCCTCACAAGTTTAACGAGGCCCTTGCTACTTACACTCTTTAGTAGTTGGCGACGAGCGATGGCAAAGTGATGAATGAATCTCAATCTAAACATGATGAATCTTATAATTAAATCATCCTTATCAAGCACATAACATACATTTAAACTACTTAAAAATACTTCAACAAGATGAATCGTTAAGACATGGGAGAAAGATGGATAAAACATGCACTGTATTAATAAATGTAGGCCTTTCATCCATTAGAATAAGAACATTCATACATTACAAAGTACAAAACAAAAAGTAAAGAGATGAGTCGAATCGTAGAATGCACTACTGCATTCCTTAACTCCTTTATAAGTTAGAGAAATGATGAGTTAGCTTCTCTCTCTCTAATATCTCTCTAAGCTCTCACTCAGACATTGACCGAAGAACAGGTGAAGGAAGGACTACTACTACAAATGGTGAAGGATTCTAAAACTCATCCTCTCATCGGCCTTCTTAAGGGATGGCCTCTTCTGTGTTTTATTCATGGTGGAGTTGGCTTCTTTTATAGGCATACTTTAGGCATGAATTTAATTGTGCTATACTGCACACTCGTCCTTGCTATGCTGCACATTTGTCCTTGCTTACAAATGTCAGTTGTCGTTCATTATCACATCATTTCCAAGTACCACTCTTATCTTCTAGTGAATCATCTCGTGTAATTATGTGCTGCCATCTCGCGTTATGACTCGCCAAGTAGCTTTTTCTTGCTGAGTTCATGAGCGCAATCCTCGCTTCATTTCTTCTTTTCGCCATCCTGCATATAAAACACTTAATAATATAGTTAATCATGTGCGATGACTTATGTAAAGTGCATTCTCTTAATATTATTATAAATTTTCACTAAAAGCTACGCATTTTAATCCTTTATCTCATGCTTTGACTCTATTGTTTTACCTAGAAGGTCATAATAACTTGTATTTCTACAAGTTATCACACCCCTAAATTTAAAACAATGGTTGTCCTCAAGAATAGCTCCGCACCTAAGACTTACCTTCCTCTTCAAATCCATTAAACTTCTCATAATGTGATTTAGTCTTACTCGCCAATCGGCTCCACTTCCATCACGTACTTCTAAATTTGAAAATTTTCAAGTTCAGAAGGCGGCAAGCTAAGTCTCAAAATACCCTTGTTCATTTTCTAGAAAATTTGTTTTCAATCTTTAGAAATGACTTAAATTTCTAAAAATTTTAATACCTTTTTAGCGAAAAATTTTATTGTTGCTTTATTTGGTATTGGCGTTGTGTGGGAAAACATTGGTATTCTATGAATTTATTCCTCTCCTCAAATACAACTCTTATCTTCACTTTTTAACTTTGCTTTCGTATTTTTAAAGCTTTGTTTCTTATTTTTGGGTCGAAAGACAACGACATTGAAGTTTTTATTTCAATTGAATTTGAATAAAATAATTTCTAATTTACTTTATTTTTTACATTGTTTTAACTTTTTTTAAAACGCTTTATTTAAAATGCCTTGATAGGATTCTTAAAAAAATTTCGAAAGCTTTAGCTTGGACCTTGCACACCCCCAAATTTAGAATGCAGCAAGGTCCTCATTGCTGAAAAGTGAATGATCACTACTACAAATATAGATTTTAACGACGCAAGTTTTGCATCATAAAGACTTTCAAGGACACAATTTTCTCGTCATTGAAGCCACTGTCAAGAAAGGCTATTTAACGACACTTTGAAAAATGTGTCATTAAATATGCTTAGATGACACCAAAATTGTGTCATTAATACCTTTACCTTGATGCAATAAATATGTCACCGTTATCTATAACTCGACACTAATATATTGTCATCAATACCCTTATATTGACGTAAATCATGTGTCATTGTTATCTATACCTTGACACTAATATATTGTCATTAATACTCTTAGATTGATGTTTTAAATATGTCACCGTTATCTATTACTCGACACAAATTTATTGTCATTAATAACCTCATATTGACGCTTTAAATATGTCACCGTTATCTATATCTTGATACAAATATATTGTCATTAATACCCTTACATTGACACTTTAAATGTGTCATCGTAATCTATTACTCGACATAATTATATTGTCATTAATACTATTACATTGAAAATTTAAATATGTCACCGTTATCTATCACTCGACACCAATATATTGTCATTAATACTCTTATAATGACGTTTTAAGTGTGTCACCTTTCAATATAACTCGACATTAATATATTGTCGTTGTAAATATTTCGTTACACAAAATTGTTGTCAAGAAATGTGCCTTAACGACACTGTTTCTATTTAATAAAGGCTTATATGTCGACACATGTTTGGTGTCGTTATTCTTCATTTTCGCAACATATATTTTTCTGTCATATATTTCTTCTTTCAAAAAATCAAATACTAAATTTTAGCATTACCCACATATGTTGGAAAGATATTTATATTGATAATAAAAAATATAACTTACATTATCGGTAAAGATTTTACAATAATCCAAAAGATAAATTTACTGTAATATTACATGTATGTGTGACCTAATCTAATCAAACTGACACATAAATGAGAACTTGATCGATACCATGGTTCATGGATTCTTCAACTGCCTTCAAATTTGAAGAAAATGAACCTTAGCTAACATTCATTACAGAAAATGCACAAGCATAGGCATAAACATTAAGTACATGTCAAACAAAAATCACCTTCTTAATAAGCAGACTAATAAACTTTTCAAAATAAGTGTCCAAAGTTCATACAACCAAGGTTTTTAATAAAAGACCCATAAGGAATGCAAAAGATTAAAAAAAAAAACACCGACTACATAAGCACGGACATAAGCATAGTATATAAATGTTGCAAATGTAAGTTTCGACTCAATTTGTACAGATCAAGCAATGTTCTAGTTTGCATCAAATTGAAACTTAAGCATAAACGTACCTTTAGCCCCCCTCCTCCAAAGTAAATACAAAACAACATGATTCCTATAACATATGTCTAAGCGATTGAACAAAATAGCTTTTCAATGACTACCATAAATGCAGAATAGTCAACACAACAAAGTATCAAGTTTCTAAGTATTTGTCAACATGATTCCTAAAACATATGTCTAAGTGGATCACACAAAATAGATTTTCAATGGCTACCACTACAGGATAGTCAAAGCAATATTCCTAATTACATGTTAACATGATTCCTAAAATAAAATAGTTAAGTTACGTTACAAAACATAAAGCACACTTACCTCTTTCTTTTACTAAATCTCCACCCTCATATCTTGATTACCCTCTACAGAGGCTTCTTCTTTTTTACAAGTTTGGAAGCCCTAATAATGAATAACAAACTATGTAAGTTATCCAATTATTGTTTCAAATGCAATATATTAACTCATTATTTGATTCCTAACCGAGTTCATGATAAATTAAGTTAACATTATTTTCAAAGTTATTCCAAGAACAAAAGTTGCAACCAATGTTATGAGAAAACAACACACAATGTAACAAATAACAAACACTTTAAAATTTTACATACTCCAAAAATCCAAATAATATATAAAATCCAGTTGCAAAATAAGTAAGTTTCAAAACTTTCTTACCATGAAGATTGGGAAGTGTTGCTATCAAAGATCTCTTGTAGTTCCTCTTCAATCAAACTCAACCCAAAAAATCGAGTAGACAATATATTGATCTAAATAATCCTTGTTTTTTTTCCTGGGAACCATACAACAAGAAAACATCATCATTGACATTCAACACAAAAGCAAATCTTTAATGACTTAAATTGAGAAGTCCTAGTTTTGTATCTTATCCTCTTATAGTTTTTAATTTAGTCTATCACTATTCGTAAATGTTAAAATTAGATGATAATGAAACTTACATAGCATGATACTTCATAGATTGACAGAAGCTCGGAAAAGCAAAAAAAGTCATCTAAGTGAGGAAAAATGAAATTTTTTTACTAATTGAAAAATGTAATATACTAGTTGCAAGCCAAGAACCATAAAATCCATAAATGAACATTATTCCTTTCCATCTCAAATTTTTATATCCATATGGCAAAAATCAAATGAATTTTTCATACATTTTGCAATTATAGAAATTGAAAAATAAATAATAATAATAATAATATTATTATTATTAGCAAAACAATGTGAAATATGACAAATATAGGTTGGGAAATAATACAGTTTGGCAAATGATTTGACAAATAATACAGCAAATAATATAGTTGACAAATTATACAAGTTGAGAAATAATATAAAATCCAAGTTGATAAATACTATATTGGAAATAATATACAAATTGAGAATAAATATATTGGAAATAATATAAAATAATATATCGGATATACTATAAAATACTATATCTAATATAATATACAAGTTGAGAAATAATACAGGTTTGTGAAATAAATATTAAACCTACAAACTATTCTGTCTTTTTTATAAGTCTAATCAATTAATAAACAGTAAACCAAAAAATAACAATAGCCAAATTAAATCAATTGACTTAAACATAACAAATTTAAAGAATATAGAATAAAATGGCCTAAATCTAACCAATTTGAATCGCCTAGATCTACTAAATTTGAAGCAACCATAAATTCAATTGACCTAAACCTAACAAAATTAAAAGCTCAAATGACCTAAAGCTAACAAATTCGAAGCACGTTGAAATTAATTGACCTAAACAACAATAAATTCAATTGACCTAAATCTGAACTAACAATAAAAGCAAACAATAAAAGCATACTAAACCCAATTGACCTAAATTTGAAGTAACAACAGTAAATCCAATTGGCCTAAGCCCTATCCCTAACAAAATTAAAGTCACCTTAAAATTAATTAAGGAAATTACAACAAAAACAAATTTCCAAAACTACATTCTTATAATTGATCACACTCTTAAAAGGGAAGGAAAAGGGAGGAGATTAAAAAAATTGTAACATTTGAAGACCAATTTGATAGTTTTCTTTAGCTTTTTTTTTTTCAATCCTTAAAAGGGAAGGGAAAGAGAGGAAATTAAAAAAATTTAAAAAAATTACCTTTGACAAAATAGTTTCCTTGGCTTTTTTTCGACCCTTCCAATTGATCTCAAACGTACCCTTCAAAAAAAATCCTCTGTTTTTTATAGTGGAGAAGGTGGCGTGAGAGAGAAAATTGGGTTAGTTGAAGGAAAACAGGGAAGAGAGCGGAAAAGGTGGGAGTGGAAGAGAAAATTGGGTGAGTTGAGGGAAAATAAGGAAGAGACTGATATTCATTTTTTTGTTTTTGTTTTTAAAAAGAAAAAGTTAAATCAAATTCAAATCCAACTTTCAAAATAAAATAAAAATAAAGTAAAATAAAGTAAATAAATTAAAAAAAAAATAAAGGTCAAAATGTTGTATCTACAACTTCTTAGAAGATTACCCCTCCATTGGATCAAAAAATATTTCTTGTAGACAAAGATAATCAATTGAATTTCGCACTTTAATTTTCTAAACAAAATGTATCTTGCATACTGATTAAACAATCAAGAGCAAATGAAAAGATTGTTTCATAGAGATCACATGGAATTGAATTCGTTCTTGAACAAAAATTAAAGAATCAACATGCTAAATTAGAAGAAAAATGGAAGAAACTCTCAAATAAATTGAATATCCATGATCATCTTACCTTTTAGAAGATTACCCCTCTACTGGAATAAAAGATTGATGGAATATTTTTTAGAGAAAAAATGATAGAATGAGATGGGAGAGTTCTGAAAAAATGATATTTAAAGAGAATTTGGGTGAAAATTGGAGTTGGATTTATGAATGGATCAAATATAACTAAAAATTGATTAATATTTACAGAAAAATGAGTTATATATAGAAAAGAAATGAAAATAACCGCTTCATGGGTTTTGAACTCATAACTTCAGGGCCAGGCGCGCACTCAATTTGATAGAAATAAGAGGATTTTGGAAAGTTTTTATATATTTAGAAGACTGCCATTGAAAATATGCGAGCAAAAATGATTTGCAGGCTATGAGATACAAACACAGGACATCAAAGGCTCCCGCGTGAGGAGAAGACGACACGTGGCATATGTAGATTGGCTGAAGAGTGGAGAAGGTGCGTGCGTGAAGTCTTTCGGAAATGGAGAGTAAAGGAATACGCTCGGCTGGGATTTAAACTCACGACCTTGAGGTGTTTACGCGCGTGGAAGTATTGAATCTTTTTTGTTATTTACCAATTGGTCTCTAATCTTCGATTTACCCGTTTTTATTTGTTTGGACTTTGTTTTAAGTGTTTTTCATTGCATTAGGTTCGTAATAGAGTCTATATTCTAATTCTGTATAAAATTATAAAAATAATGAATATATGCATGATATAGGTAGAGAGAGTCTAGGCTTTCGCGTTTTTGGTAGAGAGAGAAAATTGTAATGCCCCGAATTTTCGAGGTAAATTTTATCATTTATTGTGATTTTTTTCGAAAATTTAAAATTTTGGTGTAAATTCTCGGTTTCCTTCGAAGAGGGTAGAAAAAGAAATTTAGGGATATGAATTTCTTTAAAATTAAAATTTTGTAAATTGATATAATAATAATATAATATTAATTATATTATTATTATTATTTATTATTATTATTATAATTCAATACTAATATTATTATTATTATTTAATATTAATATTATTATTACTATTTGATATTATTATTATTATTATTATTTAATATTATATTCATTATTTAATATTAATATTAATATTATTTAATATTAATATTATTATTATTAATTATTATTATTATTATTATTATTATTATTTAATATATATATATATAATAATTTTTTTTAAAAAAAGAACCCTAACCGCGCGCCCCCCCCTCCCGACTTCATCTTCTACTTCTTCCTCCGTCCTTCGCCCGATAGCCCGCCGCTTTTGTTTTCCTCCTTCTTCTTCTTTCTTCCTCCTGCGTTCTTCAGCTGACCAACACAGCCATCTCTCCATCCATTTCTCTCCACCTTAGTCTCTGTCTCCGTCGTCGGAAATTTTTTTTTCAGCTTCAACGTTCGTCCGCCGCGGCCCTGTCCATTTTCGATCTCCCTCTTGGTCTCACGTAACCGGACGCCGCTGTGCGTCCTTCGTCCGACCGTGTCTGCCGACGTCCAGCCGCCTTCCGCCGCGTCGTTCGCCAAGCAGCCGACGGCGAACCTCCAACGGTCATGGATCTCCTATCTTGCAAGTCGACCCGAGAACCCTCATCCAAACTGACCCGAGCCGTGAATCCAAGCTGACCCGAGCCACGAATCCAAACCAAGCCGAGGCGCAAGTTGAGCCGAGCCGCGAGTCGAGTCAAGCCGAGTTGAGTTGAGCCGCGAGGCGAGTCAAGCCGAGTTGAGCTGAGCCGCGAGCTGAGCTGCGAGCCGAGTCAAGCCGTGAGCCGTGAGCCACGAGTGAGCCAAGCCGAGCCGAGGGTGAGCCGAGCCGGGCTGAGCCGAGTCACCTAAGCTTTCCTTCCTCCACTTCGGGTCACAGTGAGTCTTCGGTAAGGATTATTTTGGAAATTTACCCCTATAACCGTTTCGAGTTTGAATATTGGAGTAAGACTTGGTTCTACCTTTCGTTCCTTGAAGGTGTTAGGGAGTTGACGCTCAAATTCTCGGGTTTCGTGGCAGGCTTTTGGAGATAGCTTTCCCTTTTCTCGAGTAAGTCAACGGATGTTGCTTAGGACCATTTAAAAATGAATCTTGCTAGTATCGTCGTTTAAAACCCTTGTGTTTTCGTTTAGGTGGATCCGTTGAGCGTGGACTCGATCGAGCAAGTATCAGGTAAGGGATTTCCTACTACTGGACCTCGGATTGAGGATGGAAACGTAGTAATCCACAGGGGATTACACGTTAGTAACTGTACTGAATAAATGGATGTATGTTTGACTTTTAAGTATCGCTGTTATGCTCTTGTCTGATGTAAAGGTAACGTGACCGCTAGTTGTAGCTTGTGTGCCATCGGGTGTAAGGAGTTGTTTACGAATAGACACCGATGCCCGGATGTTCTGTATATTGTAGTTATGTTAATGGGCTACGTTGTGGACTGGAATTGTATGTCGATGGACTTTAAAGTCTTACGGTTAGGTATGTGGTAGTCTATTGTCTGGATATTGATCATGGAGTTTTGTCGTGGAAGGACTGTGAGTCCGATTCTGATTGACTAGTTGACTGGATCTAAGGAATATCACAATGGTGTGCGAATTGGAAACGCATATAGCAACTGAGGATGTAGTTGTTTAAACCTATACTATCTGACTGGCGAAGCCTATGGCGAATTTGTAATATGAATGTTGTCGGAGTATGACTGTTGTAGACGGTTTAGTATGGACTGAGGGGTAACGGTTAGCTTCATCTATGAGGTAGTGTACCTTACGGATAGGTGTATCCTTCGGGATCACTAGACTGATACGTGCATCCTTCGGGATCACTAGACTAATATGTGCATCCTTCGGGATGACTACACTGATATGTGCATCCCTCGGGATCACTAGACTGATAGGTGTATCCGTCGGGATCACTAGACTGATACGTGCATCCTTCGGGATCACTAGACCGATATTTGCATCCTTCGGGATCACTAGACTGATATGTGCATCCCTCGGGATCACTAGACTGATATGTGCATCCCTCGGGATCACTAGACTGATAGGTGTATCCTTCGGGATCACTAGACTGATACGTGCATCCTTCGGGATCACGAAACTGATTTGTGCGTTCTACGGAACCACTAGACTGT
Organism: Cucumis melo; assembly: GCF_025177605.1. NCBI lineage: Eukaryota > Viridiplantae > Streptophyta > Magnoliopsida > Cucurbitales > Cucurbitaceae > Cucumis > Cucumis melo. The sequence goes on from NC_066862.1 coordinate 17,465,431, forward strand.
TTACGTAGGGTACCCCTGAATAGGAAGTTAACTGTTGTTCCCTTACGGGCCCAGTAGTGGGTCCCTTACTGGGTATATTTTATACTCACCCTTTCTCTTCTTTAACTTTTCAGGTAAGGGTACAGCGAGGGGCAGACCGACGAGAGGTAAGAAGGATGCGTGAAGGCCATATGGACGCGTCTGGTTTTCTTTATGCTTCCGCTGATGTATTTTGTTAGATTATTTGGTTTTGTGATTTTGAGTTTGATGACTTGAGTATTGTATTTGAAACTCCCGTGATTGTGATTTAAAATAGGGCTCGAAACTGCTTTTGTAATATCTTTAAACGTTTTTAATGAATCGTAACCGGTCCTTTATGGGTTTGTGTGTTTCGTGGTCGAGTCTTAGTACTGAGTAGTGACCTCAGCTTAGTCCGGAAAGTTGGGTCGTTACAATTGGTATCAGAGCCTAAGTTTAGGTTCTGTAGACTGACTTATGATGTGAGTCCGTGTTTTTGTGTCCTTATGGCTAAGACGATCCTTGCCACTCGTCAAGTACGCTCTCATGAAATTATATGTATAACTCTATATGCATTACCTTACCTAAGTTAAACTGCGAAGTTAATTATCACATATGACTAAAGGGATCATTGGTGGTTGTTAGGGAAATGTCGCCAAAGAGAGGTGCACGTAAGGGTGGCCGAGGAGGCCGAGGAAGGGGAGCAGGACGTGTTCAACCTGAGGTGCAGCCTGTAGCCCAAGCCACTTACCCGGCTGCGCCAGTTACTCATGCGGACCTAGCTGCTATGAGCAGAGGTTCAGGGCTTTGATTATGCAGATGCGGGAGCAGCAGCAGCAGCAGCAGCCTGCCCCGCCAGCTTCTGCTCTAGTTCCAGTTGTGCCCCAAGTCGTGCCCGATCAGTGTCGGCAGAGGCCAAGCACTTGAGGGATTTCAGGAAGTATAATCCCACGACATTCGATGGGTCTTTGGAGGACCCCACCAGGGCTCAGCTGTGGTTGTTGTCTTTGGAGACCATATTTTGGTATATGAAGTGCCTTGAGGATCAGAAAGTTCAGTGTGTTGTTTTCATGTTGACAGACAGAGGTACTGCATGGTAGAAGACTACAGAGAGAATGCTAGGGGGTGACGTGGGTCAGATCACGTGGCAACAATTCAAGGAGAGTTTCTATGCGAAATTCTTCCGTGCTAGTTTGAGAGATGCCAAGCGGCAAGAGTTCCTGAACTTGGAGCAGGGCGACATGACAGTAGAGCAGTATGATGCGGAGTTTGACATGTTATCTCGCTTCGTTCCCGAGATGATAGTGACTGAGGTGGCCAGAGCTGATAAGTTTGTTAGAGGCCTCAGACTAGACATCCAGGGTTTGGTTTGAGCTTTCCGACTCGCTACTCATGCCGATGCACTGCGCCTGGCAGTGGATCTTAGTTTATAGGAGAAGGCTAACTCGTCTAAGGTCGCAGGTAGAGGTTCGACCTCGGGACAGAAAAGGAAGGCTGAGCAGCAGCCTATTTCAGTGCCACAGCGGAACTTCAGATCAGGTGGTGAGTTTCGCCACTTCCAGCAGAAACCTTTTGAGGTAGGGGAAGTTGCCAGGGGGAAACCGTTGTGTACCACTTGTGGGAAGTACCATCTGGGCCGTTGTTTATTTGGGACCTGGACTTGCTTTAAGTGTAGGCAAGAGGGGCACATAACTGACAGATGCCTGATGAGAATTATCGGGAATGAACAGAATCAGGGAGCAGGTGCTCCACATCAGGGTAAAGTCTTTGCTACCAACAAGACTGAGGCTGAGAGGGCAGGCACAGTGGTGACAGGTACGCTTCCCGTATTGGGGCATTACGCCTTAGTTTTGTTTGATTCGGGTTCGTCACATTCTTTTATCTCTTCTGCATTTGTGTTGCATGCCCGCTTAGAGGTAGAACCCCTACACCATGTTTTATCAGTATCTACTCCTTCTGGTGAGTGTATGTTGTCGAAAGAAAAGGTGAAAGCATGCTAGATTGAGATAGCAGGCCATGTGAATGAAGTAACATTGTTAGTCCTGGACATGCTCGACTTTGACATAATTCTGTGTATGGATTGGTTAGCCGCTAACCATGCCAGCATAGATTTTTCTCGTAAGGAGGTAGCGTTTAACCCTCCCTCGATGGCCAGTTTTAAATTAAAGGGAGAAGGGTCAAGGTCGTTACCTAAGGTAATCTCAGCCATGAGGGCCAGCAAACTGCTCAGTCAGGGTACTTGGAGTATCTTAGCGAGCGTGGTGGATACTAGGGAGGTTGATGTATCACTGTCATCGGAACCAGTGGTAAGGAACTATCCGGATGTTTTTCCTGAAGAACTTCCAGGGTTACCTCCTCACAGAGAGATTGAGTTTGCCATAGAGTTGGAGCCGGGCACGGTTCCTATATCCAGAGCCCCATACAGAATGGCCCCAGCAGAGTTGAAAGAACTGAAAGTGCAGTTACAGGAATTGCTCGATAAGGGATTCATTCGATCGAGTGTGTCACCTTGGGGTACGTCAGTTTTATTTGTTAAGAAGAAGGATGAATCGATGCGTCTATGCATTGACTATAGGGAGTTGAATAAGGTAACCGTTAAGAACAGATATCTCTTGCCCATGATCGACGATCTGTTTGACCAGTTACAGGGAGCTACAGTGTTCTCTAAGATTGATCTTCGGTCGGGATATCATCAGTTGAGGATTAAGGATGGTGATGTATCGAAGACAGCATTTCGTTCCAGATACGGCCACTATGAGTTTATTGTGATGTCTTTTGGTTTGACGAATGCTCAGGCAGTGTTTATGGACTTGATGAACAGAGTGTTTAGGGAGTTCCTAGATACTTTTGTGATCGTGTTTATTGATGATATCTTGATATATTCCAAGACAGAGGCCGAGCATGAGAAGCATTTACGTATGGTTCTGCAAACACTTCGGGATAATAAATTGTATGCAAAGTTCTCGAAATGCGAGTTTTGGCTAAAGCAGGTGTCCTTTCTAGGACATGTGGTGTCTAAGGCTGGAGTTTCTGTGGACCCAGCTAAGATAGAGGCCGTCACCAGTTGGACCCGACCTTCCACAGTCAGTGAGGTTCGTAGCTTTTTGGGTTTAGCAGGTTATTATCGGCGGTTTGTGGAGAACTTTTCCCGTATAGCTACTCCTCTTACTCAGTTGACCAGGAAAGGAGCTCCTTTTTTTTGGAGCAAGGCATGTGAGGACAGTTTCCAGAACCTTAAACAGAAGCTAGTTACTGCACCGGTTCTTACTGTACCTGATGGTTCTAGGAGTTTTGTGATTTATAGTGATGCTTCCAAGAAGGGTTTGAGTTGTGTATTGATGCAGCAAGGTAAGGTAGTCGCTTATGCTTCTCGTCAGTTGAAGAGTCATGAGCAGAATTACCTTACACATGATTTAGAGTTGGCAGCAGTGGTTTTTGCATTGAAAATATGGAGGCATTACTTATATGGTGAAAAGATACAGATCTTCATGGATCATAAGAGCTTGAAATACTTCTTTACTCAGAAGGAACTGAATATGAGACAGCGAAGATGGCTTGAGTTAGTGAAGGATTACGATTGTGAGATACTGTATCATCCAGGCAAGGTAAATGTGGTAGCTGATGCTCTTAGTAGAAAGGTATCACATTCAGCAGCACTTATTACCCGACAGGCCCCATTGCATCGAGATCTTGAGAGGGCTGAGATTGCAGTGTCAGTAGGGGCAGTCTCTATGCAGTTAGCCCAGTTGACGGTACAGCCGACTTTGAGGCAAAAGATCATTGATGCTCAGAGTAACGATCCTTATTTGGTTGAGAAGCGTGGCCTAGCAGAGGCAGGGCAAGCTGTTGAGTTCTCCATATGTCACACCCCCTCCCGGCTTCACGCCATCTTTCGGTCTAAGGTAGTAGGTAGTCCGGGAGGGGGTGTGACAACTTGGTATCAGAGCAGTTTGCTCCATGGGAATTAAGGTAGAGCGGTTAGCTCTAAGAAGAAACTGGAAAGTAAATAATTGAACGTCAAGTTAGCTTAAAGGGAACTAGTGGAGTATGGTCTAGGTAAGGGTAGAAGTGAGTCCAATTATTATTAATACGTGAGTAGACATTTAGTATCATGCATTTGAGTTAAGTATTTATAGTATGTCTAATGTGTTGACATATTATAGGAGTCATGCCACCACGTACTGGTAGACGACGCCGGCAGAATCAGGACGGGATGCAAGGTCCTACCCAAGGTCCATCTGTAGGGGAATCTAGTACCCTAGGAGTTCGAGGTGGTGCAGGAAATGAGCAGTTTGCGAGAACAACACAGGAAATAGCAAGGACAGATAGAGCAGAGCCTAGTGATCCAGAAAAGGCATACGGAATTGAACGGCTGAAGAAGTTAGGAGCTACAGTGTTTGAAGGTTCCACAGATCCAGCTGATGCAGAGAACTGGTTGAATATGCTTGAAAAGTGTTTTGATGTGATGAATTGTCCTGAGGAGCGAAAGGTTAGATTGGCCACATTTTTGTTGCAAAAAGAGGCTGAAAGATGGTGGAAATCTATATTAGCAAGACGCAGTGATGCACGTGCTTTAGACTGGCAGACTTTTAGAGGCATATTCGAAGATAAGTATTATCCCAGCACATACTGCGAAGCCAAGAGGGATGAATTTCTGGGGTTGAAACAAAGATCACTTTCAGTGGCTGAGTATGAGAGGAAGTATACCGAGCTTTCACGGTATGCTGACGTTATTATAGCTTCTGAGAGTGACAGGTGCCGAAGGTTTGAAAGAGGGTTGCGTTTTGAAATACGTACCCCAGTTACGGCCATTGCTAAGTGGACGAATTTCTCTCAGTTAGTGGAGACTGCCCTTCGTGTGGAGCAGAGTATAACAGAAGAGAAATCGGCAGTGGAGCTTAGTCGTGGGACTTCAACAGCTAGTGGATTTAGAGGCCGTGAGCAGCGGAGGTTCACGCCTGGGATAAATATTTCAAGCCGTCAAGATTTTAAGAATCGCTCTGGAGGCCAAGCATCGAGGAACGTGAGTTATGGTAGTGTTTTTCAGAGACAGAGCCAGAGAATACCTAGTCAACCCATTAGATCAACAGTAAGATTGCAACCAGGTCAAGAGTCCATTGCTAGTACCGTCAGGCGAATACCATGCACGAGTTGTGGCAGGAACCATCGGGGTCAGTGTTTGGTAGGTGCTGGTGTATGTTACCAGTGCAGACAGTCAGGACATTTCAAGAAAGATTGTCCGCAGTTGAACATGACAGTTCAGAGAGATCAGGGAGTTGGGTCCCAGACAATTGAGCAATCGAGAGTTTCAGTGGTTCCAACAGAGGGCACCAGTGGTGCAAGGCAAAAGGGAGTTGTTGGAAGACCGAGGCAACAGGGAAAAGTCTATGCTATGACTCAACAAGAAGTAGAGGATGCACCAGACGTTATTACTGGTACGATTCTTATTTGTAATGTACCTGCAGATGTTTTATTTGATCCAGGTGCTACGCATTCCTTTGTTTCTAGTATATTTCTGACTAAGTTGAATAGGATGCTAGAGCCTTTATCTGAGGGGTTAGCTATATACACTCCAGTTGGTGACGTTTTACTTGTTAATGAGGTGTTACGTAATTGTGAAGTTTTAGTAGAAGGTATCAGTTTGCTAGTGGACTTGCTACCACTAGAGTTGCAGAGGTTAGATGTAATTTTGGGAATGGATTTCTTATTTGCTCATTATGCATCTATGGATTGCCATAGGAAGGAAGTGGTTTTCAGAAAACCAGGCTTTGCTGAAGTGGTTTTTAGAGGTATGAGGAAGGCCGTTTCTAGAAGTCTAATCTCAGTTTTGAAAGCTGAGAAATTACTGAGGAAGGGTTGCACAGCGTTTCTTGCACACATCGTAGTAGTGCAGAGAGAAAAACTAAAGCCAGAAGATGTTCCTGTGGTGAAAGAGTTTCTTGATGTATTTCCAGATGATCTGTCAGGTTTGCCACCTGATAGAGAGATTGAGTTCACCATTGAATTATTACTAGGAACAGCACCTATTTCACAGGCCCCGTATAGAATGGCTCCAAGCGAGCTAAAAGAATTGAAGATGCAGTTACAGGAACTAGTTGACAAGGGATACATCAGGCCTAGTGTTTCGCCGTGGGGAGCACCAGTGCTTTTTGTGAAAAAGAAAGATGGTACCCTCAGATTATGTATTGACTATAGACAGTTAAACAAGGTTACAATACGTAACAAGTATCCTTTACCACGCATCGATGACTTATTTGATCAACTAAGGGGAGCAACGTTGTTCTCTAAGATTGACTTAAGGTCAGGATACCACCAGTTGAAGGTTAGAGAATCAGATATTGCTAAGACAGCATTTAGAACGAGGTATGGGCATTATGAGTTTCGAGTTATGCCATTCGGTTTAACGAATGCGCCAGCGGTTTTCATGGATCTCATGAACAGGATCTTCCATCGGTATTTAGATCAGTTTGTGATTGTGTTCATTGATGATATATTAGTTTACTCAGTTGACAGAGAATCTCATGAGGAACATCTGAGGATTGTTCTACAGACTCTACGTGAAAAACAGTTATACGCTAAGTTCAGCAAATGTGAGTTCTGGTTGGAATAGGTAGTATTTTTGGGGCATGTAGTTTCAGCAAAAGGAGTTACTGTCGATCCACAAAAAGTAGAAACGGTTGTCAATTGGGAAAGACCAATTAGTGCGTCAGAAGTACGTAGTTTCCTGGGTTTGGCAGGATACTATAGGCGTTTTATTGAGTATTTCTCTCGATTGGCATTGCCTTTGACCGCTTTGACAAGGAAGAATGTTAAGTTTGAGTGGTCAGATAAATGCGAGCAAAGTTTTCAGGAATTGAAGAAAAGACTAGTTACAGCACCTATTTTGGCACTTCCTATAACAGGGAAGGACTATGTGATTTATTGTGATGCTTCAAGGCTAGGATTAGGTTGTGTGCTTATGCAAGATGGGAATGTAATAGCTTATGCTTCAAGGCAGTTGAAGGAGCATGAGTGTAATTACCCTACCCATGATCTTGAGCTAGCAGCAGTTGTTTTAGCACTAAAAATCTGGAGACACTATTTGTTCGGGGAAAAGTGCCATATTTTCACAGATCATAAAAGTCTGAAGTATATTTTTGATCAAAAAGAGCTAAATCTGAGACAAAGGCGATGGCTAGAACTGATTAAAGATTATGATTGTACTATAGAATATCATCCAGGTAAGGCCAACGTAGTAGCAGATGCATTAAGTAGGAAGTTAAGACTTCCGAAGAGTGCCTTGTGTGGTATTCGAGTAGCTTTGTTGAATGAGTTAAGAGGTTCCAAGGCAGTAGTAACTACAGAGGATTCAGGAAGTCTCTTAGCTCAATTTCAGGTTTGGTCTTCTCTAGTAACTGAGATTGTAAGAAGACAGTCAGAAGACAGTAATTTACAGAAGAAGTTTGAGAAATCCAAGAAAGGCTTAGAGGTGGAGTTTGAGCTGAGAACAGATGGAGCCATTGTTAAACAAGGAAGATTATGTGTTCCGAATATCAGTGAGCTTAAGAATGCTATTCTAGAAGAAGCTCACAGTTCAGCTTACGCTATGCATCCAGGTAGCACCAAGATGTACAGAACTTTAAAGAAGACTTATTGGTGGTCTGGAATGAAGCAAGAGATAGCTGAATATGTTGATAGATGTTTGATTTGTCAACAGGTTAAACCAGTAAGACAGAGGCCAGGAGGATTTCTTAATCCTTTGCCAGTGCCAGAGTGGAAATGGGAGCATATTACTATGGATTTTCTATTTGGATTACCTCGTACATCCAGTGGACATGATGGTATATGGGTAATAGTAGACAGACTCACCAAGACGACACGATTTATACCGATTAAAATGACAACTACGTTAGACCAGCTAGCGAGATTATATGTTGATAAGATTGTGAGTCAGTATGGAGTACCAGTGTCCATAGTTTCAGATAGGGATCCGAGGTTTACTTCTAAATTTTGGCCTAGTTTACAGAAAGCAATGGGAACAGGGCTAAAGTTTAGTACATCATTTCATCCCCAAACAGATGGTCAGTCCGAGAGGACCATCCAAACTTTAGAGGACATGTTGAGAGCATGTGTCCTACAACTTAAAAGAAGTTGGGATACCTACTTGCCACTTATGGAGTTTGCTTATAATAATAACTATCAGTCTAGTATCGGTATGGCACCATATGAAGCCTTATACGGGAGACCATGCAGAACTCCTGTGTGCTGGAATGAAGTGGGAGAGCGGAAGTTAGTAGGTCCTAAGTTGGTTCAGATTACGACAAACAATATTAAGTTGATCAGAGAAAATATGAGGAAAGCCCAAGATCGACAGAAAAGTTATGCGGATAAGCGACGAAGAAACCTAGAATTCCAAGTTGGAGATCAAGTTTTCTTGAAATTATCTCCATGGCGAGGTGTTATTCGTTTCGGAAGAAAAGGTAAGTAAAGTCCTAGATATATTGGGCCATATCAGATAACGGAACGAGTGGGACCAGCAGCGTATAGACTTGAGTTGCCAATAGAACTTGCACGAATACATGATGTTTTCCATGTATCCATGTTAAGAAAATATATACCAGATCCATCGCATGTGTTGCAAGATCAACCAGTTGAATTAAAAGAAGATTTGAGTTATGTTGAAGAACCAGTTCAGATTCTCGACAGAAAGGAACAAGTTTTGAGAAACAAAACGATTCCACTCATAAAAGTTTTGTGGAGACATCATGGAGCGGAGGAGGCAACTTGGGAACCAGAATATAAGATGAAGAAGAGCTATCCGATACTTTACAGTTAAGGACATTCTAAATTTCGAGGACGAAATTTTCTAAAGGGAAGGTAAGTTGTAAACCCAATATTTTCTTGGTTTAATTTCTTTAAATCTGGAAAAAAAAAAGAAAAAAAATGGAAATTAAGTGTAAATATAAATATATATATTTATATATTAAATAGTTTTATTAAATTAATTAAAGAAAAGAAAGAAAAGAAAGGACAAAAAGAAGAAAAGGAGAAGAAAATTTCATTTTCTCTTTTCTTCTTCTTCTTCTCTTCCCTTCACCGCCAAGTTTGAAGACATCCAAGTTCCCTTTATTTTTTTGTTCTTTTTCCTTCTTCAATTTTCAGAGAACTTCTAAGAGAGAGTTTGGAAGAAGAAGAGAAATTTTACTAGAATTTTTTAGGTTGAAGAATAGGAGGAGAACTCAAGCAAAGTGTATCAATGGCTGAATTTTAGTTCATTCTGCACATCACTGGTTTTTAATTCGGTTTGAACTCTTCAAAAGGAATTAAGAGGTGAGATTTACATTTACTGAAAGTTAACTCATTTTTAAACAAACTTTATGAAGAACGTTGGAGCAAATTCGGATTTTCATTTGGTGCTTTTTGATGAAGAAAACAGGGCAGTTGGTTTTCACTCGAAATCAGGAGGTCTCTGGTTTTTCTTGTATTTCAGAGTGTATCGGTGGAGTTAGAATTTCTATTTGGTATGGTTGGAAAGCTTATTCAATTTACTACAACTTTCATGAAGAATTTGTAAACCAAAAACGACCAAAAATTGGTTAAATTGTAGGAACAAGTTAAAGAGGTCGTGTGCGCGCGATTCTGGAAGTGGTTCTGTTTTGAGGGTTATATGTGTTTATGCACGGGGAATCAGATTTATATGTCTTCAGTTAATTTTTAGACGATCTCAAAATGAAGAGTTTGATATAAAGAACACTCATTTTGGTTAAGTATTGAGAAAGTTATAGTTCTTTGAAGTTTATGTTAGAAATCTGGAAATTTTAGAGAATTGTTGAAATAGGATTTTATTTCTTAAGCTTTGATTTCGAGCGTCATCTTTGGTGCGACATGTTATGTATATCTTTAGGAAACCAGAATGTTTAAGGTTTTAATACTCGGTTGGGTTGTTGGCAGGCCGAGAAGAATTAAACCGAGCTTATAGACCAAAGATCTAGCCCAAGACTGTGAGTGACAAAACCAACTTTGAAATATTTTCCATAACTGTTATTATGATTGAATGCGATAAATGTTTATTTACGAAGGCATGAAAGGTATTTGAATTTCATGACTATTTTCAAGTATACATTTGGAGACTAGATTTCTTAAAGAAATTTATGCTAGCACGTAGATATTAAATGTTTGGAAAGTATTTAAACCACAATATTTTAAGCAAAGCATGAATTAGTATGAAGTTTTGTTTTAAGAACTACAATTTTCCACGAAAGAGCTGAGTAAAGTTCGAGCTTTGTGTAAAATTTATAAGCAGGCATGTTTTAATATTTTATGATGATTTATGAAATTTTCATTAACTACATGACTGAGATCTTGAGCCTGAGGCTAGAGATTACCGTGTGCACACTGGTTAGATTTCGTTGTTGACGTTGAGTGTACTCCGTAACAACGATGCTGTCGTGAGTGCTGGGCGGGCCCCACTACGACAAAGACGATGGGAGTGCTGGGCGGGCCCCACTACATCGTAGTGCTTGTAAACGTTGTTGTACTAGGTGTACCCTACACAACGTAGATTCGTCATGTTAGTTAAAATGCTTCGATATACTTGATATGCCTTGCTAGATTTCAATGATGAACATGCTGAGTATTTAAGGAAGCTATTCTTACTATTACACATTTACATTTACGACTTGTATAAACAGATTTATATGTGTAAAGTTTTCACGTGCTCTTATCTTTAAATTCATAGTTTTAAACTGAGTCACTCACTGAGCTCCATAGCTCACCCTTTCCAAAATGTTTTACCCATTTTCTAGGTAGAGATCGACTTCCCGGTGCCTGATAGACTGCCTTAGTCTGCGGAAGCTTCATTATCGATTGCCAGTACGTGTTTTGAGTTGGGCATAGAGTCTGTTGTGTTGTGGTGTATATACACCCTTGTATGTTATAGATACTCCACAGTTTGTATAAGCTTTAGGAGCTGTAGTTGTGTAAATTTTGTTGGTTATATTTTGATTAAGGTGTCTTTAGGTTTACTCGTGAAATCGGTAAATTTGAGGTACACTTCATGTATGTGTTTGACTAGCTGTGTTTGACTAGCCTAGGATCCGCTGTGTTTTGTGGCATGTACAATAGTTTATATACTAGATTGGCAAGTTCATCACATGAAAGTTTTAAGCAGAGTCGACAGATACAGGTACAGAAAAGCGTTGTTCGTCGGCTTCACGCCACCTTTCGGTCTAAGGTAGCAGGTAGTCCGGGAGGGGGTGTGACAGCCACCATCACTCTCGACAGTTCATGATGTGTTTCATGTTTCTATGTTGAGGAAGTACGTGCCAGATCCATCCCATGTAGTGGATTACGAGCCACTAGAGATTGATGAAAACTTGAGCTATACTGAAAAACCCGTTGAGGTGCTGGCTAGAGAGGTGAAAATGTTGAGGAATAGAGAAATTCCTTTGGTTAAAGTCTTATGGCGGAATCACCGGGTGGAAGAGGCTACATGGGAGCGAGAAGATGACATGAGGTCTCGTTATCCCGAGCTGTTCGAGGAATAAAACTTTCGAAGACGAAAGTTCCCTAAGGAGGGAATAATGTAACGCCCCGAATTTTCGAGGTAAATTTTATCATTTTGTGTGATTTTTTTTCGGAAATTTAAAATTTTGGTGTAAATTCTCGGTTTCCTTCAAAGAGGGTAGAAAAAGAAATTTAGGGATATGAATTTTTTTAAAATTAAAATTTTGTAAATTGATATAATAATAATATAATATTAATTATATTATTATTATTATTATTATTATTATTTATTATTATTATTATTATAATTCAATATTAGTATTATTATTATTATTTAATATTAATATTATTATTATTATTTAATATTAATGTTATTATTTAATATTAATATTATTATTAATTATTATTATTATTATTATTATTATTATTATTATTTAATATATATATATATATATAATTTTTTTTAAAAAAAAAGAACCCTAACCGCGCCCCCCTCGACTTCATCTTCTTCTTCTTCCTCCGTCCTTCGCCCGACAGCCCGCCGCTTTCGTTTTTCTCCTTCTTCTTCTTCTTTCTTCTTCCTGCGTTCTTCAGCCGACCAACACAGCCATCTCTCCATCCATTTCTCTCCACCTCTGTCTCTGTCTCCGTCTCCGTCTCCGTCGTCGGAATTTTTTTTCAGCTTCAACGTTCGTTCGCCGCGGCCCCGTCCATTTCCGATCTCCCTCTCGGTCTCACGTAACCGGACGCCGTCGTGCGTCCTTCGTCCGACCGTGTCTGTCGACGTCCAACCGCCTTCCGCCGAATCGTTCGCCAAGCAGCCGACGGCGAACCTCCAACGATCGTGGATCTTCTATCTTGCAAGCTGACCCGAGAACCCTCATCCAAGCCGACCCGAGTCGTGAATCCAAGCCGACTCGAGTGAGTCGAGTCAAGCCACGAGTCGCGAGCCACGAGTGAGCTGAGCTGAGTCGAGGGTGAGCCGAGTCGGGCTGAGCCGAGTCACCTAAGCTTTCCTTCCTCCACTTCGGGTCACGATGAGTCTTCGGTAAGGATTATTTTGGTAATTTACCCCTATAACCGTTTCGAGTTTTAATATTGGAGTAAGACTTGGTCCTACCTTTCGTTCCTTGAAGGTGTTAGGGAGTTGACGCTCAAATTCTCGGGTTTCGTGGCAGGCTTTTGGAGATAGCTTTCCCTTTTCTCGGGTAAGTCAACGGATGTTGCTTAGGACCATTTAAAAATGACTATTGCTAGTATCGTCGTTTAAAACCCTTGTGTTTTCGTTTAGGTGGATCCGTTGAGCGTGGACTCGATCGAGGGGCATAACCAAGTATCAGGTAAGGGATTTCCTACTACTGGACCTCGTATCGAGGATGGAAACGTAGTAATCCACAGGGGATTACACGTTAGTAACTATACTGAATAAATGGAAGTATGTTTAACTTTTAAGTATCGTTGTTATGCTCTTGTCTGATGTAAAGGTAACGTGACCGCTAGTTGTAGCTTGTGTGCCATCGAGTGTAAGGAGTTGTTTACGGATAGACACCGATGCCCGGATGTTCTGTATATTGTAGTTATGTTAATGGGCTACGTTGTGGACTGGAATTGTATGTCGATGGACTTTAAAGTCTTACGGTTAGGTATGTGGTAGTCTATTATCTGGATATTGATCATGGAGTTTTGTCGTGGAAGACTGTGAGTCCGATTCTGATTGACTAGTTGACTGGATCTAAGGAATATCACAATGGTGTGTTAATTCGAAACGCGTATAGAAACTGAGGATGTAGTTGTTTAAACTTATACTATCTGACTGGCGAAGCCTATGGCGAATTTGTAATATGAATGTTGTCGGAGTATGACTGTTGTAGACGGTTTAGTATGGACTGAGGGGTAACAGTTAGCTTCATTTATAAGGTAGTGTACCTTACGGATAGGTGTATCCTTCGAGATCACTAGACTGATACGTGCATCCTTCGGGATCACTAGACTGGTAGGTGTATCCTTCGGGATCACTAGACTGGTAGGTGTATCCTTCGGGATCACTAGACTGATACGTGCATCCTTCGGGATCACGGGACTGATGTGTGCATTCTACGGAATCACTAGACTGTTTACGTAGGGTACCCCTGAATAGGAAGTTAACTGTTGTTCCCTGACGGGCCCAGTAGTGGGTCCTTTACTGGGTATATTTTATACTCACCCTTTCTCTTCTTTAACTTTTCAGGTAAGGGTACAGCGAGGGGCAGACCGACGAGAGGCAAGAAGGATGCGTGAAGGCCATATGGACGCGTCTGGTTTTCTTTATGCTTCCGCTGATGTATTTTGTTAGATTATTTGGTTTTGTGATTTTGAGTTTGATGACTTGAGTATTGTATTTGAAACTCCCGTGACTGTGATTTAAAATAGGGCCCGAAACTTCTTTTGAAATATCTTTAAACGTTTTTAATGAATCGTAACCGGTCCTTTATGGGTTTGTGTGTTTCGTGGTCGAGTCTTAGTACTAAGTAGTGACCTCAGCTTAGTCCGAAAAGTTTGGTCGTTACAAAAATGTTGAGAGAAAATATGCTATTGTCATATAATTTTAATTACGTGAGAGAAGGAATTAACAATTTGAAATTTGAGGTTTTTTATTTTGAAATTTTTTAAATGACAAAAAATTTGTTGATAATTAACGACACTTTAAATGTGTCAAGAAAAATTAAATTGTATCAATAGAATTGTGTCAATAAGTAATTTTCAACGATACAATTGTACATCACCCATCTTTTTTATTTTCAACGACACAATACCTTGATTAGTAGTTTCATTAAAACCCATTTTTCTAGTAGTCGGGGGAGAAGAGAAATCGGAGCGGCCAAGATTCTTTGACGGCAGTCTCTTAGATTGGTGGGTTCAATGACAGTCCCTTAGACAATGTTTGCTTGTTCAACGACGTGAGATTAGTGGGTTTGACAACAGTCTCTTAGATTTAGAGATGAATTACATTGTTTTCTGTTTTTTGGTAGGGAGAAAGAGAAAAGGTTGGGCAAATTGTAAAACTCTTTTTGAATGTTGCTCAAAGAGGGAATTGAAAATTTTTGAATTTTTTGTTTTTTATTTCAAAATTTATTTAATGACACAAAGAATTTGTGGTTAATTAACGACACTTTAAATGTGTCAAGAAAAATTAAATTGTGACAATAGAATTGTGTCAAGGAATAATATGTCACTTCTATTTTCAACGACACATTTTACTCCTACCCTACCCCTTTTTTATTTTTAACGACACAATGTTTTGATTTGTAGTGTTGTTAAACCCAAATTTGTACCAGTGGATAAGATTTTTCTTAGGAAAATCTTACATAAGAAAAATCTTACAAAAGAGCTTTGAATTAAAGCTTGCTCGGCTTGTGAACTTTTAGTAATATTTCCTAAGTAGCCCAATTTGCATTAGTTTATCATTGAAGTTATCCTTGCAGGGCAAAGAAAGTTAAATAACTTAAATGCAAAAGTATTGCTTGCAACAAGTAATGTAAAATTTGAAGTAAATGCATCAAAATATGTGCTTGTATTGAAAATAATATAATTATAGAAAAGAATGAAATTTACAGAGTAAAGGACAAAATGATAAAAGAAGAAGATACACATAACATCCCCAAATTTATGGTTTAAGCCGCGTTTCAAAAGGTCATGGACTTGCACTTGGTTCACTCTCTAATAGGGGTTCCTCTAATTCTGGCGGAATGACAAGCTTAGGTATAAGACTTGTAAGGGCTGCATGGATGTAATTCTTCATCAACTAGTAATGCTTGTCAGACCACAATGAAGCCTTCTTGATCAAACCAGTTAACGCCTGGGTCTACGCTTTCAAAATCGCAACATTCAAAGCGAGTTGATCATGTTGAGTTCGATGATGTTGTTCGTAGTTATCAATCTTTAACTCATTAAATATGCTTCTCATGTCTAATTGCATGTTTTTGCAGATTCGCTTGGTTTTGGAAAATATCTTCAAGTCCATCCATCACTGGTTTTACAAATGTCTCACTTGTGAACTTAAAGTATTGATCCTCATCATCGTTTTATCTCACCGCTTAATCTTCTTGATTGTCTGTTTGCTTTGGCAGTGAGGGAGCATTTGTCTCACCTACTTCCGTCCTCAGAGGATATTTGTTTACCTTTGAGGAGTGGGTCATTAACAGGCTCGTCCAAGACCTTCTTAGATGGCGACCCAACATGAACTAGGGTTGCATTCTCCTGATCCTTGTCCATTTCTTCATGTGTGATTGGTGGGTTGTAGAGAAAATCTTTGAACTAGTCTTAGTTGAACTCAACATTTGTCCATTGATCAAATAGAGGCTTATCATCTTCGTTCCCTGGCATGGTGGTTTGGTAAGGTAAGTTTGCGACAAGAGATCGAGGATTTTTCTCTTGCTACAGGGGAGGAGTAGTAGTAGTGTTTTAGATTTGGTAGGAGGGTTTGGCGATTTGGATTTTTTGGGAGATGGAATTTGGATTGTTGGAGGAGGTGGGGGCATTCTTCGCTGGTAGATGGTGGTTGTTTTAGGCATTTTGAAAGCGAGGGCGATATCGTGGTTTTTAATGTTTGGGCAGCAGGCGGGGTAATGATCACAAGAGGAATAGGGTCCTTAGACTCCTTGGCTCTAGGTTTCTTTTCTTTCTTCTTTCACCCAGAAGTCTCGTCCTCACCTTTCCTCTTGCGAATCAGTAGGGTCTGTTTTTCACTCTCCCCTTCCTCTTCATCTTCAATCTTCACTTCATCGTCCTCATCATTCTTATTCGTGTTCTTAGTCATCAGGTGTTTATCTTTAGCCTTGTTTTTGTGGAGATTGTGTTGGAATTTATGTCATAAAACTTGTATTTTGCAATCATATTCTATTCAATAAAGTCGTTATTGAGAAATTATTGGTCAAATTGAATATTATAATTTTAAATCACATAAGCTAATGTCCCGAGGCTATTTTAAGTAAACTTGAACTTTATGTAGAGAATAAACATGGATCAAGTTCGAGTATATAGCCTAAATAGTTTATAATATATGAATAAGGTTGGGTACCTTAGTTTAGGGACACTATGGATGTGGCCCGCTTTGTAGTTAGAACAAATGATGTGATCTTGAATTGTTCATATAGAAACATGAAAGTGAGGGCCTTCTATGTAAGTAATTTACATAAGATTGAACCATGAAATAGTCACTTTTACGTGATAACGCTATTTACTGCTTAAAATTAACTATTTCAAATATTGATAACCTACATAACTTAATCTTAATCCTGAGTTAACTATGAACTCCTGTTCACATGAGATTATTCTTAGATCTACATAGATGAGGGTAGCTCATTAGTGTTGGCCCAATAAGCCTCCCATTTTAGGGGTAAGATCGGGTGAATAGCTGGGGATATAAGCTGCAAGAAAGAATTCACTCCTACTTTAAGGTTAGTAGATAGATTGTTCCCTCAAGGACTGAATCCAAGTCTTGAACATGGGGAGTTTATGTTAACAAATCCAACTATCTCATTGGCCCAAGAGGGATTCAATTTATAGGATGAACCTAAAATCAATTGTTTAATAGTGGATCAGTGGAATATAAGGAACAAGATGTAGTCTTAGAGTAAAATGGTAATTTGACCCAGTTGAGGTTACAAACAACCTGTGAATGATCAACCTACTAATCATGGTTATATCAAATGGACACAAATATATCTATAGTGATGAGAGTGCCACTACGGAACTTTAGTGGAATGACCCATTAGTTAACAAATGTTGATTAGCTTGGTTTAAAAGGGTTTAGCCAGTTACTCTCGAATCTATACGTCCATTAGGTTCCCCTGCAACCTCATATGGAATAAACTTAGAAGAGTATGATGGAATGAATCAAATTATTCGAATTAGGTGTGGAAAGAGAAAACAACGAGTCTAAGTGATGTAACCATCGATTATCAAATTAGAAATAGAGTTTTATATTTAAATGAGATTTAAATATTAAAAGTATGAATGCGAATTCATACTCGGAAGCTAAAAAATGATGGAAATAGTTAAAGTTGTAAAATGTTAAAATGTTAACTTTTAACTTTGAAAAGTCAAACTTTGATCGTTAATATATTCAAAAGTGATTCAAATCTTTAGAAAATGAATACGGATTCATGCTCAGGAGGTCAAAATTAGTCAAGAGAAGCAAAAATATGAAAAGTAAAAAATGTTGACTTTTGGTTTGAAATGTCAAAGTTTTACTTTGACCAAAGGTAATGGAAAAATCCAACATTTTGTTAGATAATCTTGCTAACTCTAGTGAGCTAGGTGTTGTCATATTATGAAGACATTAAGCCAACTAATTGTTAGTGAGCTATGTGTTGTTGACCCATGAGCTTGCATGTACATGCAACTTTGCGCGTAAGTTCTTTATAAATTTGGGCTCTTCGGTCTTTGAAAAGAGTTGGAGTTTTTACGGAACAAATTGGGATGCTAATATTTCCTTTGTCAAAATTAAAAAAAAAAAATAATTTAGCCCAATTCTATTCCATAATTCCATTCCCATCTCTTTCTCTCTCCCAATTTACTTCATCCATTGGGTCCTACAACTTGGTTTTGAGTCGAGAGGATAGTAGGTGACTACTAGTAGTGGTCTGGTTAAGATCGCGTCAAGATATTTGAGTGATTTGAAAGCTACAAAGATATTTTCTTGAAAACCCCTAATTCATGTAGTTTAGATTTATGCATGTTAATCTTAGCAATTAGGGTAAAATTTAGATCTGATTTCTACTATCCATGTCTAAAATCTATCAGATTAATCGTTCTTAACCACTATTATAAAGAGATTCTTCAACGTGTGTGCATTCAAGCACAGCTGCTCAATTAGATAAGGAAATGGTCTCGCGCCCTGTAGATGTCTAACCCACGCGTGGATGTGCTAGCAGATCATTTCACCTACATTAACAGGAATCTCGTCCATAATATAGTATAACAACATTGCTTTGTCCATGGAGATCGTACTGTCGTGATCAAGAGATCACCTGAAACTCAGAGGGAGTATGAAAATATCTTCAAGAAGATTCACTCATATGTCTAGGGGGAGCCTGAATTCTAAAATTATTAAGTACTTTAAGATAGTCATATACTTGAGTAGAATATCACTTGTTGTATTGATGTTTATTGACTATTGTGAATCTTAATAATATTACGCATCTGAGTTGTCCGCAGCTCCCAAGACGTAGTGGTATTTACCGAATTGGGTTACCAAAGTTCTATGTGTTATTTTCTTCTACTGTCCCTTTAGCTATTACAACAATTAAATACTTTAGAATTAACTAAAGGTTTATTTGATTATCTCACATCATTTTTCAATTGGTATAAGAGCGGGTTGCTAATCCATGGAGATAATTAGGGAAGGTCCTTCATTCTCTCGTCCTCCTATACTTGATGGCAAAAAGTATTTATACTGGAGCCAAGCATGATATCATTTCTCAAAACTCTTGATGAAAGGGCTTGGAGAGCTATTGTAGCTGGATAGAAACCACCAATGATTACCGTAGATGGTCATTATGTTCCTAAATCTGAAGTTGATTGGATTGATGCTAAAGAACAAGCCTCTGTAGGAAACTCTAAAGCCATTAATGCTATCTTTAATGGTGTTGACTTGAATGTGTTTAAATTGATTAACTCTAATAGCTTTGCCAAAGCAGCTTGGAAAATGTTGGAGGTTACATATGAAGGCACTACAAAAGTTAAAATATCCAGATTTCAATTGGTAACCTCAAAATTTGAAACTTTAAAAATGTCAGAGGATGAGTTTGTAGCTGAATATAACGAGAGAGTTCTGGAAATAGTCAATGAATCATTCAACCTTGGAGAAAAGATTCCTTAATCCAAGATAGTGCGAAAAGTGTTGCGTTCTCTGCCTAGAAAATTTGACATGAAGGTTACAACTATAAAGGAAGCACATTACATAACTAAGCTAAAGCTGGATGAATTGTTTGGGTCTCTTCTCACGTTTGTGGCCATATCAACTAGAGAAAATAAAAATGATAAAGGTGTTGCTTTTAAATTGGTATATGAAAAAGAGTCAATTGACAATAAATCACCAAGTGAAGCAAATGTAAATGAGTTTATAGCTCTTCTGACAAAACAATTTTCTAAAGTGGTAAAAAAGTTCAAAAATAGAGGAAGAGATGGTGAAAGTTATAATAGAAGGGATAATGAAAATTTTAACAAAAAGGATGGTGACAACTTTCGAAGAAGAGATGGTGAAGACAAAATTTTCAAATGTAGGGAGTATGGAGGAGTTGGCCATTATCAGGCTGAATGTCCTACATTTCTGAGAAAGAAAAAGAAAAATTTTAGTTCTACATTATCTGATGAAGATACTGATGATAGTGAGGAAGATGATGGTGGCACAAATACGTTCATAGTAAATATCACCAAGACTGATTTTGTAATTGAAGATGAAAGTGAAACTTCTGAAGAAGATAGTGAAGATGAGTTGACTTTTGAACAGCTGAAGATTCAATGGAAAAAGGATTCAAAAGCCAAAGCTATACAGAAAGAAAAGATACAAGGTCTCATGGAAGAAAACGAACGACTGTTGTCCATTATATCCTTACTGAAGCTAAAATTAAGGGAGGTTCATATTGAATATGATCAAACTATGAAATCTGTAAAAATGTTAAATTCAAGGTCTGAAAATTTAGATCAAATACTTAGTTCAAGATAGTCTAGTTCCAACAGATGTGGTCTTGGCTTTGATGCATCAATAAAGAGCACTGGTCAAGTAACATGGATAAAATTTGTTCATGCTACTATTAACATCAAGTCTGAACTACCAGTTGAAACAAAAGTTGTTAGCACTTCTACAAAAACAAATAACTGGGTGTGCCATTACAGTGGTAAAAAGGGTCATATTCGGCCTTTTTGTTATACCTGACGAAGACATAGATTTCAATATCAGAAAGCTACGCATAATTCATAGAAGCAAAAACTAAATTCATTTTCATCAAGAGGCAAGAGAAGTTATAAGGAATGGAGAATCAAGAATTCTGAAAATTGTAATATTGTCTTACAACAACTCAATCTTCTATTGATCCTTGGTATTTTGATAGTGATGTTCCAAATACATGAGTGGAAACAGATCTTTCTTTTCTGAGTTAAAAGAGTGTGCATTTGCATATGCTACTTTTAGAGATGGCGCAAATGAAAGAATCCTCGCAAAAGGTAATAGTGAGAAATACAATCTACCATATCTAAATGATGTTCAGTATGTGGAAGAACTCAAGGCAAATCTAATTAGTCTCAGTCAACTTTGCGACCAATGTTACATTGTAAATTTCAGCAAAGATAATTGCCTAGTGACTGATTCAAATAAAATAATTTTTATGCATGGCTCTAGATAGGCTGATAACTGTTACCATTGGATATCCAACAATTCTGATGTATGTCACTCAATCAAAGAAGATCAAACTCAGCTATGGCACAAGAAACTTGGACATGCCAACTTAAGTTGTATTGATAAAGCTAAAAAAGATGAGGCCGTCATAAAAATTCCAAACATTGACTTAAATAGCCAGTTTTTTTGTGATGACTATCAATTAGGGAAGCAAATCAAGGCATCTCACAAAAGTTTGAAGGAGTGTTATACGAATAAAGTTTTAGAATTTTTACACATGGATCTAATGGGTCCTATGTAAACTAAGAGCCTTGGAGGGAAAAAGTATGTGTTTGTAGTTGTGGATGACTTCTCTCGCTTTACTTGGGTAAGATTTCTCAAAGGAAAATCTGATACTGTCAAAATATGCATCAGTTTATGTTTGAGTCTTTAGCGTGAGCAAAGAAAGAATATTGTTCGAATCAGAAGTGATCATGGAAATGAATTCAAGAATGAAGAATTAAATAATTCCTATGAAGCAAAAGGGATTAATCATAAATACTCAGCTCCATTAGCTCTACAATAGAATGGAGTAGTAGAGAGGAAAAAAAAACCTTAGAAGAGATGGCTCGAGTCATGATCATGCCAAATCTTTGCCTTTGCAGTTTTGGGCTGAAGCTATAAATACTGTTTGTTATATTCACAACAGAATTACTACTCATTCTGGTACTGTAACTTTGTATGAGTTATGGAAGGGTAGAAAAGCTAATGTTAAGTATTTTCATGTCTTTGGTAGTACTTGTTACATTCTTGTTGATAGAGAGTTTCACAGAAAATGGGATGCTAAATTAGAAAAGGGAATTTTTCTAGGATATTCTCAAAATAGTCGGGCTTACAGAGTATTCAATAATAGAACTTAGTGTTCAAGGGATTATTAATGTGGTTGTAAATGATAATGAGCAAACAAACAAACGAACAAATGATGATGATGATCTAGTACCTAAGGCTACTATGGTACCTGAATTAACTGCTGCTGATGCTCCTACAGTTGATACAAGTGTTAATAGCTTTAATGATAGCTCCAAATCAACTTAGAAGGAAGTAATAGTTGGTGTGAGTAAAATTATTCCATCTTCACATGTTCGAAAGAATCATCCGTCGAGTTCAATAATTTGAGATCCTTCAGCTGTGATCACCACAAGGAAAAAGGACAAGATTGATTATACAAAGATGATTGCTAAATTTGCTATAATTCATCTATTGAACCTACATCAGTGAATGAAGCCCTTAAATATGAATTATGGATAAATGCGATAGAGGAAGGATTATTACAGTGCAAATAAAACAACGTGTGAACCTTGGTTCCTAAATCAGAGGTAGCAAACATTGTAAGAACCAAATGGATAATTAAAAATAAAACAGATGAGAAAGGACATGTAACAAGAAACAAGGCACGATTGGGGGCTCAAGGTTACTCATAGGTGGAAGGAGTAGATTTTGATGAAATCTTTGCACTTGTATCTAGACTTGAAGTTATATGTCTGTTACTTAGCATATCATGTATTCGTAAGTTCAAATTGTATCAGATGGATGTCAAGAGTGTCTTTCTAAATTGGTACTTGAACAAGAAGTTTATGTAGCTAAACCTAAGGGCTTTATTGATTCGGTGTATCCTCAACAAGGATATAAACTCAATAAAACTCTATATGGTATAAAGCAAGCACCTGAAGCTTGGTATGAACGACATACTATCTGTCTTTGTCATAAGGGATATTCTAGAGGAGGTGCCGACAAGACCTTATTTGTGAATAGATCTGACAAAAATTTGATAGTTGCGCAAATATATGTAGATGATATTATATTCAGAGGTTTTCCATAAGAACTTGTTAAAAATTTTATTGATATCATGCAATCAGAATTCGAGATGAGTATGGTTGGAGAATTATCATGTTTTCTGGGTCTTCAAATTTAGCAAAGAAACGAGGGCATCTTTATCACTCAAGAGAAATATGCCAAGAATTTAGTTAAAAAAATGGCATTGACAAATCTCAGCAAAAGAGGACTCCAGCTGCTACACATGTTAAAATCACTAAGGATATTACTAAAGAGTCTGTAAATCATAAATTTTACAGAAGCATGATTGGGAGTCTGCTTTATTTAACACCTAGTAGGCTTGATACTGCTTATGTTATTGGTACATGTCCTTACTTTCAATCTGATCCTCATGTTTTACATTTAGCTACAGCCAAAAGAATAATTAAATAAACACATGAAACAAGTGAATTTGGAGTTCTATACTCTTATGATACAAATTCAATTCTTGTTGGATATTGTGATACAAATTGGGTTGGATGTTCAGATGGAAAAAGCACCTTAGGAGGATGTTTCTTTCTAGAAAACAATTTAATCTCTTGGTTCAATAAAAAGTAGAATTGTGTGTCACTTTCTACAACAGACGCAGAATACATTATAGCGAAAAGTGGGTGTATACTCAGCTTACTTGTTGGAAGAATATGGTATTCAACAGAATATTATGACACTTTATTGTGATTATATGAGTGCAATTGAGATCTCTAAAATTCCAGTTCAGCACAACAAGACAAAGCATATTGACATTAGGCATCGTTTTATCAGGGAGCTTATAGAAGAAAAAATCATTACGCTTGAGCATATTCGATCAAACATTCAGTTGGCAGATATATTCACTAAACCACTAGATACAAGTTCTTTTGAGCACTTGAGACCTGGTTTAGGAGTATGTAAAATTTAATTTTATTATTTATTTTGAAAGACGTGGAGAAAAGAAATCATGATTTGTATTAATGGGCACGTTAGCGTCGAAATAGGCTTTAATGAAGGGCACTTCAATTTTAAGAGGGATGTTTTTTATTTTAAGCTTCCCTAGCTTCAAGAAATCTGTTCATCTTAAAAAATATAGAGTGCACGTTCTTGAAGCCTTGGTTGCTTCTATTCCTTCAAATTCGAAAATGATGAATACTCGTAAGGAAAATTATCAAACTCATTCGTCCAAAGCTATTGATGAAGCTCCTAACTCTCAAACCAACATGCATGGTGTTCAAATGAGGGGTCGTCTATTTAAGAGCACTCCCACTCAAATACCTTATTGACAGCCATAAAAAAAACTCATGTAAATACTTTCGATAGTCCTCCTTTATCTGTGCATGATGAGCATAATGCTAGTAGTGCTGCTGAGAATGTCAAAACTAAGTCAGTTGTATCTAAGACTCATATACCAGAGATAGATTCAGATGAGCAAGCTAATGTCCTCTAGCCAGGTTGTTGAAGAAGGTTTATTTTCAACTATTGAGCCCATCATAGCTGATGTTCCTGTCAGTTCGGCTCACTCTAACGAAAGCTCATCTTCTGAAGACATATTGATACCAACGCCTAGTTAGCCTTCTACTACAAGTAAAGAAATTGGTCAGTCTGGTTATTCTCTACCAGTCAGATCTTCTATTCAGTTTAGTTCACTAGTTGACGTTCAACAATCCGTTCCTGATTCTGACCCTGTAGATGATTCTACTGATAATATGGGTGAGAACATTGATGATCCTGTTGATGAGAATCCTGATACAAATGCTGATGATCATGTTGAACCCACTGATAATTATGCACCGAACGATGTTGTACCAAATGTAAATGTCCCATTAAACAACCTCCAGTTGAATGAAGACCAAAAGGAAAGAAATCTCACATGCTTCCAATGTCTCTGTTGCTTTAGGAACTTTTCTTTATCGAATATGCAATGATGATACTTTGGATGCTGGGCTCTTTATATATAATCAGCTTTTGAGACATGTGGGAACATTTGGAGTTAAGATTCCTATACATTTCCTCCAGTTCTTCTCAAGTTTGATGATTCATCTAAATGTTTAGATTCTAACTTCAAATGATGCTTCTAGTCTTGACTCGAAGACATTGTTTTTAAGCTACATACTATTTCAAGGAAGTCATGTTCATGATATAGAACATGATATGAGACGTTTTAGGAGCCCCCATATATTTGACACAAATGATATAGATAAAAGTGCTAAAGGGTTCTTTGTTCATCAAGACTTAGGTTCTAGAAGAATTAATACATTTACAACTGAGTCTTGAGCTCTTTCTACATCCATAAATTTACTAACTGATAGGAGATTGGAGGTTGATTTGCTTGTTTGATATCTGAAGACACTAATTTCCTCCTCTAGTACTAGTGCTCTAGATGAGGAGTAATATTTCTTTTCTATTCAAAGGAGGAGACATAGTAAAGATAAGGGGCAAAAGTAGTTGTAGTAGGTTGCTGTCTATGTTGAAGTTGTGCAGTTTTTTATGTGTTTTAAAGTTTGTTTTGAAGTTGTTTCCTTTTATGTTTTTCTTTTTTAAGATTGTAAGAGACTCATACGAGGTTATATAATTGTATGATGTTTATTGTTTATTTGATTTTCTGTTGTCGTATTGGTTATGAATTAAAGAAATGAAATGATGATTTTCTGAAGTGTATGAGTTAGTGATGATCTGTTGAAAAATGTTTTGATTTGATATGCAGATATGTAGTTGAATATGACTGTTTGCTGATTGTTGTACTATGAGAAGTCTCCGAGAAGCATTACCTTGAACTTGAAAAGAAATATCCTCTTTTTGACAAAAAGAGAAGTTGGGATTGAAGGGATGAAAACCCTTTACAGCGGAATAATTACAGAAACTCAATTTTAATTGGAACCTTAAAAATTCCAATACATTGGCAAAAATTACAAAAATAATTTTTATGGTTAAACATGGTTTGAAAAAATACAGAGAAGAAAGTATATCATTTTGGGGCACCACCACTTGGAAATCTTCCTATTCTCTCTGAAAAAATACGCTCGTTGACGACTCTGAATCTACCAATCACCAAATTTTGGGACACCACCACTTGGAAACCTTCATATTCTCTTATTGAGATGGTTTGTGGGAACCAAAATTGGAATAAGGGAATGGAGAGAATTTTTTCAGAGAGAATGGAGAGTCTTCTTCGCAGAACACACTGTTGTGATTGTTACGCAAAGAATTCCTACTTCTTCTGACGAAAGAAGTGGGAAGTTGGAGATAATAAATGGGAACGTGGGAAAACCACACACGTTCCCTATTAACTTAATAATAATTATTAAATTAATATATATTAAACCAATTAATTGATTTAATTAAATAATTGATTAATTTAATCATTAATTAAATCATATTTAATTAATATTTTCATTTAAATCATATTTAAATGAATATCTCTCGCATAACCTATAGTTTTAATTTAATTAAATCAAATTTAATTAAATCAAATTTAATTAAATCAAATTAAACTAAACTAGTAATTAATTCTCTAATTAATTAATTTCTAAATTAAATATCTTATATTTAATTTAATCCATAATTTGAATCATATTCAAATATAAATTTCTCTCATAACCTATAGTTTTAATATGTATCATATACACATTAAATTTTAACTTATATTTTTAATATGAATCTAATTCAAATTAAACTAATATTTGAAATTATTCAAATATTTTATTCTCTCGTAATTTAATTTTGAATCATATCCAAAATTAAATTTATATAATAAAGTCTAATTAAAATATAAACTTTATATTATAATGTATCAATATACATTATATTAATTCCCAAAGTAAATTTGAACATTTCAAATTACAACCAATATAAATAAATCTCATTACTCTTTATGAGCTAGGAAGGGACCTAATGGACCTACAGATCATAAGCTACAACGATATGAGATTAATTAGCTAAACTCATTAACTACATTAGTCAATATTCGTTAACTGTGTGTACACTCCACTAAAGACTCACAGCTGAACTCTTATCACTGTAAATATATTTCTGTGTCCATGGATATAGACCAATACTAATAAGTTAGTCCTTCATAAGTGTTCGTAACACCAGCTGGGTCAAATTATCGTTTTACCCCTGGGTTACCTCTAGTCCTTAAATACCAGTGCTCCTCTAATGAACAACCTGTTTATGGTCCAACCACTAAACAGAAAACCCTTTCGTGCCATATAGAGGGTAGGGCTCTTTGTTCAAGTCCCGGAGACACCATTTAAGGGAACACTTATCTACTTACCCTAAAGGTGGGAAGAAGTGAATTCCATCTTGTGTGATTATGTTCCCTGCTCCCCACTCGATCTTATCCCCAAAATGATAAGCATATTGAGTCGGCAATTTGGCCACTCTCACCCGTACAAATCAAAGGACAATCCCTCGCAAACAGGAGTTCATAATACACTCAGGATTAAGACGAAGTCACCTAGGTCATCCTAATGAAATTGAAATCCAACTAGTTAACGGAGTTACATCTAGTAATTACTATTTCGTGGTCCAGTCTTATGCAAACTCATTGCATAGGATACCCTCACTCGCATGTTGCATACATGAACACATTGGATCAATGTATTTTTATCAAATACAAAGTGAGCCGTATCTATTGTGTTAACATGATAAGGTACCCAACCTTAACCCTATACTATAAACCCTTTAAGCTGATCTTGAACATTGATCCCCGTATGTCTCTACATATTGTTCAAGACTCATCAAACAGCTTAGGATGTTAGTTTATTGGATTTAGATTATTAAGACAAAACTAATAATATAATCAATAACACTTATTGAAATTATAATAATAAAACAATTTATTAATGGCAGTCAATTGATTATACTTACTATCTATGAGTTTTAGGACATAAAACCCAACAAACTCCCAGTTGGACTAAAACTCTAGTCCTTATGGGATGTACATAATAAAGTAATCCTCAAACATTGGAAATGGTAAAATGTACAAGTATATTATATAAAACGTATATACAAATACAATAAACTAGGGCATCATCACACCCATTACACATCTCCCACTTGCCCAAGGTTACCTAATGTACATATCTCGTAGACCTAGACTTTCTAGATGACCTTCAAACACTTTAGCCGTGAGAGTCTTCATAAATGGATCAGCAATGTTGTGCTCCAAAGCGATCTTGGTGACGATCACATCCCCTCGTTGCATAATCTACCGTATCAGGTGATACTTCCTCTCTATGTATTTCCCTCGTTTATGGCTGCGAGGTTCTTTAGAATTGGTTACTGCCCCACTGTTATCGCAATATAGAGTGATGGGCAAGTTCATGTTTGGAACAACTTCCAAATCATGTAAGAACTTCCTAAGCCAAACTGCTTCTTTTGCTGCTTCACAAGCAGCGACGTATTCAGCCTCCATTGTAGAGTCTGCAATGCATCCTTGCTTGATGCTACGCCATGCTGATGCATTGATGCCATGCCATACTACAGCTCCCCCATTTAGGGTGAACACTGATCCTGACGTAGATTTTCTAGAATCCTTATCAGTTTGGAAATCAGAGTCATTGTATCCTGTAATGATCAAATCCTTAGCTCCATACACAAGCATGTAGTCTCTCGTTCTCCTAAGATACTTGAGAATAATTTTAACCGTCGTTCAGTGATACCTACTGACTATTCCCACTGCATAACAAATGTCTGGTCTAGTGTAGAGCATAACATACATTAAGCTGCCCACAGCTGAGGCATAGGGAATACATCTCATATCCTCAACTTCTTGAGGTGTCTTAGGACACTGTTCCATAGACAAGTGAACCCCATGCCTGAAAGGTAATAAATCCTTCTTAGAGTTCTGCATCGAATATCGAACCAATATTTTGTCGATATAGGTTGCTTGAGACAATGCTAGCATTTTGTTCTTATGATCCCTTATGATTTGGATCCCAAGAACATATTGTGCCTCTCCTAAATCTTTCATTTGGAATTGGGCTGCTAGCCAAGCTTTAACGTCAGTAAGGTATCCCACATCATTCCCAATGAGGAGGATATCGTCCACATAAAGTACTAAGAAAGCTACTTTTCCTTTGTTGATTTTCTTATATACATAAGGTTCATCAACGTTCTGGTCAAAACCGTAGGATTTGATCGCAGTATCAAACCTAATGTTCCAAGATCTAGATGCTTGTTTCAACCTATAAATGGATCGATTCAACTTGCAAACTTTTTGCTCTTGACCTTGGGTTATGAACCCCTCGGGCTGAGACATAAAGATACTCTCTTCAAGATTGCCATTCAGAAAAGCAATCTTGACTTCCATTTGCCATATTTCATAATCATAAAATGTGGCGATGGACAAGAGAATCCTTATAGACTCTAATATAGCAATAGGAGAAAAAGTTTCCTCATAGTCAACCCCTTCCCTTGAGTATACCCTTTTGCTACAAGTCTCGCTTTGAAGGTCTGTACCTTCCCAGCTGAATCTCTCTTTCTCTTATAAATCCATTTACACCCTATAGGTTTTACCCCTTCAGGTAGATCTACAAGCTCCCACACTGAATTGAAGTACATAGACTCCATTTCAAGGTCCATAGCTTTGGCCCATTGGTCCTTATCTACATAATTTATTGCCTGTTTATAGGACAATGGATCCTCAACACCATCATCTGATATGACAACCTAAGTTTCAGTTAAACCCAAATAACGTTTAGTTTGTGATACAACCCTTCCACTGCGTCGAGGCATTCTCAACGATTGAGAAGGATGTAATTGACCTGATGTGGTGGTTTCATCAACTCTTGATGAGGGACCAACTTCATCAACAACCCTTGTTGATTCATCAGTAACTTCATTTAATACTAATTTGCTTCGTGGTTTATGATCTCTCATGTGGTCTTCTTCCAAGAAAGTAGCATTTGTCGATACAAACACTCTATTTCCTTGTGGATCGAAGAATAGACCACCTCTCGTCTCTTTAGGGTAACCAATAAATTGGCATAACCTTGAACGAGGTTCCAACTTCTTGGGATTTGTCTCTAACACGTGTGCTCGACAACCCCAAATTCTGAAATGACTTAAACTAGGTTTACGTCCTCTCCATAACTCAAAAGGTGTTTTAGAAACACTATTCAAGGGAACATTGTTCAAGATATGAACTGCAGTCTCTACTGCATACCCCTAAAACGAGCTAGGCAATTGAGCGTAACTCATCATTGAACGAACCATGTCTAACAAGGTTCTATTTCTTCTTTCTGATGCACCATATTGTTGATGTGTACCAGGTGCTGAGAGTTGAGATAGGATTCCATGTTCTATCATATAGTCCTGGAATCTCAAATCCATGTACTCTCCACCTCAATCAGATCGAAGTATTTTAATCTTTTACTTAATAGATTTTCAATTTCAGTCTTATACTCCTTGAACTTTTCAAGAGCTTCAGACTTATGCTCCATTAAGTATAAATAATCATACCTAGAATAATCGTCTATAAAAGAGATGAAGTATTCAAAATCCCCTCTAGTTTTTACATTTATCGGACCACAGAGGTCTGAATGTATAAGTTCTAAAGGCTCTTTTGCTTTATAACCTTTTCCAGTAAAAGGTCTCTTTGTCATTTTACCTTCAAGACAAGATTCACATGGAGGTAATGAATCATCTTCTAACTTGTTTAGAAGTTCATTCTTTACCAATCTCTCGATCCGATCGAGATTTATGTGACCTAATCTTAAATGCCAAAGATAGGTATTGTTATTTGGAGAAATTCTTTGCCTTTTATTTTGAGTATTAACAGTTCTAAACATCTCATGATTTAAAAACTGCTTTTGCTTCATTAGGTCTTAATACATACAAGTTGTTTTCAAGCTTAGCTGAACAAATATGTACACCATTCTTAGAAATGAACGCTTCATTCAAAGAAAAATTAATTGAGTACATATGTTCAATAAGACAAGAAACAGAAACTAAGTTTCTTTTAATTTTAGGAACTATGTACAAGTTTTTCAAAAACATGAATTTATTTCCAAAAAACAACTTAGCATCTCCCACTGCACAAGCTGAAATGACATCTCCCGTTCCAACCGTGAGTGTCATCTCACTCTCCTCAAGCTGCTTGAAGGAACTAGTTTCTTGTAAAGAAGAACAAACATGGTTAGTGGGCCCTGAATCAAGTATCCATGCATTTTGGTCATTTTCCACTAAAGATGTTTCCAAGACAAGTAAATCATATTTACCTTTCCTTTTCTTTCTTCTTAACAAGGTATTTAGGGCAATTTGTTTTCCAATGCTCATCAACATTGCAGTGGAAACATTTCCCCTTGATGACTACCTTAGTCTTCCCTTTGCCCTCAATAGCAATAGTAAGACCTTTCCCCTTTCCTTCTTTCCTCTTCTGAATTTTCTCAGATCCATAAGATGAAGGTGCAAACCTCTTAGAATGGGCAACATTTGCCTCTTGTTTGATCTGAATGGACGGTTGCCCAAACATCTCTCTAAGAGAGTCCATGATCTGACGTGCAGTGACCATGATCTCATGTTTCTTGCTTAATATGTCAAACATACTAGTCAAGATGTGGAGGCGAGCCTTGTCATTGGCCTTTGTCCAACGGTCATATGCATCCCTAACATTTTGAGATGCATATTTAGTGGGGAAAGGAGGACATTCCTCCATTAAGATGAAGCGTAGATCTGCGATAACTAGAATCATATTCAGTTTCGATTTCCACGTCGCATAATTTTCACAGGTTAATTGATCTTTTTTAAATAATGTAATAATTGAGGAAGACATGCTGGAATAGCAAACAATTGATCGTATTAGTTATCTTTGTCTTAACCCATTACATAAAACAATCCAATCAATTCAGCAAAAAACAAATAATCAAAGAACCCTAATAAAACTAATGATTTAGTTTTTGCAACGATACTTCAGAAGTTTAGAGCAACAATCACCGAAGGGTGATCAATTACTCCTCTTCTGAATTGAGACAATCTCAACTAATTACTAATACCAGAATAACTCTTATTCCTATAGATCTTAGCTATCGTTGTTTGGTCAAGGATTCATTAACTAACTTAATTAATGTGACCCTACCATTTTTAGATCCCAAAGGTACGCTTCAACAGGCTACCGTTAGGAAAGATAACTGTTTAAGATTAACCTCAGAAATCCTATCCATTTCTGGAGTTTGCGATGTTCCGACTTATATGATCAAGCTCTCCGAAGGGATGGTCGCTCCAGGACGACAGGCAAGCGGATCATAGAAATCTCACGGTGCAACCTAATGGAAAAGACCGTAGGATACGTTGATACACGTCCTTCTCCCACTTACTATGAACATTTCCCCTATTCACCTTGTTATTGACCCATACAAACACTTTCCGAAGGGAGGCCGCGCCCAGGGCGACATGAAACTGAGTATGGATCTCACGTGTGAACTCTTAGGGACGTGAGAGCAAAAAATTGATATATGATATATACCATTTTTCTCCCACTAAAATGTTCTATTAATTCAGGGTTTAGTTGCACTTAGCTAAATTCCGGCTAAATGAATCTAACTAAGTCTATTCTTATTATAACACTTATAATAAAAATTTCCACTAAAGTTTCTAGGTGTATTAAACCATTTAATTTACCTAGTAACATCTTATGCTAATAGGAATGAGGTTAATTCAACGCCGGTTCCGGGTCAGTTCCCAGGTAGGAGGTGTTCCGTAAACCGTCAACTTAAGTACCCCCACCCTTAGACAAAACTTTATCGGTGGAGTTCCCTTATAACCTTAAATCCTATTTGTCCTATTTAGTTTCATTAAACTAAAAATAAGACTTAATTCTAATCCTATTAGAATTAATGTGATCTTAGGTCTATTTAATTTTAAACAATTTAAAATTAAACCAAATTAATCCTAAGATCCTATGTTTGCATGCACAATGAAAATTAATTTTCATCTTTTATTAATATAACAATTATATTAAAAAATATGAAAATCAATCAAGCATACACAATACATTAATTTAAATATAACAAATTATATTTAACTAAGTAATGTCATGCATCATGCTTATTCAATTTCATATATTTAAAATATCAACATATTTTAAATTACTCATGAAATTCACAATCATGCATTAAAACCATACATTATAACATTTATAATATATAAAAATGCATGAACATGCTTAACCTAAGGTGGGATTTATCTAAATAACATCCATAAAGCATTTAAATAACAATTGAACCTGTAAAATTGGCCCCTAGGATAAAATAAAGCAATATTTACAATAATAAAGCCTTAAAATATCCTAAAAGTGCTTTTAAAGCTCTAAAACCAGCCTCAAAACCTTTAAAAAGCTTCAAATCGGACCCAAAAACCTTGAACCAGTCAAAAACCGCTCCAAACCGGCCAAAGAATGGTTGAACCGGCCCAAAATAAGAAGAACTGGCTCAAAAACAGCCTAAACCGCCGCCAGATGGTAAACCGGAGCCGACCGAGCCGAACCGAGTTGACCGTCACTGAACCACGTCGCCGAGTCGAGTCGCCGAGCCGCTGAGTCGAGTCGTGCCTATTCCAACAGTGGCTGCTAACGTCACGCTGATCACTACCGACGCCAGGATGACAATAGCATGACGTCATCCCTTCTTTAACCTTCAGCCGCGGTTTTTTTTTCGCTTCAGTTCCCGTACAGAATCGAAAAACTCCCGTTCATGGCCTTCCGGTTGTTCGTTTTGGGCAAATTTGGTGTCGAAAAACTCAGAAAAACACTCCGAATCCAAAAATTGGACTCTAAATTACAGATTTACAAATTAAAATGCCCAAAAATGCAGGGGCCTTTACATTTTGATTTTATCAAAACAGTAAATCTATGGCCAAAATTACAGAAACATTCTATTGCAAAAACCACATTCATAATATAGAGATCACACCTTACCAATGCAAATTTTTAATATTCTCAATTAAAATTGAGATGGCTCTGATACCAATTGATTCAAGTAAATCTACGGGAAATGTTTGTTGGGTTTTATGTCCTAAAACTCGTAGATAGTAAATACAATCAATTGACTGCCATTAATAAAGTGTTTTATTATTATAATTTCAATAAGTGTTATTGATTATATTATTAGTTTTTTCTTAATAACCTAAATCCAATAAACTAACATCCTAAGCTGTTTGATGAGTCTTGAACAGTATGTAGAGACATACGGGGATCAATGTTCAAGATCAGCTTAAAGGGTCTATAGTATAGGGTTAAGGTTGGGTACCTTATCCTGTTAACATTATGGATACGGCTCACTTTGTATTTGATAAAAATACATTGATCCAATGTGTTCTTGTATGCGATATGCGAGTGAGGGTATCTTATGCAATGAGTTTGCATAAGACTGGACCACGAAATAGTAATCACTAGATGTAACTCCGTTAACCAGTTGGATTTCTATTACATTAGGATGACCTAGGTGACTTAGCCTTACTTCTGAGTGTATTATGAACTCCTGTTTGCGAGGGATTGTCCTTTGATTTATACGGGTGAGAGTGGCCAAATTGTCAACTCAATATGCTTATCATTTTGGGGACAAAACCGAGTGGGGAGCTGGGAACATAATCACACAAGATGGAATTCACTCCTTCTCATCTTTAGGGTAAGTAGATAAGTGTTCCCTTAAATGGTGTCTCCGGGACTTGAATAAAGGGTCCTACCCTCTATATGGCACGAGAGGATTTTCTGTTTAGTTGTTGGACCATAAACAGGTTGTTTATTAGAGGAGCACTGGTATTTAAGGACTAGAGGTAACCCAGGGGTAAAATGGTAATTTGACCCAGCTGGTGTTACGAACACTTGTGAAGGACTAACTT
This sequence comes from Cucumis melo, assembly GCF_025177605.1. Taxonomy (NCBI): domain Eukaryota; kingdom Viridiplantae; phylum Streptophyta; class Magnoliopsida; order Cucurbitales; family Cucurbitaceae; genus Cucumis; species Cucumis melo. The sequence continues at coordinate 17,499,950 of NC_066862.1, forward strand.
ACTGGTATTGGTCTATATCTGTGGACACAGAAATATATCTACAGTGAGAAGAGTTCAGTTGTGAGTCTTTAGTGGAGTGTACACACAGTTAACGAATATTGATTAATGTAGTTAATGAGTTTAGCTAATTAATCTCAAATCGTTGTAGCTTCTGATCTGCAGGTCCATTAGGTCCCTTTCCTAGCTCATAAAGAGTAATGAGATTTATTTATATTTGTTGTAATTTGAAATGTTCAAATTTACTTTGGGAATTAATATAATGTATATTGATACATTATAATATAAAGTTTATATTTTAATTAGACTTTATTATATAAATTTAATTTTGGATATGATTCAAAATTAAATTACGAGAGAATAAAATATTTGAATAAGTTCAAATATTAGTTTAATTTGAATTAGATTCATATTAGAACTATAAATTAAAATTTAATGTGTATATGATACATATTAAAACTATAGGTTATGAGAGAAATTTATATTTGAATATGATTCAAATTATGGATTAAATTAAATATAAAATATTTAATTTAGAAATTAATTAATTGGAGAATTAATTAATAGTTTAGTTTAATTTGATTTAATTAAATTTGATTTAATTAAATTAATTAAATTTGATTTAATTAAATTAATTAAATTAAAACTATAGGTTATGCGAGAGATATTCATTTAAATATGATTTAAATGAAAATATTAATTAAATATGATTTAATTAAATATTAAATTAATTAATTATTTGATTAAATTAATTATTTAATTAAATTAATTAATTGGTTTAATATATATTAATTTAATAATTATTATTAAGTTAATATAGAACGTGGGTGGTTTTCCCACGTTCCCATTTATTATCTCCAACTTCCCACTTCTTTCGTCAGAAGAAGTGGGAATTCTTTGCGTAACAATCACAACAGTGAGTTTTGCGAAGAAGACTCTCCATTCTCTCCGAAAAAATTCTCTCCATTCCCTTATTCCAATTTTGGTTCCCACAAACCATCTCAATCAGAGAATAGGAAGATTTTCAAGTGGTGGTGCCCAAAATTTGGTGATTGGTAAATTCAGAGTCGTCAACGAGCGTATTTTTTCAGAGAGAATAGGAAGATTTCCAAGTGGTGGTGCCCCAAAATGATATACTTTTTATGTGCCCCAAAATTTTTCTTCTCTGTATTTTTTCAAACTTTGTTTAACCATAAAAATTATTTTTGTAATTTTTGCCAATGTATTGGTATTTTAAGGTTCTAATTAAAATTTGGTTTTTGTAATTATTCCGCTGTAAAGGGTTTTCATCCCTTCAGGGATTTATCAAAAAGATTTAATGAGATTGTCTTTTATTTAATAAGTTATTTAATTTCAAAAAGATAAAAGATCTTCCTTTATTTTAGGAATCTTATATCAACATCTTTTTAAAGATTATTCTTGAGAAAATATATATATGTTACAGATCTTATAAGGTTCGGGATGACTAAGAACACAAAAAGCTTTTGGTGAAGTTAGTCGAGTTTATTGTCGTAGAAGCTGTAAACAAAAGAAGGTAGTGCGACTAATTATCTATGGTATCAACATGTTGATCTATAATGAGCTTAATGATGAGTAATGTGAAAGAAGCAGTAGTGATCAATAGATCACCTTAAACTCAGGGGTTGTATGAAGACATCTTCAAGAATATTCACTCATATGTTCAAAGGGAGCCTGAATGCTTAAGTTATTAAGTACTTTAAGATAGTCATATATTTAAGTAGAATATCACTTGTTGTATTGATGTCTATTGACTATTGTAAATTTTAATAATATTACTCATCTGAGTTGTGCGTAGCTCCCTAGACATAGGTAGTATTTGTCGAACTGGGTTACCAAAGTTCTATATGTTATTTTCTTTTAATGTCCCTTTAGCTATCACAACAGTTAAATACTTTAGAATTAACTAAAGGTTTGAACTAAAGGTTTATTTGATTATCTCATCCCGTTTTTCAGATTTAATTAAATATTAATTAAATATGATTTAATTAATTATTTAATCTAGATTAAATTAGAAAAACTTTTGTAAAGGTAACAAAACACCAGACTATTTACGGCTCGTATAACAAAGCCCATAAAGTTAGAAATTTTTAAATATTTCAGGTTTGCCCTTCCATCTTTCTTTTCTTCCTCGCGATTCGTCTTCCTTCTGTTATTTCTTTCATCGTCTTCCTCTTGCAATTTCGTCTTTCTTCTTTCCTATTTTTTCTGCAATTTCTTTCCATCATATTTCTTATTTTTCAATTTTTTATTTACGTCGTTTAATTTTTTCATTGTTTTTTTTCTTTTCCTCTTCTTTTTTTCGCTTTTCATCGTCTTTCTACTTTTCCTCTTCTTTTTTTTCGTTGTGACTTCTTTCCATTGTCTTTCTTTTTTTCCTTTTTTTTACGTCATGTACAAAAAATAGCAAAATCTAAAAGATCGTGTCAAGAATCTTGAAAAAAAAACCATATAGATTGGAGTAGCCAAATATAAACTATCTAAACAATCATGTAAAAAAAATAAAAAATTGTGTATAACGAATCTTGAAAAAAATCATTTAGATTAGAGTAGCCAAATGTAAACAATCTTGTAAAAAAATAAACAATCGTGTAAAAAAATAAAAGATTGTGTACAAAGAATCTTGAAAAAAGATCATTTAGATTGGAGTAGCCAAATGTAAACAATCGTTTAAAAAAAAGTAAATGATCGTGTAAAAAAAACAAAAGATGGTGTATAAAGAATCTTGAAAAAAAATCATTTGGATTGAGTAGCCAAATGTAAATGATCATGTAAAAAAGTAAACGATTGTGTAAAGAAATCTAAATGATCGTGTACCAAAAGAATTAAAAAAATCATGTACCAAATTTTGAAAAAAAAAATCATTTAGATTTGGATCCCCAAATCTAAATGATCAAATCTAAACGATCGTGTAACTAAATTTAAACGTAATCAAATTAAACGATCGTATAACAAAATTAAACAATGGAATTGAAAAGATAAATTGTAGCCATATATTAACAATCGTGTATCAAACAATAAACAAATCTAAACAATCGCAAATATATTACACTGCGTTGTTGACAGCATGGTTGACAGGGGCATTTTTGGTATTTTACACGATGGGCCTCTAGGCTTTTTTCGTTTTTTGAATTGTTTTATAGAGTATAAATATTTTGCCGCTTTATTATATTTTTGAAAAGAACCCATTAAATTAAATAATTGTTTTAATTTTAATTTTAATTTTAATTTTAATTTATTTATTTTAAATTAAATTAATTAAATGAGAAATATTAGTGGTTATCCCACGTAACCTAGAGATCTCTCAACTCTTGGGAGGTAGGAGTAGGACTAAGGGGTTCAGTTTTTCTCTGAAAGTTTTTTGTGTACTCTACATTTCTCTCACAATTCATCTCTGTAAAAGCAAAATTTTCTTCCAATTTTGGTTCCCACAAGCCAAAATTTAAATCTTAGAGCATAGGAAGGTTTCCAAGTGGTGGTGCCGAAAATATTGGTGATCAACAGATACAGAGACTTCGACGAGCATAAGTTCCTCCTTATTTCTTCTCTGTAATTTTTTTTATAAGCATGCTTAGGCTTACAATAGAAATTAGTTTCTATAATTGCTTTTGCCAATGTACTAGTAATTTTAGGTTCCCAATAAAATTAAGGTCTCTGTTAAATTTTCTGTTGTGTAGGGCTCTCATATCCTTTCATATTTAAGAACAACCTCTTGACGCCTAAACACCACACATGTTCTTCTTTCAAAACACAAATGATTGGAGGCAAAACACCAGAATGAAGTTGTTTCTAAACTCCCTTTCGTGTGTATTTAGCAAGGTCCTTGATACTTACTCTCTCAAGTAGTTGGCAACGAGTCCTGGTCAAGCGATTGAGTAATGTTCAAGCTAAACACAATGAGTCTTATTGTAACGCCCCAAAAATTAAGATACTTTTGGAGTTAATTATCTTAATTTTGTTTAATTAGATTTAATTTATTGGGCGTTATTTTGAATTCATTTAATGAGAATTATTTGATTTATGTAGAAATTGAAATTAATTAAATATTTCTTGGATGAATATTTAATTAATTAAAGGTTTTGGCATGTGGTGTTTGTTGAGTTTTTGATTAAATGGTAGATTAAGAGGATTAAGTAAAGTTGTAGGTTTTTAGTGTTGTTGAAGTTGAATTTAATTAAATAATTATGGATGTTATTTAATTAAATTGTGGGGTGGAAAGTTTGTTGGAGATTTAATAATTATATGTGTATGTGGAAATATATATATATAATTATGTTAAAGGAAAAGATAATTATATTTGTTGAAGTATAATTATTTAAGGAAAAGATAACTGTATTTTGGAGAAAGAATATTTAGTAAGAGAGAAAAAGTAAAATAATTATATTTTGGAAAAATATAATTATTTGTAAAAGAATAATTATTTTAGAGGAAGATAAATAATAATTAATTATTGTGGAAGATAGTTAATTATTTTGGAGAAAGATAAATAATAATTAATTATTGTAGAAGATAATTAATTATTTTGGAGAAAGATAAATAATAATTAATTATTATGGAAAATAATTAATTATTTTGAAGAAAGATAAATCTTGTTTATGGAGTGAAGTTGTTATGGTTGGGTTAAGATAATTCATGTTGGAAGTTATAAGTGATTTATTGGAAAAGATTTGATTGATTAAATTAGTTGAGAATTTAAGTTAATTTGAGATTTTGGAGGGAAAAGTTGGTTTTGTTGGAATTGAATTTAATTGAGTATATATATATGGATATATATATTTAATTAATAATTTGGAAAAGTGTAGTTAATTATATTATGGAATATAATTATATTTGTTTGGAAAAGAAGATAATCCATGAGAAGAGAGATGGTTGATTTGATTGGACGAAAAAGATATATATTTATTTAAAAGAGAGAATAATGGTTTAAATAAATATATATGTTTGTTGTAGATTTTGGTGAGAGAAAAATAATAATAATAAAAAAGTATTATTATTATTAATGGTTATAAATGCCTAAGATTTTGTGCATTTAAGGCATTTATTTAGGAGAGATAATGGAAATAAAGATATATGTATATTTTTTGTATTATATATATATATCCTAAAAGGAAAAGGAAAAAGAAATAATAATAATAAATATTATTGTTATTATTTGGGTCTATAAATAGCATTGGAATGCTTAAGTGAGAAAGTAAGGGAAAAAGAAAAAGGTTCTTCATCTTCTTCTCTAAGATAACCCTCTGTCGTTGCCGCCTCATCACTTGAAGTTAAGATTGGTCTCTTTGGAAGCTTGAGGATTTAAAGTGATTAAGATTAGTCTCTTTGGAACCTTGAGGATTTAAAGTGATGTATTTTTTTCCATCAAGGATAAGAGGATTTTTCAACCTCCATCTGAGTAACCTTGGTAAGCTAATGAAATTAAATTAATATTTTATTAATTTAATTTTGGATCTTTTTGGGTTTCTTTAAAGGTTCAATTGGCTAAGTTTTTAAGATTTAAATCTTGGATTTTCCTAATCAAGGTTGAATTGGTTTCAATCCTTTTTGTTTGAGAAGTTAATTAATTTGGGGGCATTTTTGGATGTTAGCCAATTGCTAATTTTATTAATTAAGATACTGAGTTTTCCTTTTATGATTAGGATCAAGTTATTTGGAGAATTTTTACTGTCAGCTAGGGAGTACCTTGTTTGGCTAAAATCTCCAAGTAAGAGATTCTCCTACTAGACCTTCGAACTGAATTTAAGAGACTGCATGTAATTATGATTATGCATTGATGGTAGTTAAAATGCATAACTCATTATATTGATTGATGTTGATGACTGATGTCATGTTATGACTGGTATGTAACGACCCAACTTTCCAGACTAAGCTGAGGTCACTACCAAATACCAAAACTCGACCATTCAACATAAAATTTAAAACGGACCAGTTACGATTCATTAAAAACATTAGAAATCTTACAAAAAGACGGTTTCGGGCCCTATTTTAAATCAATCATAAAAAGTCTCAAATAAAAACTCAAGTCATCAGTTCAAAAGCACAAGTCAAATATTCTGACAAAATACATAGCGGAAGCGATAAGAAAACCAGACGCGTCCATATGGCCTTCACGCGTCCTTCCTGCCTCTCGCCGGTCTGCCCCTCGCTGTGCCCTTACCTGAAAAGTTAACGAAGAGAAAAGGGTGAGTATAAACATACCCAGTAAGGGACCCACTACTGGGCCCGTTAGGGGTCAACAGTTAACTTCCTATTCGGGGGTACCCTACATAACAGTCTAGTGGTCCCGTAGAACGCACACATCAGTCTAGTGCTCCCGAAGGATGCACATATCAGTCTAGTGCTCCCGAAGGATGCACGCATCAGTCTAGTGCTCCCGAAGGATGCACATATCAGTCTAGTGCTCCCGAAGGATGCACACATCAGTCTAGTGCTCCCGAAGGATGCACATATCAGTCTAGTGCTCCCGAAGGATGCACATATCCGTAAGGTACACTACCCCATAGATGAAGCTAACCGTTACCCCTCGGTCTATACTAAATCGTCTACCACAGTCATACCACAATCATCAATCATTTTACAATTTCTCTAAAGGCTTTACTGGCCAGGTAGTATAAGCTTAAACCGTTACACCCTCTGTTGCTATACGCGCCAACTATTCGTATACCATTATGGAAGAGCCCCAAGACTCAAACAGCTAAATAACCAACTGAACTCACTGTCCTTCCCCGTCTAATCCCATGATCATCGTCCATCAATCTAAAATTTCAATCTACAATTAGCGGTTGCAGTTCAGTTACATCAGACAGAAACATAATAACAGTGCTTAACAGTCAACACAGATACACTTATTCAGTATAGTCACTAACGTATAATCCCCTGTGGATTACTACGTTTCTGACCTCAACCCGAGGTCCAGTAGTAAGAAAACCCTTACCTGATACTCGGTTATGCCCCTCGATCGAATCCACGCTCAACAGCTCAACCTAAAACGAAAACACGAAGGTTTTAGTTGATGACTTTAGTAGAAGTCGTTTTTGAAGGTCCGAAGCACGTCCGTTGACTTACCCGAGGAAAGAAGGAAGCTATCTCCAAACAAGCCTACTGCGAGACCCGAGAACTCAAACGTCAACCCTGTACTACCTTCAAGGGAGAAAAGTAGAGCCACAACTTATTCCAATATTCAAACTCTAATCGGATGTAGAACCATTAGGGAATTCATCGAAAACAATCCTTACCGAAGACTCACCGTGACCCGGAGCGGAGGAAGGAAGGCTTAGGTGGCTTGGTGAAACAAAGAGCTCGGCTCGGCTTGAAGGCGTTCGGCTCGGCTCGGCTCAGCTCCACCTCGGCTCGGCTCGGCTTGGCCTCGGCTCGGCTCGGCTTGGTCTTGGCTCACAGCTCGGCTTGTGGCGCGGCTCAACTCGGCTCGCGGCTCGGCTCACTCGGCTCGCGGCTCGGCTCACTCGGCTCGCAGCTCGGCTCACTCGACTCGCGGCTCGACTCGTGGCTTGGCTCACTCGGCTCACTCGGCTCGGCTTACTCAGCTCGGCTCACCCGAATTTGTGTGTGGCTCGGACTGGAAGCGGGTCTCGGGTTAAATGCGAGTTCTCGGTCGGGTTGGACGAAAACGGCAGCCACGGTTTGAATGGTTTCTCCTCCGGCGGACGACGGCTGCGGCGGCTTCGCAGACGACATACAAGGACGGCAGCTGACTGCTTCGTGGAGAGGCGACGAGCGGCGGCAGCTCCGTTGTTGTGTGAGGCCGAGAAGGAATCGAAAATGGATGGGGAGCCGCGGCGGACGACGGTGGAGATTTGAAGCTGCCGACGATGGAAACGGAAACGGAGATGGAGATGCGAGCTGAAGACGAAGAAGCCGGCGGTGATGCAGAAACGAAGAAGAAAGAGATGGAGTCGGTGGGTGGCGGCGTCGGGAAGAAAATGGAAATGGATGGGGCGCGCGCAAGCGAGGTAGGGTTTCTTCTTCTTTTTTTTTTTTAAAGAATAATAATATATATATATATATATAAATTAAATAATAATAATTATTATTAATAATAAAATATTAATATTAAATAATTATAATAATAATAAATGTTAATATATATATTAAATAAAAATAATAATAATTTATAATAAATATTAGTATTAAATAATTAAAATAATATTAAATAATAATATTAGTATTAATATTAAATAAATAAGAAATAAAAAGTTATTAATAATAAAACTACAATGATAAAATACCTAATAATAATAATATAATTACTATTATATTATTATTTTATCGTTTTACAAAAATCTTAAATTTCCGAAAATTCACATGATTTACTAAAATTTACCTCGATCTTCGGGGCGTTACATTCTTCCCTCCTTAGGGAACTTTCGTCCTCGAAAGTTTTATTCCTCGAACAGCTCGGGGTAACGAGACTTCATGTCATCTTCACGCTCCCATGTAGCCTCTTCTACCCGGTGATTCCGCCATAAGACTTTAACTAGAGGGATTTCTTTATTCCTCAACGTTTTCACCTCTCTAGCAAGCACCTCAACGGGTTGTTCAGCATAGCTCAAGTTTTCATCAATCTCCAGTGACTCGTAATCCACTACATGGGATGGATCTGGCACGTACTTCCTCAACATAGAAACATGAAACACATCATGAACTGTCGAGAGTGATGGTGGCAACGCCAGAATCTCAAACGGCCCAACAAAACGGGGACTCAGCTTTCCCCTCCTTTCAAAACGCACGACACCTCTCATAGGTGCTACCTTTAAGAACACCTTGTCCCCTACCTCAAACTCAAGATCCTTCCGCCTCACATCTGCATAACTCTTCTGCCTACTCTGAGCGGTATGCATGCGTGATCTAATCTTCTGTATCGCTTCGTTAGTAGACTGAACCAACTCAGGACCCATCAATCTTTGCTCGCCCACTTCACCCCAGCAAACCGGGGATCTACAACATTTGCCGTACAAGGCCTCAAATGGTGCCATGCCGATAGTAGCCTGATAACTGTTATTATAAGCAAATTCCATCAAATGTAAGTGGGAGTCCCAGCTACCTGGAAATTCCAATGCACACGCTCGCAACATATCCTCTAAAACCTGGTTCAGACGCTCAGTCTGACCGTCAGTCTGTGGATGGAAAGCCGTACTAAAGTCCAACCTCGTGCCCATAGCAGTCTGCAAACCCTTCCAGAATTTGGAAGTGAAACGGGCATCTTTATCAGAAACAATCGACACTGGCACCCCATGCAACCTCACTATCTCGGACATGTACAACTGTGCCCACTTACTAGCAGTATAGGTGGATTTACCCGGAACAAAGTGTGTTGACTTGGTAAGCCTGTCCACCACAACCCAAATCACTGTAAAACCCCTCAGAGTCCTCGGCAGTCCTGTAATGAAATCCATGGACACGTTTTCCCACTTCCATTCCGGTATACTCAAGGGTTGTAATAAACCCGCTGGCTTCTGCCTTGGTGCCTTAACCTGCTGACACACCAAGCATCTACTAACAAATTCTGCTACTTCCCTCTTCATGTTACGCCACCAATAAACCCGCTTCAGATCCTGATACATCTCCGTACTACCCGGGTGCATGGAAAATGGGGAACTATGAGCCTCAGATAATAATTCTGTCTTAATCACACTGTCTGACGGCACACAGAGGCGTCTCTCAAACACAAGTCCACCATCAGAGGATATGGAGAACCCCTCCGCTTGCCCTGCCTCTGCTAGACCACGTTTCTCGACCAAATAAGGATCGTTACTCTGAGCATCAATGATCCTTTGCCTCAAAGTCGGCTGTATCGTCAACTGGGCTAACTGCATAGTAACTGCCCCCACCGACACTGCAATCTCTGCCCGCTCGAGATCCCGATGCAATGGGGCCTGTCGGGTAATAAGTGCTGCTGAATGTGATACCTTCCTACTAAGAGCATCAGCTACCACATTTGCCTTGCCTGGATGATACAGTATCTCACAATCGTAATCCTTCACTAACTCAAGCCATCTCCGCTGTCTCATATTCAATTCTTTCTGAGTAAAGAAGTATTTCAGGCTCTTATGGTCCGTGAAGATCTGTATCTTTTCACCATATAAGTAATGCCTCCATATTTTCAAAGCAAAAACCACTGCTGCCAACTCTAGATCATGTGTAGGGTAGTTCTGCTCATGACTCTTCAACTGACGAGACGCATAAGCAACCACCTTACCCTGCTGCATCAAAACACAACCCAAACCCTTCTTGGAAGCATCACTATAAATCACAAAACTGCCAGAACCATCAGATACAGTAAGAACCGGTGCGGTAACTAGCTTCTGTTTAAGGTTCTGGAAACTGTCCTTACCTGCCTTGCTCCAAACAAAAGGAGCTCCCTTCCTGGTCAACTGAGTGAGAGGAGTAGCTATACGAGAAAAGTTCTCCACAAACCGTCGATAATAACCTGCTAAACCCAGAAAGCTACGAACCTCACTGACAGTGGAAGGTCGGGTCCAACCGGTGACGGCCTCTATCTTAGCTGGATCCACAGAGACTCCAGCCTTAGAAACCACGTGACCCAGAAAGGACACCTGCTTCAGCCAAAACTCGCATTTCGAGAACTTTGCATACAACTTATTATCCCGAAGTGTTTGCAAAACCATACGTAAGTGCTTCTCATGTTCGGCCTCCGTCTTGGAGTATATCAAGATGTCGTCGATAAACACGATCACAAAAGTATCTAGGAACTCCCTAAACACTCTGTTCATCAAGTCCATAAACACTGCCGGAGCATTCGTCAAACCAAAAGACATTACAATAAACTCGTAGTGTCCATACCTGGAACGAAATGCTGTCTTCGGTACATCCTCATCCTTAATCCTCAGCTGATGGTATCCCGACCGAAGATCAATCTTAGAGAACACTGTGGCTCCCTGTAACTGGTCGAATAGATCGTCAATCCTGGGCAAGGGATATCTGTTCTTTACAGTTACCTTGTTCAACTCCCTATAGTCAATGCATAGACGCATCGATCCATCCTTCTTCTTAACAAATAAAACGGGCGCACCCCAAGGTGACACGCTCGGTCGAATGAATCCCTTATCAAGCAATTCCTGTAACTGTACCTTCAGTTCTTTCAGTTCTGCGGGGGCCATTCTGTAAGGGGCCCTGGATATAGGAACCGTGCCCGGTTCCAACTCTATGGCAAACTCAACCTCCCTGTGCGGAGGTAACCCTGGAAGTTCCTCAGGAAAGACATCCGGATAGTCCCTCACTACTGGTTCTGATGACAGGGATACATCGGCCTCTCTAGTATCCACCACGCTCGCTAAGATACCCCAAGTACCCTGACTGAGCAGTTTACTGGCCCTGATGGCCGAGATTACCTGAGGCAACGACCTTGACCCTTCTCCTTTAAATTTAAAACTGGCCCTCGAGGGAGGGTTAAACGTTACCTCCTTACGGGAACAATCTATGCTGGCGTGGTTAGCGGCTAACCAATCCATACCCAGGATTACATCAAAGTCGAGCATATCCAGAACTAACAGCGTTACCTCAATCACATGGCCTGCTATCTCAATCTGGCATGTTTTCACCTTTTCCTTCGACAACATACACTCCTCGGAAGGAGTAGATACTGATAGAATATGGTGTAAGGGTTCTACCTCTAAGCGGGCATGCAACACAAATGTGGACGAGATAAAAGAATGTGACGAACCCGAATCAAACAAAACTAAGGCGTAATGCCCCAACACTGGGAGCGTACCTGTCACTACCGTGCCTGCCTTCTCAGCCTCAGTCTTGTTGGTAGCAAAGACTCTACCCTGATGTGGAGCACCTGCTCCCTGATTCTGCGCGTTCCCCGTGAGTCTCAACGGGCATCTATCAGCTGTGTGACCCTCTTGCCTGCACTTAAAGCAAGTCCTGGTCCCGAATAAGCAACGGCCCAGATGGTGCTTCCCACAAGTGGTACACAACGGCTTCCCTCTGGCAGCCTCCCCTGCCTCAAAAGGTTTCTGCTGGAAGCGGCGAAACTCACCACCTGATCTGAAATTCCGCTGTGGCACTGGAACAGGCTGCTGCTCAGCCTTCCTCTTCTGTCCCGATGTCGAACCTCTACCAGCGGTCTTAGACGAGTTAGCCCTCTCCTGTAAACTGAGATCCACTGCCAGGCGCAGTGCATCGGCATGAGTGGCGGGTCGGAAAGCTCGGACCAAACCTTGAATGTCCAGTCGGAGGCCTCTAACAAACTTATCAGCTCTGGCCGCCTCGGTCGCTATCATCTCGGGAGCGAAGCGGGACAACGTGTCAAACTCCGCATCGTACTGCTCCACTGTCATGTCACCCTGCTCTAAGTTCAGGAACTCCTGCCGCTTGGCGTCTCTCAAACTAGCAGAGAAGAATTTCGCATAGAAACTCTCCTTAAACTGCTGCCACGTGATCTGACTCACATCACCACCTAGCATTCTCTCTGTAGTCTCCCACCATGCAGTACCTCTGTCAGTCAACATAAAAACAGCACACTGAACTTTCTAATCCTCAGGGCATTTCATGTAACGGAATATGGTCTCCAAGGACGATAACCACATCTGAGCCCTGGTGGGGTCCTCCAAAGACCCATCGAACGTCGTGGGATTATACTTCCTGAAATCCCTCAGGTGCTTAGCCTCTGCTGACAACTGATCCGGCACAAACTGGGGCGCAACTGGTACTGGGGCCGGAGCTGGAGCAGGAGCTGGTGCTGGAGCTGGCGCTGGAGCTGGCGCCGGAGTTGGCGAGGCAGGCTTCTGCTGCTCCCGCATCTGCATAATCAAGTCTCTAAACCTCTGCTCTATGGCGGCTAGGTCCGCATGAGTAACTGGCGCAGCCGGGTCAGGGGCTTGGGCTACAGGCTGCACCTCAGGTTGAACTCGTCCTGCTCCCCTTCCTCGGCCTCCTCGGCCACCCCTACGTGCACCTCTCCTTGGCGGCATTTCCCTAACAGCCACCAAGGATCCCTTTAGTCATAATGGTAATTGAATTTTGCAGTTTAACTTAGGTAAGGTAATGCATGTAGAGTTATACATATACTTTCATGGGAGCGTACCTGACGAGCGGCAAGGATCGTTTCAGCCATAAGGACACAAAACACAGACTCACATTATAAGCCAGTCTACAGAACCTAAAACTTAGGCTCTGATACCAACTGTAACGACCCAACTTTCCAGACTAAGCTGAGGTCACTACCAAATACCAAAACTCGACCATTCAACATAAAATTTAAAACGGACCAGTTACGATTCATTAAAAACATTAGAAATCTTACAAAAAGACGGTTTCGGGCCCTATTTTAAATCAATCATAAAAAGTCTCAAATAAAAACTCAAGTCATCAGTTCAAAAGCACAAGTCAAATATTCTGACAAAATACATAGCGGAAGCGATAAGAAAACCAGACGCGTTCATATGGCCTTCACGCGTCCTTCCTGCCTCTCGCCGGTCTGCCCCTCGCTGTGCCCTTACCTGAAAAGTTAACGAAGAGAAAAGGGTGAGTATAAACATACCCAGTAAGGGACCCACTACTGGGCCCGTTAGGGGTCAACAGTTAACTTCCTATTCGGGGGTACCCTACATAACAGTCTAGTGGTCCCGTAGAACGCACACATCAGTCTAGTGCTCCCGAAGGATGCACATATCAGTCTAGTGCTCCCGAAGGATGCACACATCAGTCTAGTGCTCCCGAAGGATGCACCTATCAGTCTAGTGCTCCCGAAGGATGCACATATCAGTCTAGTGCTCCCGAAGGATACACATATCAGTCTAGTGCTCTCGAAGGATGCACATATCCGTAAGGCACACTACCCCATAGATGAAGCTAACCGTTACCCCTCGGTCTATACTAAATCGTCTACCACAGTCATACCACAATCATCAATCATTTTACAATTTCTCTAAAGGCTTTACTGGCCAGGTAGTATAAGCTTAAACCGTTACACCCTCTGTTGCTATACGCGCCAACTATTCGTATACCATTATGGAAGAGCCCCAAGACTCAAACAGCTAAATAACCAACTGAACTCACTGTCCTTCCCCGTCTAATCCCATGATCATCGTCCATCAATCTAAAATTTCAATCTACAATTAGCGGTTGCAGTTCAGTTACATCAGACAGAAACATAATAACAGTGCTTAACAGTCAACACAGATACACTTATTCAGTATAGTCACTAACGTATAATCCCCTGTGGATTACTACGTTTCCGACCTCGACCCGAGGTCCAGTAGTAGGAAAACCCTTACCTGATACTCGGTTATGCCCCTCGATCGAATCCACGCTCAACAGCTCAACCTAAAACGAAAACACGAAGGTTTTAGTTGATGACTTTAGTAGAAGTCGTTTTTGAAGGTCCAAAGCACGTCCGTTGACTTACCCGAGGAAAGAAGGAAGCTATCTCCAAACAAGCCTACTGCGAGGCCCGAGAACTCAAACGTCAACCCTGTACTACCTTCAAGGGAGAAAAGTAGGGCCACAACTTATTCCAATATTCAAACTCTAATCGGATGTAGCAACATTAGGGAATTCATCGAAAACAATCCTTACCGAAGACTCACCGTGACCCGGAGCGGAGGAAGGAAGGCTTAGGTGGCTTGGTGAAACAAAGAGCTCGGCTCGGCTTGAAGGCGTTCGGCTCGGCTCAACTCGGCTCGCGGCTCGTTTCACTCGGCTCACTCGGCTCGCGGCTCGGCTCACTCGGCTCGCGGCTCGGCTCACTCGGCTCGCGGCTCGGCTCACTCGGCTCGCGGCTCGGCTCGTGGCTTGGCTTACCCGGCTCACTCGGCTCGGCTTACTCAGCTCGGCTCACCCGGATTTGTGTGTGGCTCGGACTGGAAGCGGGTCTCGGGTTAAATGCGGGTTCTCGGTCGGGTTGGACGAAAACGGCAGCCACGGTTTGAATGGTTTCTCCTCCGGCGGACGACGGCTGCGGCGGCTTCGCAGACGACATACAAGGACGGCAGCTGACTGCTTCGTGAAGAGGCGACGAGCGGCGGAAGCTCCGTTGTTGTGTGAGGCCGAGAAGGAATCGGAAATGGATGGGGAGCCGCGGCGGACGACGGTGGAGATTTGAAGCTGCCGACGATGGAAACGGAAACGGAGATGGAGATGCGAGCTGAAGACGAAGAAGCCGGCGGTGATGCAGAAACGAAGAAGAAAGAGATGGAGTCGGTGGGTGGCGGCGTCGGGAAGAAAATGGAAATGGATGGGGCGCGCGCAAGCGAGGTAGGGTTTCTTCTTCTTTTTTTTTTTTAAAGAATAATATATATATATATATATATAAATTAAATAATAATAATAATTATTAATAATAAATATTAATATTAAATAATTATAATAATAATAAATGTTAATATATATATTAAATAAAAATAATAATAATTTATAATAAATATTAGTATTAAATAATTAAAATAATATTAAATAATAATATTAGTATTAATATTAAATAAATAAGAAATAAAAAGTTATTAATATTAAAACTACAATGATAAAATACCTAATAATAATAATATAATTACTATTATATTATTATTTTATCGTTTTACAAAAATCTTAAATTTCCGAAAATTCACATGATTTACTAAAATTTACCTCGATCTTCGGGGCGTTACATGGTAGTATGTTGATGATGATGACTGATGTTATGTTAATGACTGGTAGATTGATGTTGATGGTTGTTGATGCATGATATATTAATCACATGATTAAGGACATTAAGATTAATATTCATGTCATGTTATGATGTTATGTTATGCTACATGCTATGGATAGTGTGTTCTGTTAACTTTATCTATTAGAGTCGTACCCACATGGGTGTCCTTTGGGATCACCACCTTTTTAGAACTGCGTAGTCCGACGGGACCACCAGTCTAGCATTGACATTCACACAGACATGATTTGAGAGATCCGACGGGATCGCTCACACTTATGACTGCGTAGTCCGACGGGACCGCCAGTCTGACATTGACATTGACATAGACATGATTTGAGTGATTCGACGGAATCACTTACAGCCCGATCGTCTTAGGTGTTCCCTTGGGTTCACCAGAGGCCAGCTTGTTCCTACGGGATCACAGATTGCACGTGTTCAGAAACGTGCCAGTTCAGGGGTACTTCTTTACAGGACTCTAATGGAAAGTTAACAGACACCTAGCGGGACTAGTAGTGGGTCCCTTGCTGAGTATATGTTTATGCTCACTCTTTCTATGTTTAATATTTCAGGCGAAGGTAAAGGTAGAGGAAAGCTGGCGAGCGACAAAGAAGGATCCGTGACATGCCATATGGGGACTCAGTTTTGCTTCCGCATTTATGTTTCAGTGTTTTCAGTATTCCGTTTTCAATGAAAATTTAGTTTCACTCCTTTAAAGAAAGTGTCTCATGTTACTGTTTCTTTTTAGTAATGACCTCAGCTTAGTATAAAGAGCTAGGTCGTTACACTTATGATTAAAAAAATCCTTTTCAAGCACATAGCATACACTTAAGCTACTTAAAATACTTCAACAAGATGAATAATGAAGACATGGAAGATAGATAATGGATAAAACTGAAGGGATGAGAGCCCTTGCACAAGGAAGATTTAACAAAACCATTACCCTATTTTGATTGGAATATAAAAATAAAATACATTGGCAAAGAAATTACATAAACTAATTTTCTAGAGGCTAAGCATGCTTTCAAAAATTAAATTTCAGAGAATGAAGAACATTTACGTCGTTGACGACTTTGAATCTACTAAAAACTCCAAATTGGGGCACCACCACTCGGAATCCTCTCTATTATCTGAGAATGGATTTTTGGTTTGTGGCAACAAAAAATTGGAATTGAAATTTTTCATAGAGAATTTTAGAGTATGGTTTGTTCTTACGTCGTTCCTTACCTCCCTCTTCTTTGAAGAAGAGAGAGTTGGAGTGATTCTGGGATAAGTGGAAAAATCACCCACGTTCCTTAAATAACTCCCTTACTTAAGGGAGTTATTAATTTAATTTAATTTAATTAATTAGTTAACTTAAATTAAGGGAAACTTTTGTAAATATAACAAACTACTCAAATATTTACGGTCCATGTAACAAAGCCCATAAAGTTAGTCATTTTTTAATTATTCTAGATTTGCCCTTCCATCTTTTTCTCCTCTTTGCAATTTTTTTATCGCATTCCTCTGTACTCTTCTTTTTTAGATGCGATTTCTTCTTCTTTTTTTTTTTTATAGATTTGGGTAACCAAATCTATATCTTTCTATCGTCTTTCTTGTTTTTCTCTCTTTTTTAGGTGCGGTCTTTCTTCCACTTTCTTCTTTTTCCTTTATTTTTCATTCACTGCATGCAAATTTGGTTAGACATTTAAATTAGGGTAACCAAATCTAAATGATGGTGTATAAAGAATCTTGAAAAAATTAGTTAGACATTTAAATTAGGGTAACCAAAACTAAAAGATTGTGTATAAAGAATATTGAAAAAAATTGTTTATACCAAATTTTGAAAAACAATCGTTTATATTTGGGGTACAATCGTGTAGATAAATCTAAACGATCGTATACCAAATTTAAAAAAAAACATCGTTTAGATTTGGGGTTCCAAATCTAAACGATCGTGTAGTCAAATCTAAACGATTATGTAGCCAAATGTAAATGATCATATACCAAATTTTGAAAAACAATGGTTGAGATTTGGGGTAGCCAATCTAAACGATCGTGTAGCCAAATCTAAACGATCGTGTAACCCAAATAATTAAACAATCGTGTAACCAAATTAAACGATAGAATTGAAAAAACAAATCTAAACGATCGTCTACCAAATCCGGTTACCAAATATATTACGCGCATTGTTGACGGGGCATCTTTTGTATTTTACACGGTGGTCTTC
This sequence comes from Cucumis melo, assembly GCF_025177605.1. Lineage (NCBI taxonomy): Eukaryota > Viridiplantae > Streptophyta > Magnoliopsida > Cucurbitales > Cucurbitaceae > Cucumis > Cucumis melo. Next base: position 17,517,841 of record NC_066862.1, read on the forward strand.
TAGGCTTTTTCCATTTTTGGAATTGTTCTATACAGTGTAAATACTTTGCCGTTTTTTATATTTTTGAAAAGACCCCTTAAATTAAATAATTAAATTAATTATTAATTAAATCATATTTCATTAATATTTCATTGGAATTATATTTAAATGAATATGACTCACATAACCTATAGTTTTAATTTAATTAATTTGATTAAATAAAATTTAATTAAATAAAATTAAACTAAACTATTAATCAATTCTTCAATTAATTAATTGCTAAATTTAATATCTTATATTTCATTTAATCCAAATTTGAATCATATTCAAATATAAACTTCTCTCATAACCTATAGTTTTAATGTGTATCATAAACACATTAAATTTTAACCTATAGTTTTAATATGAATCTAATTCACATTAAATTAATATTTGAACTCATTCAAATATTTTATTGTTTCATAAATGAAATTTGAATCATAGCCAAAATTTAATTTATATAATAAAGTTTAATTAAAATATAAACTTTATATTATAATAACCATACATTATATTAATTCCCAAAGTAAATTTGAACATTTCAAATTACAACCAATACAATTAAATCTCATTACCCTTTACGAGCTAAGAAGGAAATCTAATGGACCAACAGATTAGAATCTACAACGATATGAGATTAATTGGCTAAACTCATTAACCACATCAATCAATATTCGTTTACTGTGTGTGCACTCCATTAAAGACTCACAACTGAACTCTTCTCACTATAGATATATTTTTGTGTGCATGGATATAAACAAATGCCAATAAGTTAGTCCTTCAAAAATATTCGTAATACCAACTAGGTTAAACTACCGTCTTACTCCTAGCTTACTTCTAGTCCTTAAATACCAGTACTCCTCCAATGAACAACTTGTTTATAGTCCAACCACAAAAGAGAAACCCCTCTCGTGTCATAGAGAGGGTAGGGGCCCTTTTTTCAAGTCTCGGGAACACCATTTAAGGGAACACTTATCTACTTACCCTAAAGTCGGGAATGAGTGAATTCCATCTTGTTTGATTATGTTTTCAGCTTCCCACTCGGTCTTGTCCCTAAAATAATAAGCATTTGAGGCGGCAATCTGGCCACTCTCACCCGTATAAATCAAACGACAATCCCTCGCAAACAGAAGTTCATAATACACTAAGGATTAAGACTAAGTTACTTAGGTCATCCTAATGAAATAGAAACCTAACTTGTTAATGGAGTTACATCTAGTGGTTACTATTTCGTGGTCTGGTCTTATGCAAACTCATTGCATAGGATACCCTTACTCACATTTCACCTACACGAACACGTTAGATCATTGTGTTTGTATCAAATACAAAGTGAGTCGTATTCATAGTGTTACCAGGATAAGGTACCATGTCTTATCTTTATACTATAGACATTTTAAGCTAATCTCAAATATTAATTCCTATATGTCTCTACATATTGTTCAAGACTCATCAAACAGCTTAGGATGTTAGTTTATTGGATTTAGGTTAATAAGACAAAACTAATAATAAAATCAACAACACTTAATGAAATTATAACAATAACACTTTATTAATAACGGTCAATGGATTATATTTACTATCTATGAGTTTTAGGACATAAAATCAACAAAAACATGTAGGGTATTAAAAATGTTGGCCTCTCGATCATAAGAATAAAACATTTATACATTATATTACAAAGTAAAATATGAAAAGTAAAGAGATGAGTTCAGCTGTATAATGCACTGTCATGCATTCCTTAGCTCTATTACAAGTAAAGGAATGGTGGGTGAGCTTCCCTTACTCTAATCTCTCTCTAAGCTCTCACTTAAACATTGATAAGAGAAGAGGTAGAGGAAAGACTGCTACAACAAATGGTGAAGGTGCATTCTCTTAATATTATAAATTTGCACTAAAAGCTACGCATTTTGATCCTTTATCTCGCATTTTGACTCCATTATTTTAGCATGAGGTTTCTGAATATACTTTAGACTATACCAAGATGTCTAGATCTTATAGCAACCTTATAGTTGAGATTTTCATGTGCATAGAGGTCATTTGATGAGGGTTTCTAGTATATGCCTAGAGTTTCCATCACGTTGACTAGGTAAGAGTGAGGGCTTCTACGGATGCCTAAAATTTCCATCTCATGACAACTATAGCGAGATAGGGTACTACTGGCGCCTTGAGCTTCGTCTCGCAAGTATCGCATCGAGGGATAAGACTTCCATGCCTAGAGTTTTGTCCATAGATACAAGGAGTTCAAGGTATAGCAAGAAAGAAAGAGAGTTTGAAAGCTAGGTTTGAAAAGAAAGTTGTTTTTCTAAGTTTACATGTATTATTCTCAAATGTTTTCATTATCATGTTTGGTTTTAAAGTTATCACTCATGGGGCTTCACAGCTCATCCTTTCAATGTTTTATTTCCTTTATAGATAGAGATTGTGGTTCTGGCGCCTGTTCAAGCTCTGCTACTCTGCTAGAAGTTTGACTAGATTTTTGTACAGCTCATTTCATGCATACTTGATAATTTGTAATTAAGCTAATATACGACTTAGTTGTCATTGTCTTTAATAGACTCGAATAAGGGTTTAATGTTGTTAAGTTTTGTTTTGGTGTTTCCATGGTTGGAACTCTGAACTTAGTTTTATCTATATAAGACTGTGAACAAATTGTCCCATACAATCATCAATGATACCATACAATCATCCATCAATATTTTAGTATCATAAATAGGGTTTTATTAAAGAAATATATCAATTTATCAATGATAGCAAACTATAGTTGATATACCTCTATCACCAATATTTTTGTATCACAAATCTATTAGTGATAGCACATTATCAATGATATACTTTTATAAGTGATAAAATTTTATCAACGATAGAAACATATCATTGAAAATATATCAGTGTGGTTCATGATTTTTTTTTTATTTTCTATAACTAATAAAAATGGATTAATAATGGTTCCAACTTATAAGTGATACATTTTTATCGTCGATAAATTTCTCAAGATGATGAAAATAAGCATGCTTAAAAACATATTACCATGATTCCCGATTTTTGTTTAGTTTTGAATAATTCGTAGAAATTGATCATTGGTGCTTCTATGAATGATAAACTTTCATAATCAATAAACTTCCATCAATGACAGAACCATGTCATAAAAAATATATTTAAAGTGATTGTCTTTTTGTGTTGTTCATTAGAGTCTATTGATGATAGGTTTTTATCACTAATAGACTTGAAGAAAGTTGAATTTATTTTCATGAAAAGTAAGAAAGCAATTCATAGTTTTTTCGCTTTTTTTTATGTTATTGATAAGTGTCTATCAGTGTTAAAATAAAACTAAATATTTTCATGAAAAGTGAGGAAATGCATAGTTTCATCGTTTTTCTTTTTTTCAAGTTTATCGATGATATGTTTCTATCACCGGTAGAATTGAAGAAAATTGAATTTCTTTTCATGAGAAATAAGAAAATAAATAGTTTAAATGTTGTTTTCTTGAGGCTGTTGATTATACTGTCTATCAATGATAGGTTTTTATCAGTGATAGAGTAGAAGAAAGTCGAATATATATATTTCATGAAAAGTGAGAAAATATATAGTTTTTTTTCTTTTTTTCTTATTGTTTATAGTCTTTCAATTATGAGTTTCGATAAGTGATAGACTTGAAGAAAGTTGAATTTTTTTCATGAAAATAAAAAATATATAGTTTCAATCATGTTTTTGTTGCGTATTTGATAATCTATCGATGATAGGTTTCGGTTTTTTTCGTTGGTAGATTGGAAGAAACTTGAATTTATTTTAATTTCATGAAATCTAAAAAAAAAAGTTAGTTTTTTTTTTTTTTACTTGATTAGAGTCGATGATAGCATTGATAGACTTAGAGAAAGTTTAATATTTATATGGAAAATAAGAATAATATGCATATCATTGTATTTTAGCGTACTTGTTAATAAATGTCTATAGATGCTCTGTTTCTAATATCGATAGACTTGAAAAGTAAATTGAATTTATTTTCATGAAAAATAAGTAGGTATAGTTTCATTATGGCGTTTTTAGTGTTGTTGATTTAAGTCTATTGGTGATAGGTTTCATAAACTTGAAGAAAGATAGTTTCATTGTTGTTTATTTTGTGTAGATTAGAGTCCATCAATGTTAAGTTTTTACCTCTAAATTATAGACTTCAAAGAAAAGTTAAATTTATTTGTCAAGAAATTGTATAGATTCATACCAGTGGTGTTTTTGTTTCTTTTTTTCCCATAAAAACACTCCTATATTGATGGAATTTCGCGCTGATGAATTCGTTTTAACAATAAATTAAAGAAAAAGGTAGAATGAAAATTTAAATGAAAATCAATGGGATTTAGCTAATTACAAGGTAGTGTCTTAAGTCTAAACATGCACACTTCTTATATGAAGATATTCCTCTTGGAACTCCACCTATTAATTGATTACATGAAGTCTAAACTCATAAGTTGATTATACATGCTTGATTGTTGTTGCTTTAGACAATAACTCCATTAGCTCTTATAAGCTTCTAATATTCTCTTTGATGGAATCTAAAAACTTCTTTTGTCAAGAAATCCAAACTTTCAATTTCATCGTTTCTTACAAATTTCAGCTTGAGAAAAGGAGGAGAGAAACATCGGGGAGGATGGATTGAACGAGTAAAGGATGTGAGAGTCCCAACTAGTTTTTTTTTCATTTGAAATCAAGACTATTTTTTGAATGAACAAAAATTAATCAGAATATTGGAGAAAATTTGCTACATTTGCTATTAGTTTGAAAGTTTCCTAGATCATTAATTAGTTCTTCAAAAATGCTACTCATTGCAATTACTCTTAAGACAAGGATATTTTAGAAATATACAAAAAAAGCAACAAAATGAAGGGTTTTGCTATATTTGTAAATTGTTTTAAAAGTTGCTAGGTGGTACATTATTATTAAAAAAAAAATTAACTACTATAGTCTAAATAGGGGTGCCTTATTACAAGTTGGATATAATGTTGCCAAAATTTTCATAAATATCCTAATGGACTTGTAGAGCTCAAAAGACCAAAATACGCATATTTATTATTAAAAATATATTAAAAATAGAAAAATGAAATAAGGAAAGTGGACTGTCGCATACAATTAAGATTTGAAATTATTAGATATCTTATGTAAATATGGTATGTGATTAATTCTATGATAGTAATATTATAATAAAAAATTCTTCCATTTGTTCGATCTCTCTCTCACTTTTCGATCTCTTTATTTGTCCATTCTTTCTTATTCTGTTTATCTTCTTCAAATATTTCTGGTGAGTGCATATTCGTTTCATATTATTAATTTTATGTATGAAATTGTGAAATATAGTATGCCAGTGAAATTTTCTAATAAAGTTTTTCGATAAAGAAAGTTTACAGTGAATGGAGTATATATGTCACGTAATTTTACAGTATATACCCCTATTTACAATCAGTCAAGTATATATACCACGTCATTTTCTTTCGTTTTCACTACTATAGAAATTGGGTTACTTGACATTAATAGTGTCAAGTAAACCTATACTTGACGTTTTTAGAAGCGTCAAGTAATCGACTGTCAAGTATAGTCACATTACTTGACATGTAAAAGGCGTCAAGTATACGTTTACTTGACATTGTATTAACTTCAAGTAATCTATTGCACTTGATGCTTTTTACGTGTCAAGTAAAGTTGTATACTTGCCACCCTTTACGTGTCAAGTAAGATGTTGTGTTTGATGGTTTTTGCACGTCAAGTAAGATTGTATACTTGACACTATTTACAGGTCAAGTAAGATAATATACTTGATATTATTTACCCGTCAAGTAAATTAGTATACTTGACACTAGCCTAAGTTTATCCTATCAACAAACAAATCCCAATCTAACAAACAATTTATTCTTCATCAAGGCTTAAAGTAGTCTCAAATCAAGGATCCGAAACATAAAGTATAAACGAACTTAACAAAAGTTCAAGTTAACAACTCCACCCAACCCAACTCCCTTCCCCGAAACAAATTTTGAGACAAGATCGAAATAACAACTTGCAATATTGAAGATTTCTTACCAAAAATAAAAATAACAACTCCCTTCCCCCAAACAATGCCCCATACCATAGTTGTACTAAAAAGAAAAAACCTTCTAAGGCAAACTCACACACAGATTCTTTGAATGAATGAACGAAGTGAAGTGCCAAACTCAAAATAAATAGAAGAGAAGTACCAGCGAGAAAGGTGAAGATCTGAGCGTTGGTTGAAGAGAGATTTGGGGAGAGAATGATGTTTAGAGAATCGCCGTGGGCCAAAGTTGGAGTGTTGTGGGTCACCGTCAGCGTCTATGAGGCGGACTATCCGAAAATGGAGAGAATGGCATCGAGATGGAGCGTAGCAGCCAATGAAGATCGCGTGGGTTGTGGTCGCGACTGGTGGAGATGAAGAGGAGAGAATGCGTGAGGGTTTTGAAAGAGAGGGGGAGATGAAAGGTTTGGATGGAAATATTTACTAAATTCATTTTAATAAATTTATTTTAATAAGTTTATTTAATGGAAGGAGGGAAATAAAAAGTATTTTTATACTTTTCATTATTATATTTTTATATTTTATAATTGACATTTTCAAAACAATTTCAAAGTGTCAAATAAAATTTTTAACTATACTTGACGTTGTTTCCATGTCAAGAAAATTTCAACTATACTTGACGCTAAAAAACCGTCAAGTAAAATCTTCACTATACTTGATGCGAAACAAAACGTCAAGTAAAAGCTAATGTAAAATAATTTGAAATTTTTGGTAAAAATTTTGTCTTCTTCAAACTATACTTGACATGATTTTTGCATCAAGTAAATGTTCGTCATACTTGTCATACTTGACACAAATAAAACATCAAGTAAAATCTCCCTTATACTTGACGTGAAAAAAACGTTAAGTAAAGGCTAATTAAAATCGTTCGAAAAATTCCGTGAAAACTCCACTTTTTTTAGACTATACTTGACGTTTTTCCTTTAAAATGGTCAACTTCACTTTTTTTAACAAAAAATGTCAAGTATGTAAAAGTAGCTAGTGTCAAGTAAAATATATTTTGTAGTAGTATTTGCGTTGTTTTTCATATATTTTATCCAATTTAATAATTTTCGATATATACTTATTATATTTCATCAAATTTCCATTGATTTTCATATATTAGAAATTAACTAAGAACAAGTATGTTGAAGTAATTCGAATTGTTCGAATAAAGATAAAGAGAGAGAAATTGACAAATATATAAGTTGGTAAAAATAAACTTTAAGTTTTGTGTTTAAAAATGATTTAAATCTTAACTAAATATTACACCAGAATAACTCTTATTCCTATAATAGTTAATCATCATTGTTTAGCGAAGAAATGATTAACTTACTCAAAAAAAATTCTTGTAAGTGTAACTCTTCATTTTAGACTCTAGAGTTCTGCTCCAATAAGTAATCCGTAGGAAAAAACCGATTGGAGCAAAAAGTAAAGAAGTCCTATCCACTTTCGAAGTTTAAGTAAAATCTCATGCAAACACCTTTCGTAGGGGGACACAAGCATGGGTGCCTCAAGGCCGAGCATGAAAATTTACTAGAAACTAATGAAAGAGACCGCGGGAATGTGTTGACACATATCCCTCTCCCACTTACTATAAACATTATCTCCATTCCTTGTTATTGACTTACACAAACACCACCCGTAGGGGGATACAAGCAAAGGTGCCTCGAGACCGAGCATAAGTCTCACAGCGTGAACGTTTAATGAGAAACGTGAAAAGAAAAATAAAGTATCATATATCCCATTTCCTCCCACTTAGTGTTTTACTTAAAATTAATTAAGTTAGAAAATACGGTTAATTATTTATCTAAGTTCATTGTTAAATTGGCCCAATATAACTCTTATATTGGATAATTTAACAATATATTATTATTGTTCATCAAACACTTTGATAAACATAATCATATATTGCATACTTATGAAATGTTTGACTAATTCAACTTCTAGGTCAGTTCCCAGATAGGGGTGTTCTGTTACAGTCAGCTTAAGTACCTTAGCCTAGACAGAACCTTCCTTAGACAAAGGTCCCTTATAGACAAATATTTTATCAATTTAATATTTTATTGATATCATTTTAATCCTATTAAAAATAAAAAAGATTAATCCTATTTCTAATCTGTAACGCCCAACAAGTTCGATATTTCTTTTGTTTCGGCCATTGTCATCAATATTAAGTGTGGTTATGGGAATTTTTCTTAAATTTATTGGAAGAACCTTACCATTTTGATTTTCTCGAGTAATTAAGGTTGGGAATCCATATTTGTTCAGGATAATAAGTATTACTTTTATTTTATTATTTTATTTTTTTATTGGAAATAATTAGGGAAACCTTATTAAACTAAAGTTGGTTATTTTTGGTGAGATTTGGGGAGAGAGAGGAGGGGTTGTTTTGGGCTTCTAAAAGGAAAAAGAAAAGAGTCATTTTTTTTATAAAAAGGCCTTGGGACTCGTGCGTAAAGAGGAAGAGAAAGAAAAAAAATCAAAGAAAGAAAGAGGGGAAAAGAAAAAGAAAAAGGAAATTTTTTTTTGAAACCCTAGCTGCCAAGCATCTCCCCTCTCTGTTCAGCAGCGCAGCCGAGCCTACAGTCGAAACCGAGCCGTCGCCGAGCTTCCAGCCGCGTCGGAAGAATCGCCCAAGCCGATCCAGCAGCCGAGCGTCCGTCGGAGCAGCCGTCTCTCGCACGCCCGAAGCCGAGTCGAAGCCACCTTCGCGCGTCCGCAGCCAACCCGACAGCCAGCCGAGTATCGCCACTTCGATTCAACGCAGCGCAGCCGAAACGCTCGTCTGCAGCCGTCGCCGAGCGAAGCCGCGGTAGCCGGACCACCAGCAGCCGCCGCGCCACCCGAAATCCGGAAGCCGACGCCCCGCGCGTAAAGATCCTTCCGAAAACCCGCTCCGCGACCCGAACCGGCGCGCGCCATCTTCCGGAACCCGACCCGCGCCCGCGTGCATCCGCGTGTGAGCCGCGTCGGCGTGTGAAGCCGCGCCGCGCGCTTTTGCGAAGCCGAGCCGCACGCGTAAATTCCTGTACCGAGCCGAGCCGCGCCTGCGCCAAGCCGAGCCGATCCCTGTCCTCTTCCAGCCGAGCCGCCAAGACTAATTTGGCTCCATCCACCTAAATTTTGGTAATTTAATTAATTATTGTGGCATTTTCCAGTAAGACTCCATGCTTCGGACGTTAATTAAATTAATTTGGGACTAAATTAAGTTATTTTCCTTAAGGGACGTCTTGGACCAAGTAATTGCGGCAGCGCGGGATTTCTTCAGTAGGGGCTCGAGCACTGCAACCTCCTTCTAGGGTAAGTTATTTCAAATGAGTCTTGAACCGTTAGTTGTTGGCGACCTAATTACGAATTTTGGCATATTAAACAGTTAGGACCTCGTCGCTTGGAAAGCGTACTGCATCGCGGTCAGGACTCGACAAGTAAATCTCCAGGTAAGAGATTCTACTACTAGCTCCATGCTTAGAAATATGAGATGATGTATACTCCAATTTTGCATGTTGAGGATTAGACGGTACGATGCCTGAAATCAATGTTAGTATGATGTAAATGACGGTATGGTTATACTATAGCCTGTTATGTGTGGCGAGAGCTGTTATAGCTATACGACGAATGCCGAGACGGAGAGGGCAGAGATGATTTATGTGATATGTTATATGCTGATGCCATGTGTATGTATTCTGCAATTAGGGTACCTGTTAGCTTAATCTGTTAGAGTCGTACCTGCATGGGTGTCCTTCGGGATCACCACCTATTGAGGACTGTGTGGTCCGACGGGACGCTAGTCTAGCATGGATATAGATATGACTCGAGTGACTCGACGGGGTCCTCGCATCCCGACTGTCCTAGGTGTCCCCCGGGGCTCCGAAGACCAGAGATACGTTCCTACGGGAGCGCACGTTGCACGTGTTCGGGAACGTGCCAGAGATTGGGTACCAGTTACAGGACTCTGACAGGAAGTTAACAGGCACCTAGTGGGACTAGTAGTGGGTCCCTTACTGAGTATTTTATACTCACTCTCTTCATTTTATGTTTTCAGGTAGAGGACGAGGCAAGGGCAAGGGCAAGCTGGCGAGCGACCCGAAGTGACCGTGGAGGGCCATAGGGACTACTGCTTCCGCTTATCCTTATTTTAGACTTTCGTGTTTGAGTTTGAGTACTTTTCCTTACTTAGCATCTTTTTATGTAGACAGGGCCCGAGTAGGACTTTAAAATGCATTACACTTTTTTGCATAACTACCTTGTTTAAATTTTCATAAATAAAATTTCTTAAACCTTATGCGTCTTTAATAAATTTCATGACTTAAACCACTTGTTCTATATTTAGTAATGACTTCGATTCAGTATAAGGAGTTGGGTCGTTACATAATCTCATTAGAAATATTATTCATTAAGGTTTAGGTGAATTAATTTTAAACTATTTAAAACTAATTGTGACCTTATATTAGCATGCAACTCTTTATTATAGATTTTAATTCTAAATTCATAAACTTATAACACTCATAAGAAAAGGAAACAATTAAAACCTATAAACATACATTTCTAATGTCATTTAATAAATATAACGATTATATTCACTATGTAATGACATGCTCAATGCATTTCCATTTTCATCACACATTACAACAATTATATTGATGAAATGAAAATAAACATATCCATCAATCAAACTATGTAATATGACATTTTAAAATATAGTATGATGCATGGAAATATTAATGATACATGTTATCATATAATATAACAATTATATTAAATATGATGCATGAGCATGCTTAGAAAATCATACAACTAAAATATAACACTTATATTTAAGAATGATGCATGATACATGATAATTATAATCTTAAGGTGTAATTTTAAACTATATGACATAAAACACATGTAAAAATAGATTAAATAGCTAAATAGAATGAAAAACACAGCATACTGCACGTTTTAAATTCGAAGCCACGACCTCCTACAATTATAGAGAATTATCAACCACTACACCAAAAAGTCATCCACTACTCAACTCTATATAGATTTGAATCTATACAGAACTAGAAAAGATACTCCGAAAAACCTTCGAAAATCGTCAATCTTCCCAACAAGACTTGTCATCAAACGACACAGACTTATAAACTCGATTATAGAATTAAAATGCCCAAAACAATAGGTGCTTACATCAACCAAACTAATGAAAAACTGTAATCTAAGGTGCAAAAGTCGAAAACATCTATTTTGCATATTCACATTCAACAATGTAGAGAAAAGAATTACCCAACCTTTCTCTGAATTTTGTTTCAAAAATTGAAAAAACAATTGCACGATTTGGCTCTAATACCAATTGAATGAATGGAAATCCCAAAGGGGAAGCGTATGAATGTCGTGCAAATGGAATTTAATTTGTAAAACAAAAAAAGTCATAGAAAACAAAACTAAAACCTAAGCATACTTCTATGGAGGAAAAGGGAAAAATAAACTGACTTTTGTAGAACCCTCCAAGAAATCTTCTTCGAATCTTTCAAGAACACTACAAAGTCTTCTTCGTTATTCTCAAGGAAAGAATCAACAAAGAGTTCTACGCCTCTGTCATTTGGTGAGGGAAGTTTTTGAGAGAATGTTCTTTTTCTTTTTGCACTACTACAAAAATCAGATTAATATATTACTTGACGTTAAGACAGTGTCAAGTAAATATTTACTTGACGTTTTTAAAAGCGTCAAGTAATCGACTGTCAAGTATAGTCTGATTACTTGACACTAAAAAACCGTCAAGTATACGTATACTTGACACTAGTATACTTGACACTTAAACACCGTCAAGTATATGTTTACTTGACACTAAAACATTGTCAAATATACATTTACTTGACACTAAAACACTGTCAAATATACATTTACTTGACACTAAAACACTGTCAAGTATCCGTGTACTTGACACTAAAAACCATCAAGTATACGTTTACTTGACACTGTATTAACGTCAAGTAATCCATCGCACTTCACCTTTTATGTGCCAAGTAAGGTTGTATAGTTGACGCCTTTTACGTGTCAAGTAAACATATACTTGACGTTTTTGCATGTAAAGGAATATGTATACTTGACATATATTTAAACGTTATGTATAGTATTGTTTATTAATATATATTAAATATACAAATTTTTCATTTTCTGGTTCTTGCATTAGGTACATTCGTTTCAATAAAACATATCCATCAAAAAAATAAACTTTTCAGAACCAGTATAGTTACACAACAAAAAAATGACAAATAATTAAGTAAACCAACAATAATTTCATTCGTTCTCACCAATGTCATCAACAATTACACAATTCCATTCTAAATATAGCCAACTAAAATTTCCTATCTGCGGCCTATTCCAAAATCAACAATAATAATAGCTTCCTCTTATATAACCAATAACAATAGCTATCTTGTATACCAAAACTAAAGTCTCTATCCCCTTGCATCTATTGCCTCATATATAAGTACAATGGCTATGAACAAAACATTTACACAAAAAATGTTATGGGCATTCTCCTATGTTAGCCATTTACAAAATTAAGAAGATCATATCTAGGTGTATCTATCATATGTATCAGGACAAAAATTCAGCCCACTCCACTCGTACTTCATCCAATTCAAGCTGTGAGTATGAATTTCTTGTATCAATCTATAAAACATAAAAAGTGAAGTAGACACTTTGTTAAAAAAATAGTTGTATTATACTATTTATAACGTTACAATGTAAGTAGTTTAAAAACATACCACATCAGTAATAATGCTTGTGTCCTTACTTACGATTTCGCGCATGTATCACATGACATAATATCCACATTCAACAGTTCCTACTTGTAAAGGACACTATAACACCAAACCAAATAACAATGCATATTAGATTATGTGCTAAATTAAATTGTAAATAAATTTATAAATATATTTACCTTTACCGCTTTCCAGAATGTTGTTTTTCTGGTCTTTTTCAAATTCTTCTGAGATTGGAAAATCGTCAAGGCCCTACATTTCCTAAAGTATAGTATAAATCAAAAAGAACTAATTTCTTTAGCGATTAAAAATAAAGAAACATAAATATAGTTAGCTTACATATTCGTTATGTATTTAATATCATCTCAGGAGCTTGTTCTCAATGAATCAAGATGGTACACCACATCATTATATGGATTAATAATTACTAATGATCAATTATCCCTAAATGAAATAAATATGCAAGTAGTTAGTATTTTCGTACTAATGCAAGTTTAAATTGATAAAAATTATACTTACCCAGGATTATAAGGAGCAACAACCAATTGATCTTGTTTGGAAGTCATTAATCTACTACAAAGGTTTCGAGCTCTAATCTCTTGAGTACTATGGCCAGCTGAAATAAGAGATGGATCTACAAAAGCGTACTTTGAAACCTTCTTTAAATCAATAATGAGTGAGTATAAGTACCTACAATAAATTGTGAATATATATATCATGAAGAAGTAACATTTAATTGCATACATCAACTTACTACTAACTAAAAAGTGTGAATATATATATCATGAAGAAGTAATATTTACTTACGTAATATAAGCCACCATTGATAAAGTCTTAACTTTTGGCATGTTGCAAAAATCAATAACATCTTCTCGCAAAACGTAACTCTTTCGAGGTATACCAAATAACTCAAGAGGTAGTTGAAATTGAAAACTAGACCCATCAACCATTACCCTTTTAGCATATCTAAGAATATACTTCAATTGTATTGGTAGATTTAATGGTTCACTAGTAATTTCCACCTCCTTTGTCATGGGCCTTGAAGCTTTTACCTAACACAAGTAAGTAACAATCTAAGAACTCATATACGTAAAATCGTTTGCTTACAATCCACCTTTACATTTACCTCATTCTTTGTCATCGGCCTAGTAGCAATCACTTCCTCCTCTTTCACTTCCTCCTCTTCTACGACCTTCTTCTTTGATGTAAGAGATACCGGTGGTACACTAGTAGCATTCCCTTTCTTCTCTTTTACTACGTTTTCTAAAACTTTCTCTTAAAACCATCAATATTTTCAAAGCACAAGTAAATGATAGCTTCACTTTGATAAACAATTAATATTGTAACTTTACTATAGAAACAAACATTTTACCTTCTCTTGGACTTTGCTCTTGGAGCAACTACCATGTTTCGATGTTGGGATGCTTTGAACTTTTTGTTCCAACTCTCGAATATGTTTACGAAGTGCTTCGTTTTCATCAATAATTTGTTGGGTTGTATCCACCTTGTTTGACTTTTTTCGCTTTGCTTGATGAAAATAAACAGTAGGTGTAATGAAACCATCCGTACCACATACTCGTCCGCCATATTCTAGAGTACACAACGCTTGAGTCAATGCATCATTGGGTGATTCCTCATTGGGTGCTTTATCCAAAATCTCATCCTAAAAAAGATTAAATATGACTAGTAATACGTTAGAAGTATATTCATGTGATTTGGTGCAAATGTAGCATTGGGAATCTTACTATTTCATTGGCAACTTGTTGTACATCTTCGTTTATGTATCCTTCATCTTTTTTGTCCGAGCTTTTTTCCACATATTAGCCCGTCCAAAATCTTGTTCGTCGAAAGGACCCTTTTTTTGTATATCATTACGCACACCATAGTTAAATTTTACAATATCTGTAAAATACAATAACATTCTTAATTGCCATATCCTCGGCAAGATTCGCATAGCCACGTCTTGACATATTATGAGTATATTTACTCCTCTTTCTTCGATATTGTTGTTCCCTTCTCAGTTTCTATACAAATTTTACGTAAAAAGATTAAAATAACAAACATGTGGTTTATACTATGATTGATTTGATTACAAGACAAAAGGTTAATACCTGAAATTCTGAAGACATTCTTAACCTGACAAACTCTTGCCAAACAAGTTTATCGATTATGTGAGCATACAACGAAGGTGGATCTATCAAGAGTTGTGGTTCATCCATAAAAGCGATAATATATTGAGTTGTCAACCAACTCTTGAATTGACAAAATGAAACTTTAGTTGTTTTCATAATGGTCTTCTTACTTCGACCATCAACTACGAATGCTCCCTAGACAAACCGAACAATGCGTAAGAAATATATGCATGATTGGCTACCATAGTACAACTTAAACTATACAATAAGTGTATCAATATATGCTGATTGGCTACCATAGCTGCAGGATAGCCACAACATAGTACAACTTAAACTATACAATAAGTGTATTAATATATGCATGATTGGCTACCATAGCTACAAGATAGACACAACATAGTACAACTTAAACTATACACTAAGTGTATCAATATATGCATGATTGGCTACCATAGCTGCAGGATAGCCACAACATAGTACAACTCAAATTATACAGTAAGTATAATATTTGCATGATTTTAAAAAGAGAAAGTATTATTACATACCTGAACCATGCTGCATATTTTTTCTTTTAATTCAGTCGGCACTACCTTCCAAGATGTATGTGTGATAGGGATATGATGATGCACACAAGATCCAATGAAAGATTGAAGCTTGTGCCCATTCTCGCCAATAGGTATTCCATTTTCATTGTATTCAACTACTATTTTCTCCCTCGTACCTCTTAATTCTTGTAACATCATGCATCAATGTTAGTCCTCTTGTTTTCTTCTTCTCATTCTTTGATGCAACAACTTGTTCTAAGTGATCCATATGTGCATTATCCAAACCTATTTCAACCTCGTCCAATCCAAGTGTTAAGTCCTCATCAGTTGGTAGCTCCATTGTATAAGAATCAATTTGAGAAAAAAATAAAGTTTAGTTAGCTAAGTATAAGATGCAAAATATTCATAAAAATTCATAAGTAAAAACCCACCCAAACATATACTCATTAGCAATCCATGTGCCTTCACAATCAGCTCATACATATGTTGGAGTATTCTCGTCTAAATCAAGTCTAGATTCAATATCTATTGTAGCTTTAGGCATTCCTTGACAATTTAAAACTGTATCTCCAAGTTCGTCATCATTATATTGATCCTCAAAATCTCTTTGTGGTGGAGTAAGAACAATAGACCACCGACTATCACTTGGATCCTCAACAAAAAACACTCGTTTTGCTTGGGTTGCAAATATAAAAGAATCGTTCTTATGCCCTACTCTACTTAAGTCAACTAACACAAACCCAAGCTCGTCAGTTTTGATACCACCACTATTTTCAACCCAATCACATTTAAAAATGGCAACCTTTAATGAATTATAATTAAGTTCCCAAATCTCTTCTATTACACCATAAAAGGACATTTCTCCAATTATAGGATTTTTATCTTTCGAGCTACATACTTGCATTGTTTTTGCAACTAAACTAACTCCATTATTTTGTACAGTTTTATTCTTGTCATGCGACTTTGTGTGGTAGTGACATCCATTAATAGCGTAACTACTGTAAGTAGTAACAACTGGATGAGGGCCATGAGCAATCCACCGCAAGTTATCTGAAACCTCAACATCTCCTGTTGCAAGTTCCATTTCAACCTAAGTGACAACGACTAAAACAATTAGAATATAAGTGAGAACGGTAATGTTAAATAACTAATTTCAAGTTATACCTTCTTTCGTAACCAAGATATGAAGGTTCGATTGTGTTCATCTTGAATCCATTTCTGGTTTTTTGATCTACTTCGGTGTTGTTGTTGCAATGCAATCAAATGTTTCCTTATGAAGTACAACAAGAATGTTGAAATGTAATTACTTTTAGTTTCATGAATTTCAATCAAATAAATGGATTATAGACAGAAGAACTTACTCTATATATGGTTGCACATCAACGGTATTCTCCAAAACATATCGATGAGCTTGATATAAAAGCTCTCGTTCAGGTATGCTAGTAACTCCACTTGACAATGGTCTACCAAGTTCTGAATAGTCAGAATTGTCTCTTAACTTTTAACAACCAAGTCCAATAGGATCTACTCCACATAAAAATTCTGAACAAAATTCAACACCTTCTTCTAATATATAACCTTCAGCAATACAACCCTCTAGACGATGTCGATTTCTCATAACATTTTTATAACCTTCATGAACCTTTCAAATGGATACATCCATCGCAAATAAATGGGCCCACAAAGTTTTACTTCTCTAACAAGGTGTACAGTGAGGTGGACCATTATCGTGAAGAATGAAGGAGGGAAGTACTTCTCTAGTAAACATAATGTAATTATAATGTCTTCTTGCAGCTTCTCTACTTGTGTAACATCTATAACTTTGTTACATATAGAATTCAAAAAAAAGACACAAACGAGTTATAGCATATCGAACACGTTTTGGAAGCATAGATCTTATGGCAACAGGGAGCAATTGTTGTAAGAGGACATGACAATCATGAGATTTTAGACCATTCAGTTTTGAATCTTCTATTGACACAAGATTCATAACATTGGATGAGTAACCCCGAAGAACTTTCATTTCTGATAACGACTTCAAAAGAAACCGCTTTTCTTTCTTAGTAAGTGTATAACAAGCAGGGGGAATGAAAAAAATTTTCTCCCCATTAATAGGAGTAAGCTCAAGTCGAATCTTCAAATCGGCTAAATCACGTCTAGCATTCAAACCGCCCTTAGTTTTTCCTGAAATATCGAGAAGTGTACCTAAAATATTCATACAAACATTTTTCTCAATATGCATCACATCTAAACAATGTCTAACATGAAGATGCTTTCAATAGGGGAGCTCGAAAAAAGTAGACTTCCTATTCCAACAACTCTTGGTGCTTCCTTTAGAGTGTTTCTTTTTTTGTTTATTTTTCCTCTTTGAAAGTCAAGATCTTTAGTTTTTTCAAATACAACCTCCCAGACAAAGGTTCAGGAATACTTCCAAGTTGTCGCTGACCATTAAACGATTTCTTTTGACGATGAAAAGGATGATTATGTGGTAGAAATTTTCGATGTCCAAGGTATGCCATTTTTTTTTTCCATATTTCAATCGTATTGAAGATGTGTTATCTTCATAAATTGGATATGCCTTATACCCTTTCACACTACATCCACTAAGGTTTCCATAGGCTGGAAAATCATTAATCGTCCATAATAGAACTGTTCTTAGGTTGAATAGTTCCTCAATATAGGCATCACAACATTCCACACCACTTTCCCACAAAAGTTTTAAATCATCAATCAATGGTTCTAAGTATATCCCAATGTCATCTCCTGGTTGCTTTGGACCCGAAATCAAAATTGATAACATCATGAACTTTCGTTTCATACATAACCATGGTGTAAGATTATAAATCACCATCACAACTGGCCAACAACTGTTCTTGGAGCTCATATCACTATAAGGATTTATTCCATCTGCTGACAATGTTGAACGAAGATTCCTAGGTTCAGAACTAAAACTTGGCCACATGGTGTTGACTAACTTCCAAGCTAGAGAGTCAGTAGGGTGCCTTAATTTATCGTCAATTTCTCTTTCATTAGCATGCCAAGTTAAGTTTTTAGCACATTCAACACTTCTAAACATCCGCTGAAATCGTGGAATAGGTGGAAAGTACCACTTTATTTTAGCAGAGATTTTCTTTTTCTTATTTGCATCTTTACCATATTTCCACCTAGACTCACCGCATTCAGGGCACACAATTGCGTTGGCATATTCCTTTCGATACAAGAAACAATCATTAGGGTGCATGAATCCTTTCATATTCCATTCCTAATGCACCTAACATTATGTTTGCTTCATACATTGATGTAGGGAGGTCATTAGGAGAAGGTAAGATGTCTTTTAACTCTTTCAGTAGTTATGAGAAACTAATGTTACTCCATCCATGTCTAACTTTTAAGTTATACAACTTCACTAATATAGACAACTTGGTGAGTTTTTTGCATCCTTCGTATAACGGCTTTTCAGCATCATTAAGCAATTTCTCAAAACCACTTGGATCCTTTGAATATTGCTCATGAACAATTTCAACCATTTCTTTGATGTAAACCCGATATTTTCTTGGTTTAATTTCTTTAAATGTGGGAAAAAAAAAGAAAAAAAAATGGAAATTAAGTGTAAATATAAATATATATATTTATATATTAAATAGTTTTATTAAATTAATTAAAGAAAAGAAAGAAAAGAAAGGACAAAAAGAAGAAAAGGAGAAGAAAATTTCATTTTCTCTTTTCTTCTTCTTCTTCTCTTCCCTTCACCGCCAAGAGTTTGAAGACATCCAAGTTCCCTTTATTTTTTTTTTCTTTTTCCTTCTTCAATTTGCAGAGAACTTCTAAGAGAGAGTTTGGAAGAAGAAGAGAAATTTTACTAGAATTGTTAGGCTGAAGAAGAGGAGGAGAACTCAAGCAAAGTGTATCAATGGTTGAATTTTAGTTCATTCTGCATATCACTGGTTTTTGATTCGGTTTGAACTCTTCAAAAGGCATTAAGAGGTGAGATTTACATTTACTGAAAGTTAACTCATTTTTAAACAAACTTTATGAAGAACGTTGGAGAAAATTCGGATATTCATTTGGTGCTTTTTGAAGAAGAAAACAGGGCAGTTGGTTTTCACTCGAAATCAGGAGGTCTCTGGTTTTTCTTGTATTTCAGAGTGTATCGGTGGAGTTAGAATCTCTATTTGGTATGGTTGGAAAGCTTATTCAATTTAATACAACTTACATGAAGAAATTGTAAACCAAAAACGACTAAACATTGGTTAAATTGTAGGAACAAGTTAAAGAGGTCGTGTGCGCGCGATTCTGGAAGTGGTTCTGTTTTGAGGGTTATATGTGTTTATGCACGGGGAATCAGATTTAGATGTCTTCAGGTAAGTTTTAGAGGATCTCAAAATGAAGAGTTTGATATAAAGAACACTCATTTTGGTTAAGTATTGAGAAAGTTATAGTCCTTTGACGTTTATGTTAGAAATCTGGAAATTTTAGAGAATTGTTGAAATAGGATTTTATTTCTTAAGCTTTGTTTTCGTGAGCGTCATCTTTGGTGCGACATGTTATGTATATCTTTAGGAAACCAGAATGTTTAGGGTTTTAATACTCGGTTGGGTTGTTGGCAGGCCGAGAAGAATTAAACCGAGCTTATAGACCAAGGATCTAGCCCAAGACTGTGAGTGACAAAACCAACTTTGAAATATTTTCCATAACTGTTATTATGATTGAATGCGATAAATGTTTATTTACGAAGCCATGAAAGGTATTTGAATTTCATGACTATTTTCAAGTATACATTTGGAGACTAGATTTCTTAAAGAAATTTATGCTAGCACGTAGATATTAAATGTTTGGAAAGTATTTAAACCACAATATTTTAAGCAAAGCATGAATTAGTATGAAGTTTTGTTTTAAGAACTACAATTTTCCACGAAAGAGCTGAGTAAAGTTCGAGCTTTGTGTAAAATTTATAAGCAGACATGTTTTAATATTTTATGATGATTTATGAAATTTTCATTAACTACATGACTGAGATCTTGAGCCTGAGGCTAGAGATTACCGTGTGCACACTGGTTAGATTTCGTTGTTGACGTTGAGTGTACTCCGTAACAACGATGTTGTCGTGAGTGCTGGGCGGGCCCCACTACGACAAAGACGATGGGAGTGCTGGGCGGGCCCCACTACATCGTAGTGCTTGTAAACGTTGTTGTACTAGGTGTACCCTACACAACGTAGATTCGTCATGTTAGTTAAAATGCTTCGATATACTTGATATGCCTTGCTAGATTTCAATGATGAACATGCTGAGTATTTAAGGAAGCTATTCTTACTATTACACATTTACATTTACGACTTGTATAAACAGATTTATATGTGTAAAGTTTTCACATGCTCTTATCTTTAAATTCATAGTTTTAAACTGAGTCACTCACTGAGCTTCATAGCTCACCCTTTCCAAAATGTTTTACCCATTTTCCAGGTAGAGATCGACTTCCCGGTGCCTGATTGTAACGACCCAACTTTCCGGACTAAGCTGAGGTCACTACCAAATACCAAAACTCGACCATTCAACATAAAATTTAAAACGGAGCAGTTACGATTCATTAAAAGCATTAGAAACATTACAAAAAGACAGTTTCGGGCCCTATTTTAAATTAAATCATAAAAAGTCTCAAACAAAAACTCAAGTCATAAGTTCCAAAAGCACAAGTCAAATATTCTGACAAAATACATAGCGGAAGCGATAAGAAAACAGACGCGTCCATATGGCCTTCACGCGTCCTTCCTGCCTCTCGTCGGTCTGCCCCTCGCTGTGCCCTTACCTGAAAAGTTAAGGAAGAGAAAAGGGTGAGTATAAACATACCCAGTAAGGGACCCACTACTGGGCCCGTTAGGGGACAACAGTTAACTTCCTATTCGGGGGCGCCCTACATAACAGTCTAGTGGTTCCGTAGAACGCACATATCAGTCCAGTGCTCCCGAAGGATGCACATATCAGTCTAGTGCTCCCGGAGGATGCACCTATCAGTCTAGTGCTCCCGAAGGATGCACATATCAGTCTAGTGCTCCCGAAGGATGCACACATCAGTCTAGTGCTCCCGAAGGATGCACCTATCAGTCTAGTGCTCCCGAAGGATGCACATATCAGTCTAGTGCTCCCGAAGGATACACATATCAGTCTAGTGCTCTCGAAGGATGCACATATCCGTAAGGCACACTACCCCACAGATGAAGCTAACCGTTACCCCTCGGTCTATACTAAATCGTCTACCACAGTCATATCACAATCATCAATCATTGTACAATTTCTCTAAAGGCTTTACTGGCCAGGTAGTATAAGCTTAAATCGTTACACCCTCTGTTGCTATACGCGCCAGCTATTCGTATACCATTATGGAAGAGCCCCAAGACTCAAACAGCTAAATAACCAACTGAACTCACTGTCCTTCCCCGTCTAATCCCATGATCATCGTCCATCAATCTAAAATTTCAATCTACAATTAGCGGTTGCAGTTCAGTTACATCAGACAGAAACATAATAACAGTACTTAACAGTCAACACAGATACACTTATTCAGTATAGTCACTAACGTATAATCCCCTGTGGATTACTACGTTTCCGGCCTCGACCCGAGGTCCAGTAGTAGGAAAACCCTTACCTGATACTCGGTTATGCCCCTCGATCGAATCCACGCTCAACAGCTCAACCTAAAACGAAAACACGAAGGTTTTAGTTGATGACTTTAGTAGAAGTCGTTTTAAAAGGTCCGAATCGACACCCGTTGACTTACCCAAGGAAAGGAAAACTACCTCCAAACAAGCCTACCGCGAGACCCGAGAACTCAAGCGTCAACTCTATACTACCTTCAAGGGAGAAAAGTAGCGCCATATCTTATTCCAATATTCAAACTCTAATCGGATGTAGCAACATTAGGGAATTCATCGAAAACAATCCTCACCGAAGACTCACCGTGACCCGGAGCGGAGGAAGGAAGGCTTAGGTGGCTTGGTGAAATAAGGAGCTCGGCTCGGCTTGAAGGCGTTCGGCTCGGCTCGGCTCAGCTCCACCTCGGCTCGGCTCGGCTTGGCCTCGGCTCGGCTTGGTCTCGGCTCAGCTCGGCTTGGCCTCGGCTCACAGCTCGGCTTGTGGCTCGGCTCAACTCGGCTCAACTCGGCCCAGTGCGACTCGCGGCTCGGCTCACTCGACTCGCGGCTCGGCTCGCGGCTCGGCTCACTCGGCTCGCGGCTCGGCTCGTGGCTCGGCTCACTCGGCTCACTCGGCTCACTCGGATTCGTTTGTGGCTCACGGCTCGGACTGGAAGCGGGTATCGGGTCGGATTGGATGAAAACGGGCAGCCACGGTTTTGATGGTTCTTTCTTCCGGCGAACGACGGCGGTACGATGGGGGTTGCAGCAACCGGCGAACCTCACGGTGGCGGCGTCAGCTGGGACCCGACGGACGACGACGAAGGGAACGGGATGCGGCTGCTTGCAAGCTTTCGCTCGGACCGACGGCTGGCGGAAAACTCAAAGGTACGGCGGCTGTGGAGATCCGGCGGCGAAGAAGCTGAAGGGAAGAAGAAGATTGAAGAGGAAGGTGATGCCGCCGTCGGATGGAGAAGAGATGAAGAAGAAGGAGAAACGGATGGGGAGAGACGGCTGCGGCGCGACGTGAGGAAGAAGAAAGCGAAAATGAAAAAAAATGGGGGTGTACGCGCGCGAGGGTTTCTTCTTTCTCTTTTTTTTTTTTAAAATATATATATATATATATATAAATTAAATAATAATAATAATTATTAATAATAAAATATTAATATAATAATAATATATTAAATGAAATTAATTAAAGTTTATATTAAAATATTACTATTAAATAATTAATTATTAAATAATAATATTAGTATTTTAAATAAATAAGAAATAAATAAAAAAAATTATTAATATTAAAATAAAATGATAAATTACCTAATGATAATAATATAAATAAATATTATATTATTATTTTATCGCTAAAAAAAAATCCTAAATTCCCGAAAAATTCACATAAAATACTAAAATTTTACCTCGATCTTCGGGGCGTTACATTCTTCCCTCCTTAGGGAACTTTCGTCCTCGAAAGTTTTATTTCTCGAACAGCTCGGGATAACGGGATCTCATGTCATCTTCTCGCTCCCATGTAGCCTCTTCCACCCGGTGATTCCGCCATAAGACTTTAACCAAATGAATTTCTTTATTCCTCAACGTTTTCACCTCTCTAGCCAGCACCTCAACGGGTTGTTCGGTATAGCTCAAGTTTTCATCAATTTCCAGTGGCTCGTAATCCACTACATGGGATGGATCTGGCACGTACTTCCTCAACATAGAAACATGAAACACATCATGAACTGTCGAGAGTGATGGTGGCAACGCTAAGCGATAAGCTACAGGGCCAATCCGCTCCAGAATCTCAAACGGCCCAACAAAACGGGGGCTCAACTTTCCCCTCCTTTCAAATCGTAAGACACCTCTCATAGGTGCTACCTTTAAGACACCTTGTCCCCTACCTCAAACTCAAGATCCTTCCGCCTCACATCTGCATAACTCTTCTGTCTACTCTGAGCGATATGCATACGTGATCTAATCTTCTGTATCACTTCGTTGGTAGACTGAACTAACTCAGGGCCCATCAATCTTTGCTCTCCCACTTCGCCCCAGCAGACCGGGGATCTACAACATTTGCCGTACAAGGCCTCAAATGGTGCCATGCCGATAGTAGCCTGATAACTGTTATTATAAGCAAATTCCATCAAATGTAAGTGAGAGTCCCAGCTACCTGGAAATTCCAATGCACACGCTCGCAACATATCCTCTAAAACCTGGTTCAGACGCTCAGTCTGACCGTCCGTCTGTGGATGGAAAGCAGTACTAAAGTCCAGCCTCGTGCCCATAGCAGTCTGCAAACCCTTCTAGAATTTGGAAGTGAAACGGGCATCTCTATCAGAAACAATCGACACTGGCACCCCATGCAATCTCACTATCTCAGACATGTACAACTGTGCCCACTTACTAGCAGTATATGTGGATTTACCCGGAACGAAGTGCGCTGATTTGGTAAGCCTGTCCACCACAACCCAAATCACTGTAAAACCCCTCAGAGTTCTCGGCAGTCCTGTAATGAAATCCATGGACACGTTTTCCCACTTCCATTCCGGTATACTCAAGGGTTGTAATAAACCCGCTGGTTTCTGCCTTGGTGCCTTAACCTGCTGACACACCAAGCATCTACTAACAAATTCTGCTACTTCCCTCTTCATGTTACGCCACCAATAAACCCGCTTCAGGTCCTGATACATCTTCGTACTACCTGGGTGCATGGAAAATGGGGAACTGTGAGCCTCAGATAATAGTTCTGTCTTAACCGCACTATCTGACGGCACACAGAGGCGTCTCTCGCACAAAAGTCCACCATCAGAGGATAATGAGAACTCAACCGCTTGCCCTGCCTCTGCTAGGCCACGTTTCTCAACCAGATAAGGATCGTTACTATGAGCATCAATGATCCTTTGCCTCAAAGTCGGCTGTACCGTCAACTGGGCTAACTGCATAGTAACTGCCCCCACTGACACTGCAATCTCAGCCTGCTCAAGATCCCGATGCAATGGGGCCTGTCGGGTAATAAGTGCTGCCGAATGTGATACCTTTCTACTAAGAGCATCAGCTACCACATTCGCCTTGCCTGGATGATACAGTATCTCACAATCGTAATCCTTCACTAACTCAAGCCACCTTCGCTGTCTCATATTCAATTCTTTCTGAGTAAAGAAGTATTTCAAGCTCTTATGGTCCGTGAAGATCTGTATCTTTTCACCATATAAGTAATGCCTCCATATTTTCAAAGCAAAAACCACTGCTGCCAACTCTAGATCATGTGTAGGGTAGTTCTGCTCATGATTATTCAACTGACGAGACGCATAAGCAACCACCTTACCCTGCTGCATCAAAACACAACCCAAACCCTTCTTGGAAGCATCACTATAAATCACAAAACTGCCAGAACCATCAGGTACAGTAAGAACCGGTGCGGTGACTAGCTTCTGTTTAAGGTTCTGGAAACTGTCCTCACATGCCTTGCTCCAAACAAAAGGAGCTCCCTTCCTGGTCAACTGAGTGAGAGGAGTAGCTATACGAGAAAAGTTCTCCACAAACCGTCGATAATAACCTGCTAAACCCAGAAAGCTACGAACCTCACTGATAGTGGAAGGTCGGGTCCAACCGGTGACTGCCTCTATCTTAGCTGGATCCACAGAGACCCCAGCCTTAGAAACCACGTGACCCAGAAAGGACACCTGCTTCAGCCAAAACTCACATTTCGAGAACTTTGCATACAACTTATTATCCCGAAGTGTTTGCAAAACCATACGTAAATGCTTCTCATGTTCGGCCTCCGTCTTGGAGTATATCAAGATGTCGTCGATAAACACGATCACAAAAGTATCTAGGAACTCCCTAAACACTCTGTTCATCAAGTCCATAAACACTGCCGGAGCATTCGTCAAACCAAAGGACATCACAATAAACTCGTAGTGTCCATACTTGGAACGAAATGCTGTCTTCGGTACATCCTCATCCTTAATCCTCAGCTGATGGTATCCCGACCGAAGATCAATCTTAAAGAACACTGTGGCTCCCTGTAACTGGTCGAATAGATCGTCAATCCTGGGCAAGGGATATCTGTTCTTTACGGTTACCTTGTTCAACTTCCTATAGTCAATGCATAGACGCATCGATCCGTCCTTCTTCTTAACAAATAAAACTGGCGCACCCCAAGGTGACACGCTCGGTCGAATGAATCCCTTATCAAGCAATTCTTGCAACTGCACCTTAAGTTCTTTCAGCTCTGCGGGGGCCATTCTGTAAGGGGCCCTGGATATAGGAACCGTGCCCGGCTCCAACTCTATGGCAAACTCAACCTCCCTGTGCGGAGGTAACCCTGGAAGTTCCTCAGGAAAGACATCCGGATAGTCCCTCACTACTGGTTCTGATGACAGGGATACATCGGCCTCTCTAGTATCCACCACGCTCGCTAAGATACCCCAAGTACCCTGACTGAGCAGTTTACTGGCCCTGATGGCTGAGATTACCTGAGGCAACGATCTTGACCCTTCTCCTTTAAATTTAAAACTGGCCCTCGAGGGAGGATTAAACGTTACCTCCTTACGGGAACAATCTATGCTGGCGTGGTTAGCGGCTAACCAATCCATACCCAGAATTACATCAAAGTCGAGCATATCCAGAACTAACAGCGTTACCTCAATCACATGGCCTGCTATCTCAATCTGGCATGTTTTCACCTTTTCCTTCG
Organism: Cucumis melo; assembly: GCF_025177605.1. Classification (NCBI taxonomy): domain Eukaryota; kingdom Viridiplantae; phylum Streptophyta; class Magnoliopsida; order Cucurbitales; family Cucurbitaceae; genus Cucumis; species Cucumis melo. The sequence continues at coordinate 17,544,660 of NC_066862.1, forward strand.
ACAACATACACTCCCCGGAAGGAGTAGATACTGATAGAACATGGTGTAAGGGCTCTACCTCTAAGCGGGCATGCAACACAAATGTGGACGAGATAAAAGAATGCGACGAACCCGAATCAAATAAAACTAAGGCGTAATGCCCCAACACTGGGAGCGTACCTGTCACTACCGTGCCTGCCTTCTCAGCCTCAGTCTTGTTGGTAGCAAAGACTCTACCCTGATGTGGAGCACCTGCTCCCTGATTCTGTGCGTTCCCCGTGAGTCTCAACGGGCATCTATCAGCTGTATGACCCTCTTGCCTGCACTTAAAGCAAGTCCTGGTCCCGAATAAGCAACGGCCCAGATGGTGCTTCCCACAAGTGGTACACAACGGCTTCCCTCTGGCAACCTCCCCTGCCTCAAAAGGTTTCTGCTGGAAGCGGCGAAACTCACCACCTGATCTGAAATTCCGTTGTGGCACTGGAACAGGCTGCTGCTCAGCCTTCCTCTTCTGTCCCGATGTCAAACCTCTACCAGCGGCCTTAGACGAGTTAGCCCTCTCCTGTAAACTGAGATCCACTGCCAGGCGCAGTGCATCGGCATGAGTAGCGGGTCGGAAAGCTCGGACCAAACCCTGAATGTCCAGTCGGAGGCCTCTAACAAACTTATCAGCTCTAGCCGCCTCGGTCGCTATCATCTCGGGAGCGAGGCGGGACAACATGTCAAACTCCGCATCGTATTGCTCCACTGTCATGTCACCCTGCTCTAAGTTCAGGAACTCCTACCGCTTGGCGTCTCTCAGACTAGCAAAGAAGAATTTCGCATAGAAACTCTCCTTAAACTGCTGCCACGTGATCTGACTCACATCACCACCTAGCATCCTCTCTGTAGTCTCCCACCATGCAGTACCTCTGTCAGTCAACATAAATACAGCACACTGAACTTTTTGATCCTCAGGGCATTTCATGTAACGGAATATGGTCTCCAAGGACGATAACCACATCTGAGCCCTGGTGGGGTCCTCCAAAGACCCATCGAACGTCGTGGGATTATACTTCCTGAAATCCCTCAGATGCTTAGCCTCTGCTGACAACTGATCCGGCACAAACTGGGGCGCAACTGGTACTGGAGCCGGAGCTGGAACAGGAGCTGGTGCTGGGGCTGGCGCTGGAGCTGGCGCCGGAGTTGGCGAGGCAGGCTTCTGCTGCTCCCGCATTTGCATAATCAAATCTCTAAACCTCTGCTCCATGGCGGCTAGGTCCGCATGAGTAACTGGCGCAGCCGGGTCAGGGGCTTGGGCTACAGGCTGCACCCCAGGTTGAACACGTCCTGCTCCCCTTCCTCGGCCTCCTCGGCCACCCCTACGTGCACCTCTCCTTGGCGGCATTTCCCTAACAACCACCAACGATCCCTTTAGTCATAATGGTAATTGAATTTACAGTTTAACTTAGGTAAGGTAATGCATGTAGAGTTATACATATACTTTCATGGGAGCGTACCTGACGAGCGGCGAGGATCGTTTCAGCCATAAGGACACAAAACACAGACTCACATTATAAGCCAGTCTACAGAACCTAAAACTTAGGCTCTGATACCAACTGTAACGACCCAACTTTCCGGACTAAGCTGAGGTCACTACCAAATACCAAAACTCGACCATTCAACATAAAATTTAAAACGGACCAGTTACGCATCATTAAAAGCATTAGAAACATTACAAAAAGACAGTTTCGGGCCCTATTTTAAATTAAATCATAAAAAGTCTCAAACAAAAACTCAAGTCATCAGTTCTAAAAGCACAAGTCAAATATTCTGACAAAATACATAGCGGAAGCGATAAGAAAACAGACGCGTCCATATGGCCTTCACGCGTCCTTCCTGCCTCTCGTCGGTCTGCCCCTCGCTGTGCCCTTACCTGAAAAGTTAAGGAAGAGAAAAGGGTGAGTATAAACATACCCAGTAAGGGACCCACTACTGGGCCCGTTAGGGGACAACAGTTAACTTCCTATTCGGGGGTGCCCTACATAACAGTCTAGTGGTTCCATAGAACGCACATATCAGTCCAGTGCTCCCGAAGGATGCACATATACGTCTAGTGCTCCCGGAGGATGCACCTATCAGTCTAGTGCTCCCGAAGGATGCACAGATCAGTCTAGTGCTTGGCTTCCGGAGGATGCACCTCGGCTCGGCTCGGCTTGGCCTCGGCTCAGCTCGGCTTGGCCTCGGCTCACAGCTCGGCTTGTGGCTCGGCTCAACTCGGCTCGCGGCTCGGCTCAACTCGGCTCGCGGCTCGGCTCAGTGCGACTCGCGGCTCGGCTCACTCGACTCGCGGCTCGGCTTGCGGCTCGGCTCACTCGGCTCGCGGCTCGGCTCGTGGCTCGGCTCACTCGGCTCACTCGGCTCGGCTCACTCGGCTCACTCGGATTCGTTTGTGGCTCACGGCTCGGACTGGAAGCGGGTATCGGGTCGGATTGGAGGAAAACGGGCAGCCACGGTTTTGATGGTTCTTTCTTCCGGCGAACGACGACGGTACGATGGGGGTTGCAGCAACCGGCGAACCTCACGGTGGCGGCGTCAGCTGGGACCCGACGGACGACGACGAAGGGAACGGGATGCGGCTGCTTGCAAGCTTTCGCTCGGACCGACGGCTGGCGGAAAACTCAAAGGTGCGGCGGCTGTGGAGATCCGGCGGTGAAGAAGCTGAAGGGAAGAAGAAGATTGAAGAGGAAGGTGATGCCGCCGTCGGATGGAGAAGAGATGAAGAAGAAGGAGAAACGGATGGGGAGAGACGGCTGCGGCGCGGCGTGAGGAAGAAGAAAGCGAAAATGAAAAAAAAAATGGGGGTGTACGCGCGCGAGGGTTTCTTCTTTCTCTTTTTTTTTTTTTAAAATATATATATATATATATATATAAATTAAATAATAATAATTATTATTAATAATAAAATATTAATATAATAATAATATATTAAATGAAATTAATTAAAGTTTATATTAAAATATTACTATTAAATAATTAATTATTAAATAATAATATTAGTATTTTAAATAAATAAGAAATAAATAAAAAAAATTATTAATATTAAAATAAAATGATAAATTACCTATTGATAATAATATAAATAAATATCATATTATTATTTTATCGCTAGAAAAAATCCTAAATTCCCGAAAAATTCACATAAAATACTAAAATTTTACCTCGATCTTCGGGGCGTTACACTGATAGACTGCCTTAGTCTGCGGAAGCTTCATTATCGATTGCCAGTACGTGTTTTGAGTTGGGCATAAAGTCAGTTGTGTTGTGATGTATTCACACCCTTGTATGTTATAGATACTCCACGGTTTGTATAAGCTTTAGGAGCTGTAGTTGTGTAAATTTTGTTGGTTATATTTTGATTAAGGTGTCTTTAGGTTTACTCGTGAAATCGGTAAATTTTGAGGTACATTTCATGTATGTGTTTGACTAGCTGTGTTTGACTAGCCTAGGATCCGCTGTGTTTTGTGGCATGTACAATAGTTTATATACTAGATTGGCAAGTTCATCACATGAAAGTTTTAAGCAGAGTCGACAGATACAGGTACAGAAAAGCGTTGTTCGTCGGCTTCACGCCATCTTTCGATCTAAGGTAGCAGGTAGTCCGGGAGGGGGTGTGACATTTGATATTTCCAAAATCATTCTCCTCATACATACACTTAGAGGTTTCTCCATGGAATGATGAATTTGGAAGTTCTTCACCATGCCAAAACCAAGTCTTATAACTTTCATCAATGCCATTAAAATATAAAGGATCTCTTATATCATTGGCTTTATGTTTTTGACAATTTCCACACTTTAAACAAGGGCAACGTATAGAAGTATTAGTTGTATTGGAAAATTCAAATCTGATGAAGTTCTTACACCCAACTCAAACTCTTTAGATAATCTACTTTTGACATCCATGATTTATCCATACTTATAATATGATTATCTTTGATCACAAAAAAAATTACAATATTCAAAATTAGGTGACTCATACAACTTACTATCCTATCAACAAACAAATCCCAATCTAGCCTAAGTGTTCTACTACTCGAAATCAAGCTCAAATTAACAAGTGTTGTAATAGTTTGGTTTATTTTCTTAAGAAAATAAGTCCCAATTGATTTTCTCTTAATTAAATTCTAAACGTCGATTTGAACCGATGAATTGAATTTTTCAGTTACCCTTCCCTATTATGTAGTTGGTGTTTAATCTCTAACAAAAGAAATTGACAAAATTTCAATTTAGTTAAACAAAAAGAACCAATTCAAACCAAAAGTGGAAATAAAAATAAAAACAAAATTATAAAAAATAAACATATCAAAAGTCAAGAATCAATTCATCCTTATTACTTCCAACACCACCCATTAATCTAAGTTTCTAATGCAAGATTCGTTAGACAAGGCATTGATGTCTACTTTGATGGAATATCTTGATTTGTTTTCCTTAATGCCAAAAGTTTTAAAATCTCTAATCTTAATTATAGAATATCAAAAGTTTTAAAATCTCTAAAATTCTACCAAAACCAAATCATATTGAACAACAAATGTTTTAGAATTTCATACCAGCAAATGTACAGAGCAAATAATGTAAATAATGGATTGTAGAAAATGCACAGAAGAGATGAGATTTACCAGCAAGGAAGGTCGGAATCGTCGTCGTCGGCGTGGGTTGTCACGAAATGGGTCATCACGGAATGGGTCATCGCAGAATGGGTCGTACGGAACAGGTCGCGACGTGGGTCGGTGCGGAATGGGCCGTCCGGCGTGGGTCGACGTTGGTCGGCACCGAATGGCTTGTCCGGCGTGGGTCGTCGCAGCGTCGACGTGGGTCGATGCGGAATGGATCATCCGACGTGGCTCGTCGCGGCATCGATGTGGGTCTTCGTAGTGTGTCGACGTGGCTCTTCGCGGCGTGGGTCATCGACGTGAGTTGCGCGGAAGGTTGGGTCACCGTGGGTAAAGTAAGGATGGAGATAGAGATGGAGATAGAGAGATTGAAGGGTTTTGGGAGAGAAATGGGGAAAATGAAAGGTTTTTTGGAGGGAATTTTTTAATAAATTTTTTTTCAATAAATTTTTTTTCAATAAATTTTTTTTATTATTTTAATAAACTTCTTTTTAATGAATTTATTTTAATACATTTCTTCTACTAAATTAATTTTTAATAAGTTTCTTTTGGAAAATTTATTTTAATAAGTTTGTTTTAATAAGTTTATTTTAATAACATTGTAATAACTTTGGAGTAATTTTATTTTAATAAATTTATTTTAATAAGTTTATTTAATGGAATGAGAGAAATAAAAAATATTTTTATATTTGACATTTTTAAAATATTAATTTTCAAAGTATCAAATAAAAATTTTAACTATACTTGACGTTATTTCTACGTCAAGTAAATGTCAACTATACTTGACGCGGAATAAACGTCAGGTAAAATCCGCACTATACTTGACGCTAAAAAACTGTCAAGTACAATCTCCACTATACTTAACGTGACACAAAACGTCAAGTAAAAATAATTCGAAAATTTTGGTGAAAATTTTGTCTTCTTTAAACTGTACTTGACGTTGTTTTCGCGTCAAGTAAAGTTTCGCAATACTTGACACAAATACAACGTCATGCAAAATGTCCTTTATACTTGACGCGAAAAAAACGTCAAGTAAAGGTTAGCGTAAAATTATCCGAAAAACTCCGCTTTTTTGTGACTATACTTGACGTTTTTCCTTTAAAATTGTCAATACTTGATGTTTTTTTAACAAAAGCATCAAGTATGTAAAAGTTCCTAGTGTCAAGTAAAGTAGATTTTGTAGTAGTGTTGGAACAGAGATATCATAAAAAAATAGAGAGATAGAATGCAGAGTGATTATATCTCATATAATATAAATTATATAATATAACTCCCAATAGAGTTATTTTATGAATTATATATATATTAATAAAATTAAATTAATATAAATTTAATTCATAATATATCTCATATAATATAAATTATATAATATAAGCAATGGCTTAAATCTCTCATATAATCTATAGTACTAATATGGATCAAATTCATATTAATATAACTTATAGTTTATTTATGAATCTTATTCATATTATTATTATTATTTGAATCATATTCAAATATTAACTTCTCTCGTAAAAAATTTATATTATAATGTATCAAATACATTATATTAATTGTATCATATACAATTTATTCCTTTTAATCAATTTGAACAATTCAATTAAATCAAAATAAATTTGATTCTCATTTATTCTTATTGAGCTAACAAGGGGGCCTTATGGACCTACAGATTGAAGCTCCAATGAAATGAGATTAATTTATTAAACTCTTTAATTAATTTAATCTTCATTCATTAACTATCAGTCATTTCACTAAAGAATAATAGTTGCACTCTTCTTACTGTAGATTTATTTTTGTGTCCACTAGATATAACCAATATATAGTGCAATGACCCTTCACAAATTGCTCGTAAGTACAACTAGGCCAAAAATTATCTTTTTGCCCCTGTAGTTACATCTAACTCCTTAAGTACCATTATCTAACGACCCAACTTTCCGGACTAAGCTGAGGTCACTACCAAATACCAAAACTCGACCATTCAACATAAAATTTAAAACGGACCAGTTACGATTCATAAAAGCATTAGAAACATTACAAAAGACAGTTTCGGGCCTTATTTTAAATTAAATCATAAAAAGTCTCAAACAAAAACTCAAGTCATCAGTTCCAAAAGCACAAGTCAAATATTCTGACAAAATACATAGCGGAAGCGATAAGAAAACAGACGCGTCCATATGGCCTTCACGCGTCCCTCCTGCCTCTCGTCGGTCTGCCCCTCGCTGTGCCCTTACCTGAAAAGTTTAAAAAAAAGAGAAAAGGGTGAGTATAAACATACCCAGTAAGGGACCCACTACTGGGCCCGTTAGGGGACAACAGTTAACTTCCTATTCGGGGGTACCTTACATAACAGTCTAGTGGTCCCGTAGAACGCACATATCAGTCTAGTGCTCCCGAAGGATGCACATCTCAGTCTTGTGCTCCCGAAGGTTGCACATATCAGTCTAGTGCTCCCGAAGGATGCACACACCAGTCTAGTGCTCCCGAAGGACGCACATATCAGTCTAGTGCTCCCGAAGGATGCACATATCAGTCTAGTGCTCCTGGAGGATGCACACATCAGTCTAGTGCTCTCGAAGGATGCACACATCAGTCTAGTGCTCCCGAAGGATGCACATATAAGTAAGGCACGCTACCCCATAGATGAAGCTAACCGTTACCCCTCGGTCTATACTCAATCGTCTACCACAGTCATACCACAATCATCAATCATTTACAATTCCCCTAAAGGCTTTACTGGCCAGGTAGTATAAGCTTAAACCATTACACCCTCAGTTGCTATACGCGTCAACTATTCGTATACCATTATGGAAGAGCCCCAAGACTCAAACAGCTAAATAACCAACTGAACTCACTGTCCTTCCCCGTCTAATCCCATGATCAACGTCCATCAATCTAAAATTTCAATCTACAATTAGCGGTTGCGGTTCAGTTACATCAGACAGAAACATAATAACAGTTCTTAACAGTCAACATAGATACACTTATTCAGTATAATCACTAACGTGTAATCCCCTGTGGATTACTACGTTTCCGGCCTCGACCCGAGATCCAGTAGTAGGAAAACCCTTACCTGATACTCGGTTATGCCCCTCGATCGAATCCACGCTCAACAGCTCAACCTAAAACGAAAACACGAAGGTTTTAGTTGATGACTTTAGTAGAAGTCGTTTTAAAAAGGTCAGAAGTGACATCCGTTGACTTACCCAAGGAAAGGAAAACTACCTCCAAACAAGCCTACTGCGAGACCCGAGAACTCAAACGTCAACCCTGTACTACCTTCAAGGGAGAAAAGTAGGGCCACAACTCATTCCAATATTCAAACTCTAATCGGATGTAGCAACATTAGGGAATTCATCGAAAACAATCCTCACCGAAGACTCACCGTGACCCGGAGCGGAGGAAGGAAGCCTTAGGTGGCTTGGTGAAACAAGGAGCTCGGCTCAGCTTGAAGGCGTTCGGCTCGGCTCGACTCGGCTCGGCTCCACCTCGGCTCGGCTCGGCTTGTGGCTCGGCTCAACTCGGCTCGCGGCTCGGCTCACTCGGCTCGCGGCTCGGCTCGCGGCTCGGCTCACTCGGCTCGCGGCTCGGCTCGCGGCTCGGCTCACTCGGCTCGCGGCTCGGCTTGTGGCGCGGCTCGTGGCTCGGCTTGTGGCGCGACTCAGCTCTGTCTCCGGTTCGGGTCGGCTGGGATTCGCGATTCGGGTCGGGTCCGATTGAAATCGGAGCAACTAAGCGCGACGGATTTCGGCGTTCGACGACCGGGATGATTCGCAGCTTGTCCGACGACTGGCCCTACTTCCACGCGGCGGAGGGCGACGGTGGATACGGTCTGACGGAGGATGCACGGCGGCGTTTGGCTGTTTGAACCCGAGAGAAGACCCGAAATGGTAGGAAGCCGCGGCGGTGAGATTCCGACGACGGAGACGAAGGCAGACGACTACCACACGGACGGAGACGGAGAGGATGGATGGCGAAGAGACGAACGGAAGGGAAAAGGGAAGAAAACAACGGCAGCGGAAAGGAGAGGGAGACGGAAATGGTGGCGGCGCTGGAGAAAATCGGAGAGGGTGGAGATGAGGCGCGCGACGTGAGGAAGAAGAAAGCGAAAAAGAAGATGGGGGGGGGGGGAGACGGCGCGGGATGCTAGGGTTTCTTTCTTTTTTCTTTTGAAAATAAATATATATATATATATATATATATATATATATAATAATAATAATATTAAATATAATAAAAATAAATAATGATATATATATATATATATATATATATAAATTGAATAAAATTAATATAAATTCAAAATAAAATATTAATATTAATTAATTATAATAATATTAATAAAAATATTAATATTTATTTTAAATAAATAAAAAGAAAATATTAACATTAAAAATTGTAATAAAAATTCCCGATAATAATAATCTAATCAATATTATATTATTATTTTATCGTTTTACCAAAACTCAAATTTCCGAATAATTCACTTAAAATGCTAAAATTTTTCCTCGAACTTCGGGGCGTTACACATTAGTTCCTCTATTAATGAACAATAATTATAGTCCCACTATAACTAAACTCCTCTCGGGCCAAGAGAGAGTGTGGCTTCACGTTGTTAAAGTCCTGGAATCAGCCTAGTAATTTCTCTACTTATTATATCTATAGAGAAGGAGTGAATTCCTTCTTGTGTAGCTATGTTCCCAACTCCCCAATCAAACAAATCCCCAAAATGGTAGGCATATTGAGTCGACGACATAGGCCACTCTTATCCATGCAAATCGAAGGATCGCCTTCATAGGCAGGAGTTTACAACTCACTCAAGATTCAGATCAAGCCACCTTTGGTCATCCTAGTCAAATTTAGTCTCAACTAGTAACGGTGTTAATAAGATAAACTATTCATTTCATGGCCCGGTCTTATACAAACTCTTGTATAGAATACCCCTGCTCTAATATCTTGACATGAATGATTAGTTTATTGGTTATAGAAAATAACCTTGGATGTTAGTTTATTGGTTTTGTGGGTTAATGCAATTAAATTATTTTATTTGATAAATAAAATGTTTGTATAATATATACAATTACAAACTACAAGACCACGAGATTTAAGGCATCAACCCCAACACATCCATCGTCAGTAACTTCTTCAATTTCCTCACCAGTAATTTCTGCAGTCATCCAGTTTCGTTCTTCACCAATTCTAGTACATCAAATTTCGTTCTTCACCGATTTTTATTTCATCCATCACCGATTCCGATCTCGTTCTTCACCGATTCTCAATTTATTTTGTCCTTTCGTTCTCCTCATACTTCTGATTAGTTGCCTTCCTCAGTTTCTCATATTTTTCTATACTCCATTACATCGTAGTTTTCCTAGAACATTTAACCTTATATTTCGGAATATTTGTTTTAGATATGTACCACTTCATATATATAATAATGCATATATTTTTACATACAATCGCCAAAGAATATGATATGTCTGTTTTGTGATTTAGTGTATATATACCCCTTTATATATACAAAAATACATATAAATTGACATACAATAACCAATAATTATGATATTCGTGTTCTATGATTTAGTATATATATCCCTTCTTATTTACCATATATAATACATATAGATTGACATCCAGTAACCGAAGAATATTATTTGTTTGTTCTGTGATTTATTATATATATATATATATATATATCTTTTCTTAATGTCGGTTTAAAAACGACATTAAAGGCCTTTAATGTCATTTTTCAACCGACATCTTTGATAGTGTTATTGAAGCCCTTTAATGTCGGTTGGGCTTTAATGTCGGTTTTAAACCGACATCTTTGATAGTGTTATTGAAGCCCTTTAATGTCGACTGGGCTATGATGTCGTTTTAAAACTGACATTAAAGAGACCAATAATGTCAGTTTAAAACTGACATTAAAGGCTTGTTTTTGTCCATTTTTAGAAATTTATTTAATTGTTGTATTATTGTCCATTTTTTATAAACCAACATTGAATCCATATACATAAATATTTTTTTCTCGCTCCAACAAACTAATAAAATTAATATTATTTTAGAAACTATAATATTTATCTTTTAAATTTGTATACACAAAATGAAAACTTAATATTGAGTTTATATATACATTCTACAATAGTACATGAAACAAGATCCTAATACAAGACTTAAATAAGAAATCATAAACACCTTCTCAGTCTTCAACCTTAAACGGTCGTCTGGCTATCTACACAATCGCTTAGCTTTCAATCTGATGACTTCAATCATTCTACAAGCAATATCAAAATAAACCATTTAATGTGATAACTTATGATTTCTATCATCTCCATTATTACAAACAAACATGTCAAGCATAGTAGTAAGCAGTTCTATAGCCTATGGGGACTCATAGGAGAAAGAAAGGGTCCCCTGAAAAGGAGGAATTAACAGCCAAAATCATTAACTTTCATTTACACCACATATAGCACACACAGGCCCTTCATGTTGTTTCTTCTGATTGACTACTTTGTATTAGCAACATCACTTAAATGACAAAGAAGCAAAAAAAATATGGAATGTAGACAAACCCAGCATTCACAAACTCTTCTTTCCTAAGCTTTAAGATCCAAATTCCTTAGTTTATGATTCTTCTAATCACAACCAGACAAGTGATTGATAGCAAAACTTTGTCATAGGGACTACTGGAAAGATGCCAACAACACAAGAACCCTACATCTGCAGCAGGAATTGACGATAACCTAAGAAACCCATGTGACACTTTGGTAGACTGACTTGAGGCCAAGCTTGTCAAATAAAGCTAACTTATGATGAAGTGGATTTCTAGGAGTGGTGACAGAACATAGGATTTTTTATAATTTTGGGACCGGCTACATTTGGTTTGTTAGTGTATGGACATCTGGGTGCCTCTTCTAAAGATGATGATATAATTTGTACTGTTGCTTCATATCATAGAAATTAAAGCAAAAAATAGACACATCAAATCAGGAAACAATCTAATTACCAAAATGCAGAAATTTTAACTCTCACCCCAATGGAAGAACAAAAATCTGTAGTTACATTGATTCTGAATCCCAAGTAACCTTGCACAAAACAAAAACAAAATGTAGATGGTGCATCTAGATAAATGTTCAACAACCCTCACATATAAACACATTGATTTTTGCTAATTGATCATGGGTCCCTTATGGATTTCTTACATACATATAAAATCAAAACACTTGGAGAAAAACACATGAACGGTGGAAAATTTTCACTTGATTCTACACCAAATGAAATTGTAGTACTGGTAGCTTTGAAATTAAATTGTTTACAATTCTAAGTAACCAAGGGGGCTTTGCAATCGAAGTTTATGCAAGAAATAAATTGCAGAGAATTTTAAAGAGAGACAGAATTCAATAGTTACAGCTATTATTATGATTTTCACTATCATTGTTGTCTTCACCATTTGCTAAATTATGTTTACTATTATCAGTCACTAAATCAGCCAAAGTGAAACCATCGTGTGCACAAATAAGTTGACACTATTCCATGGTTTCCTTCCTCCTCCCTGTAAAAAACGTTGTTAGACATTAAACTCAATATGCAAATTAAAAAACATTGTTAGAAGTCTAGTCACTATACAAATATCCTAAACAACACTATAACTAATAGTACAAACAAAAAAAAAGTTTAGACTTCAAATAAAGAAATCTTAACCATTAAAGGTCATTAATTGAAAAATTTTATGATTTATGAAACTTATAATTTCCAAGTGTAGTAAACGTATTGGGAGAGCTTCTCACAAAGTTAAAAGGCTACAACCAAAGAAACACAAGTCGATATTATAGTTCACAAAAGCACAAATGAGAGAAGAGGGGTAGAAGGCAAAGATTAGGGCTTTTTTTTTTCCTCTGCTTTCTCCTATGTCCTCATAAGTAGACATTTTCTCCCCTAGTTAATTCCAATTTTCAAAATTAATCAAAAAATTATGAATTCCAACTACCCAAATTAAATCAATTGCCCTAAAATCTCAAAGAACCCAAAAAAAATTGAATAAAACTGGACAAGAAAAATAAGGATATCATTAATGAAAAAAATAGAAATATCGACATACCCAATTTTGAAGGTCAAAATTAATGTTTTAATTGTCATATCCACCCCCACTAAACAAAATCGTAATTTGTGTAGATTGTCTCTCAATAGTTTAAACTACAAAATCTTCATCCTAACAAATCTGTCCTTCGTTTCGACTCGCCAAAATCAAACTCAATTTACAGTGCTTATCCAAAAAATCAGCCGAAACAACTTTTACCCTTGCTGGACAGCTCGTAAAAAACCTCCAAATTCCAAATCTAACAACATAGAGAGGCAGAGATGGAAAATGGCTCACCGTAACGTGGGACGGAGGTGCAAGCTGTGGCTGCGCGATGCTGAGATATGGAGAGTGCTGGGAGAGGAGAGACTTGCGAGATTGAATGTGATTTTTTTCTTGGTGCAAAGTGAAAGAATGAAGATTTTTTAAATGATACAAGAAATACGACGACGAACGAGCACGAGCTGGGTATGAGAGATAGCTGTGATGGTGGGGACGGCGACTGATCAGAGAAGAGAGGAGAGAAAGTGATGAGATTGAGAAAGGAAAAAAGGGAAGAAATGTTGAGAGAAAACCTTTCTTTCGTGGGGTTCGGTAGAGAAGAAAGGAGAAAAGAGTAAAGTAAGAGAGAGAGAAATTCAACTTTTTACAAAATTAAAAAAAAATAAAAAAAAAAAAATAAGAAAGACCTTTAATGTCGGTTCTAAAAAACATGATGTTTAATGTCGGTTTTAAACCGACATTAAAGATAGTGTAACGTCCCGAATTTTCGAGGTAAATTTTATCTTTTTGCGGGGATACGAAATTTTTTTGAATTTAATGTTTTGTAAATTGCTATAATAATAATATGATATTAATTATATTATTAATATTATTTTTTATTATTATTATAAATTATTATTGTTATTATTACTATTATTTAATATTATTATTATTATTATTTAATATTATTATTACATTATTATTAATTAATATTATTATTAATTATATTATTATTATTATTATTATTATTATTTAATTTAATATATATATATATAAAATAATTCTTTTTTTAAAAAAACCCTAACGTGCGGCACCCCCCTTCTCTTTCAAATTCGTCTTCTTCTTCCTCGTGTCACGCCGCCGCCGCCCATTTTTCTTTTCTTTTCCTTCCTTTCGTTTCAGCTCCGTCGCCACCATCTCTCTTCCGCTCATGCCGCCGCCTCCATCCCCGTCTCCGACTTCATCTCCGTTTCCATCTCTAGGGTTGTCGCCCGTCGTCGTCTCTGTCTCCGCAATCGAACAGCCATCGCGACGCCCCATTTCCGATATCCCTCTCAGCCTCACGTAACCGGACGCCGCCGTGCGTCCTTCATCCGACCACGTCTGCCGACGTCAAGCCGCCATCCGCCGCGTCGTTCGTCGAGCAACCGACGGCGAACCTCCATCAGTCGCGGATTTTTCCCATCAAGCCGACCCGACCCGAGAATATTTCAACCGACATCAACCGACTGCCCTTCGTGTGGAGCAGAGTATAACAGAAGAGAAATCGGCAGTGGAGCTTAGTCGTGGGACTTCAACAGCTAGTGGATTTAGAGGCTGTGAGCAGCGGAGGTTCACGCCTGGGATAAATATTTCAAGCCGTCAAGATTTTAAGAATCGCTCTAGAGGCCAAGCATCGAGGAACGTGAGTTATGGTAGTGTTTTTCAGAGACAGAGCCAGAGAATACCTAGTCAGCACATTAGATCAACAGTAAGATCGCAACCAGGTCAGGAGTCCATTGCTAGTACCGTCAGGCGAATACCATGCACGAGTTGTGGCAGGAACCATCGGGGTCAGTGTTTGGTAGGTGCCGGTGTATGTTACCAGTGCGGACAGCCAGGACATTTCAAGAAAGATTGTCCGTAGTTGAACATGACAGTTCAGAGAGATCAGGGAGTTGGGTTCCAGACAGTTGAGCAATCGAGAATTTCAGTGGTTCCAACAGAGGGCACCAGTGGTGCAAGGCAAAAGGGAGTTGTTGGAAGACGGAGGCAACAGGGAAAAGTCTATGCTATGACTCAACAAGAAGCAGAGGACGCACCAGACGTTATTACTGGTACGATTCTTATTTGTAATGTACCTGCAGATGTTTTATTTGATCCAGGTGCTACGCATTCCTTTGTTTCTAGTATATTTCTGACTAAGTTGAATAGGATGCTAGAACCTTTATCTGAGGGGTTAGCTATATACACTCCAGTTGGTGACGTTTTACTTGTTAATGAGGTGTTACGTAATTGTGAAGTTTTAGTAGAAGGTATCAGTTTTGCTAGTGGACTTGCTACCACTAGAGTGGCAGAGGTTAGATGTAATTTTGGGAATGGATTTCTTATTTGCTCATTATGCATCTATGGATTGCCATAGGAAGGAAGTGGTTTTCAGAAAACCAGGCTTTGCTGAAGTGGTTTTTAGAGGTATGAGGAAGGCCGTTTCTAGAAGTTTAATCTCAGTTTTGAAAGCTGAGAAATTACCGAGGAAGGGTTGCACAGCGTTTCTTGTACACATCGTAGTAGTGCAGAGAGAAAAACTAAAGCCAGAAGATGTTCCTGTGGTGAAAGAGTTTCTTGATGTATTTCCAGATGATCTATCAGGTTTGCCACCTGATAGAGAGATTGAGTTCACCATTGAATTATTACCAGGAACAACATCTATTTCACAGGCCCCGTATAGAATGGCTCCAAGCGAGCTAAAAGAATTGAAGATGCAGTTACAAGAACTAGTTGACAAGGGATACATCAGGCCTAGTGTTTCACCGTGGGGAGCACCAGTGCTTTTTGTGAAAAAGAAAGATGGTACCCTCAGATTATGTATTGACTATAGACAGTTAAACAAGGTTACAATACGTAACAAGTATCCTTTACCACGCATCGATGACTTATTTGATCAACTAAGGGGAGCAGCGTTGTTCTCTAAGATTGACTTAAGGTCAGGATACCACCAGTTGAAGGTTAGAGAATCAGATATTGCTAAAACAGCATTAAGAACGAGGTATGGGCATTATGAGTTTCGAGTTATGCCATTCGGTTTAACGAATGCGCCAGCGGTTTTCATGGATCTCATGAACAGGATCTTCCATCGGTATTTAGATCAGTTTGTGATTGTGTTCATTGATGATATATTAGTTTACTCAGTTGACAGAGAATCTCATGAGGAACATCTGAGGATTGTTCTACAGACTCTACGTGAAAAACAGTTATACGCTAAGTTCAGCAAATGTGAGTTCTGGTTGGAACAAGTAGTATTTTTGGGGCATGTAGTTTCAGCAAAAGGAGTTAGTGCCGATCCACAAAAAGTAGAAGCGGTTTTCAATTGGGAAAGACCAATTAGTGCCACAGAAGTACGTAGTTTCCTGGGTTTGGCAGGATACTGTAGGCGTTTTGTTGAGGATTTCTCTCGATTGGCATTGCCTTTGACCGCTTTGACAAGGAAGAATGTTAAGTTTGAGTGGTCAGATAAATGCGAGCAAAGTTTTCAGGAATTGAAGAAAAGACTAGTTACAGCACCTATTTTGGCACTTCCTGTAACAGGGAAGGACTATGTGATTTATTGTGATGCTTCAAGGCTAGGATTAGGTTGTGTGCTTATGCAAGATGGGAATGTAATAGCTTATGCTTCAAGGCAGTTGAAGAAGCATGAGTGTAATTACCCTACCCATGATCTTGAGCTAGCAGCAGTTGTTTTAGCACTAAAAATCTGGAGACACTATTTGTTCGGGGAAAAGTGCCATATTTTCACAGATCATAAAAGTCTGAAGTATATTTTTGATCAAAAAGAGCTAAATCTGAGACAAAGGCGATGGCTAGAACTGATTAAAGATTATGATTGTACTATAGAGTATCATCCAGGTAAGGCCAACGTAGTAGCATATGCATTAAGTAGGAAGTCAAGACTTCCGAAGAGTGCCTTGTGTGGTATTCGAGTAGCTTTGTTGAATGAGTTAAGAGGTTCCAAGGCAGTAGTAACTACAGAGGATTCAGGAAGTCTCTTAGCTCAATTTCAGGTTCGGTCTTCTCTAGTAACTGAGATTGTAAGAAGACAGTCAGAAGACAGTAATTTACAGAAGAAGTTTGAGAAATCCAAGAAAGGCTTAGAGGTGGAGTTTGAGCTGAGAACAGATGGTGCCATTGTTAAACAAGGAAGATTATGTGTTCCGAATATCAGTGAGCTTAAGAATGCTATTCTAGAAGAAGCTCACAGTTCAGCTTACGCTATGCATCCAGGTAGCACCAAGATGCACAGAACTTTAAAGAAGACTTATTGGTGGTCTGGAATGAAGCAAGAGATAGCTGAATATGTTGATAGATGTTTGATTTGTCAACAGGTTAAACCAGTAAGACAGAGGCTAGGAGGATTTCTTAATCCTTTGCCAGTGCCAGAGTTGAAATGGCAGCATATTACTATGGATTTTCTATTTGGATTACCTCGTACATCCAGTGGACATGATGGTATATGGGTAATAGTAGACAGACTCACCAAGACGACACGATTTATACCGATTAAAATGACATCTATGTTAGACCAGCTAGCGAGATTATATGTTGATAAGATTGTGAGTCAGTATGGAGTACCAATGTCCATAGTTTCAGATAGGGATCCGAGGTTTACTTCTAAATTTTGGCCTAGTTTACAGAAAGCAATGGGAACAGGGCTAAAGTTTAGTACATCATTTCATCCCCAAACAGATGGTCAGTCCGAGAGGACCATCCAAACTTTAGAGGACATGTTGAGAGCATGTGTCCTACAACTTAAAGGAAGTTGGGATACCCACTTGCCACTTATGGAGTTTGCTTATAACAATAACTATCAGTCTAGTATCGGTATGGCACCATATGAAGCCTTATACGGGAGACCATGCAGAACTCCTGTGTGCTGGAATGAAGTGGGAGAGCGGAAGTTAGTAGGTCCTGAGTTGGTTCAGATTACGACAATCAATATTAAGTTGATCAGAGAAAATCTGAGGAAAGCCCAAGATCGACAGAAAAGTTATGCGGATAAGCGACGAAGAAACCTAGAATTCCAAGTTGGAGATCAAGTTTTCTTGAAATTATCTCCATGGCGAGGTGTTATTCGTTTCATAAGAAAAGGTAAGTTAAGTCCTAGATATATTTGGCCATATCAGATAACGGAACGAGTGGGACCAGCAGCGTATAGACTTAGTTGCCAATAGAACTTGCACGAATACATGATGTTTTCCATGTATCCATGTTAAGAAAATATATACCAGATCCATCACATGTGTTGCAAGAGCAACCCGTTGAATTAAAAGAAGATTTGAGTTATGTTGAAGAACCAGTTCAGATTCTGGACAGAAAGGAACAAGTTTTGAGAAACAAAACGATTCCACTCATAAAGGTTTTGTGGAGACATCATGGAGCGGAGGAGGCAACTTGGGAACCAGAATATCAGATGAAGAAGAGATATCCGATACTTTTCAGTTAAGGACATTCTAAATTTCGAGGACGAAATTTTCTAAAGGGAAGGTATGTTGTAAACCCGATATTTTCTTGGTTTAATTTCTTTAAATGTGGAAAGAAAAAAAAAAAGAAAAAGAAAATGGAAATTAATTGTAAATATATATATATTAAATAGTTTTATTAAATAAAGTAAAGAAAAGAAAGAAAAGAAAGGATAAAAAGAAGAAAAGGAGAAGAAAATTTCATTTTTTCTTTTCTTCTTCTTCTTCTCTTCCCTTCACCGCCAAGATTTTGAAGACATCCAAGTTCCATTTTTTTTTTCTTTTTCCTTCTTCAATTTGCAGAGAACTTCTAAGAGAGAGTTTGGAAGAAGAAGAGAAATTTTACTAGAATTTTTAGGTTGAAGAAGAGGAGGAGAACTCAAGCAAAGTGTATCAATGGCTGAATTTTAGTTCATTTTTTACATCACTGGTTTTTAATTCAGTTTGAACTCTTCAAAAGGAATTAAGAGGTGAGATTTACATTTACTGAAAGTTAACTCATTTTTAAACAAACTTTATGAAGAACGTTGGAGCAAATTTGGATATTCATTTGGTGCTTTTTGATGAAGAAAACAGGGCAGTTGGTTTTCAGAGTGTATTTCAGAGTTGGTTTTCTTGTATTTCAGAGTGTATCGGTGGAGTTAGAATCTCTATTTGGTATGGTTGGAAAGCTTTTTCAACTTACTAAAACTTTCATGAAGAAATTGTAAACCAAAAACGACTAAAAATCAGTTAAATTGTAGGGACAAGTTAAAGAGGTCGTGTGCGCGCGATTCTGGAAGTGGTTCTGTTTTGAGGGTTATATGTGTTTATGCACGGGGAATCAGATTTATATGTCTTCAGGTAAGCTTTAGAGGATCTCAAAATGAAGAGTTTGATATAAAGAACACTCATTTTGGTTAAGTATTGAGAAAGTTATAGTCCTTTGAAGTTTATGTTAGAAATCTGGAAATTTTAGAGAATTGTTGAAATAGGATTTTATTTCTTAAGTTTTGTTTTCGTGAGCTTCATCTTTGGTGCGACATGTTATGTATATCTTTAGGAAACCAGAATGTTTAGAGTTTTAATACTCGGTTGGGTTGTTGGCAGGCCGAGAAGAATTAAACCGAGCTTATAGACCAAGGATCTAGCCCAAGACTGTGACTGACAAAACCAACTTTGAAATATTTTCCATAATTGTTATTATGATTGAATGCGATAAATGTTTATTTACGAAGCCATGAAAAGTATTTGAATTTCATGACTATTTTCAAGTATACATTTGGAGACTAGATTTCTTAAAGAAATTTATGCTAGCACGTAGATATTAAATGTTTGAAAAGTATTTAAACCACAATATTTTAAGCAAAGCATGAATTAGTATGAAGTTTTGTTTTAAGAACTACAATTTTCCACGAAAGAGCTGAGTAAAGTTCGAGCTTTGTGTAAAATTTATAAGCAGGCATGTTTTAATATTTAAAGATGATTTATGAAATTTTCATTAACTACATGACTGAGATCTTGAGCCTGAGGCTAGAGATTACCGTGTGCACACTCGTTAGATTCCGTTGTTGACGTTGAGTGTACTCCGTAACAACGATGCTGTCGTGAGTGCTGGGCGGGCAACACTACGACAAAGATGATGGGAGTGCTAGGCGGGCCCCACTACATCGTAGTGCTTGTAAACGTTGTTGTACTAGGTGTACTCTACACAACTAGATTCGTCATGTTAGTTAAAATGCTTCGATATACTTGATATGCCTTGCTAGATTTCAATGATGAACATGCTGAGTATTTAAGGAAGCTATTCTTACTACTACACATTTACATTTGCGACTTGTATAAACAGATTTATATGTGTAAAGTTTTCACGTGCTCTTATCTTTAAATTCATAGTTTTAAACTGAGTCACTCACTGAGCTTCATAGCTCACCATTTCCAAAATGTTTTACCCATTTTCCAGGTCGAGATCGACTTCCCGGTGCCTGATAGACTGCCTTAGTCTGCGGAAGCTTCATTATCGATTGTCAGTACGTGTTTTGAGTTGGGCATAGAGTCTGTTGTGTTGTGGTGTATATACACCCTTGTGTGTTATAGATACTCCACAGTTTGTATAAACTTTAGGAGCTGTAGTTGTGTAAATTTTGTTGCTTATATTTTGATTAAGGTGTCTTTAGGTTCACTCGTGAAATTGGTAAATTTTGAGGTACACTTCATGTATGTGTTTGACTAGCTGTGTTTGACTTACCTAGGATCCGCTGTGTTTTATGGCATGTACAATAGTTTATATACTAGATTGGCAAGTTCATCACATGAAAGTTTTAAGCAGAGTCGACAGATACAGGTACAAAAAAGCGTTGTTTGTCGGCTTCACGCCATCTTTCGATCTAAGGTAGCAGGTAGTCCGGGAGGGGGTGTGACATGCAGTGAGTGGGAGCACATTTGTGCATTTTCTTTGATTGTGATAATTAAGATGCTTAATTGTTTACCTTTTTGTTCCTTACGTTTATGCTCTATCACATTAGTGATTTTTTCTTCCCTATTATATGCTTCCTAGATTTATGACATGGTTACAATTATAAGGTACTTGAATGGGACACTTATCTTACTACCATAATTAGGTCAGTTTTCTCTCCCCCACCTGCTCTTAAATGTGTGAGAAAATGCGAAAAGGTTTACATGGAAGCTTACACTTCTCTTTTATCCTTTAGCCTTACTTCCGACGATATTTCTTCTCTGGTACTTCTCTTTTTTCCATAATCTCTCCATCACAAAATTATTTTTCTCTCTGAGATTTTCTGAATTTGAATTTACGAACAGGAGAAGCTCTACGAAAAAATTATTACAATTGCAGATCGGGAAATGGCGGAGGAGAAGGTCGACCAGATACTCTCCAAAGCTCGTACTTCTAATGTTGCTTTTCTCATTGTTGGTGACGCATTTGGGTACAAAATGTTCATTTTCCCCCCTTTTTACTATTGAAGATTTTTGCAATTTTGGATGATTCTACTGTGATCTCAATTTTATCATTGTCTAAATTGCAAATTAAGAACCTTAAAAAGTCCTCCATTTCGATTTCTATTTTAAAACAATTAAATTTTTACAATTCTTCAAATGCTTGGATTGATGTTTATTAGATAGAACTGAAAAAAATCAAATTTTTATTCAAACTCTAAGTTGACTTTAAATAAGATCAAGTGAAAAATAGCGATCTAATTGAAAGCTTAGGCTTAATGTCATTGAAAGCCTCATTATTAGAGATTTGGAGACTTTTTTCTACTATGAAGATGTTTGCAATGAAATTTTCTTTTGAGCTAAATATTTTTCTTCCTCTACATACTATGTCATAATATAGAGCCAATTTCCACTCTGATCTGGTAGTTTGAGCAAAGAGTTTAGGGATTCAAGTCAGAGTGGTGTACATAGAACTTTGAGCAGAAAGGATCGTGATATGGTTCACAGGTCTCAGTGGCTCAGGTTTGTCATTAAACCTTTTGTCTTTTGCTTTTACTGCTGAATGGTTTTTGACTTATTATGATTAAATCATGGTTTAGAGAACCTATAGTTTAGATTGTCCTCAAATGAAACCTACAGTTTGGATTATAGACCAAACTCAACAATGGAACATTTTGATTTTGATTTTTGAGGCCATTCTTTTAAAAGATTTCGTGAAAAGGATAGAAAATAATTTGGCCTGAAATAGTTTAGTTGGGTTTGGGACTTTTTGGACCTGGCCCAATTTTCTAAATATGCTTAGCTAATTTGCAGGGAAGAGCACTGTGTCTTGTGCCTTGAGTAAAAGCTTATACAAAATGGGAAAGTTAGCTTATATCCTCGATGGGGACAATGTGAGGCATGGCCTGAATCGCGACCTTGGTTTTAAAGCAGAAGATCGTGCTGAGAATATAAGGAGGGTCGGTAAGTTTGATTCGTTATCATTTAGAATAACACTCTGGCCTGTTATGTTAATGATTTCTAATTAGTATACCTCTTTCATAAACTAGGTGAGGTTGCAAAACTGTTTGCAGACGCTGGAGTTATTTGCATTGCTAATGTGATATCTCCTTATCGAAGGGATCGAGATGTCTGTCGTGGTATTTTGCCTGATGGATACTTTATTGAGGTATCTCTTCATTTTTGCATACTATAGATTTTAAGCTGGTTTCTTACCTTGCATCTGAAATATATTTTACAAAAATTTGCTAAAAATATATAGGTGTTCATCGATGTTCCTCTTGAAGTTTGTGAAGCAAGAGATGCAAAAGGACTGTATAAGCTTGCACGGGCAGGGAAGATCAAAGGTCACTGCAACTTGTTATCATCTTCCTTAGATTTACTTGATGATCTCTTCATATTTTTACAGGCTTTGCTGGTATCGATGATCCGTACAAAGTACCATTGAATTGTGAGGTAATTCCAAATTCTGGAGGAAAATGACAAAATTTATTTAAACATTCTTTCAATAGATTAATGCTTATACTACATTGAGAGTAAATATTTTTGCAACATATTCTGATGGTTAGTTAAATAATGAAGAACTTGTGGACATAACTGGTTGTATTATGAATGACATTGTGTTTTGAACCTGATTGGGAGACCCTTTGAACTTTCTGTGTACTATATGTGGTGTAAATGAAAGTCAATGATTTTGGTTGTTAATTCCTCCCATTTTAGGGGACCTTTTCTTTCTCCTATGAGTCCCCACAGGCTATAGAACTGCTTACTACTATGCTTGACATGTTTGTTTGCAATAATGGAGATGATAGAAATTAGAAGTTATTAGATTAAATGGTTTATTTTGATATTGCTTGTAGAATGATTGAAGTAATCAGATTGAAAGCTAAGCGATTCTGTAGATAGCCAGGCGATCGTTGAAGGTTGAAGACTGAGAAGGCGTTTAGGATTTCTTATTTAAGTCTTGTATTAGGATCTTGTTTCATGTACTATTGTAGAATGTATATATAAACACAATATTAAGTTTTCATTTTGTGTATACAAATGTAAAAGATAAATATTATAGTTTCTAAAATAATATTAATTTTATTAATTTGTTGGAGCGAGAAAAATATTTGTCTATATGGATTCAATGTTGGTTTATAAAAAATGGACAATAATACAACAATTAAATAAATATAAATTTCTAAAAATTGACAAAAACAAGCCTTTAATGTCGATTTTAAACTGACATTACTGGCCTTTTTAATGTCGGTTTTAAAACGACATCATAGCCCAATCGACATTAAAGTGCTTCAATTACACTATCAAAGATGTCGGTTTAAAAACGACATTAAAGCCCAACCGACATTAAAGGGCTTCAATAACAATATCAAAGATGTCGGTTGAAAACGGACATTAAATGCCTTTAATGTCGTTTTTAAACCAACATTAAAGAGGCCTTTAATGTCGTTTTTAAACTGACATTAAAGTTCAACCGACATTAAAGGCCTTTAATAACGCTCGCAAAGATGTCGGTTGTCAAGGGACATTAAAGCCCTTTAATGTCGGTTTTAAACCGACATTAAAGGTCAGATTTCTTGTAGTCATGATATCGCCGAGCTGCACTCTTTTTTGCCTAAAATCCTGTGATTAGAGCACTAGAACATAGTAAAATAGGGATAAGGTTCTTTTATATCATGCATTTCGTAGATTAATCAAATCACCTACTTTTTCCTCCATTTTCTTCTATTTTCATGCGATAAGACTTCATTATTTTACTTAAAAGACTATAATAACTTGTATTTCTACAAGTTATCACACTCCTAAATTTATAATAATACTTGTCCTCAAGCATCGTCTCAGGATTCTAAACATGATTTGTTTCGTGCACATCGTTAAACCTTTCGGAATGCTTTTCTAATCTATCTCGCATTCTAGCATTTCTTCTTTTCTTTGCCTACTCTAAACTTGAAAATATTTCTACATTCTAAACGCAGTAAACTTCAGTCTCAAAATACCCTTGTTCATTTTTGGAAGATCTTATTTTCTCTTTTTGCGAAATGTTTGTTGTTTTAAAAAACTCTTAGTTCCTTTCTTTTCTTGCAAACATTTTTATTAACTAAGTTATTTATTTACATTGAGCATTGAGTGGGAAATCATAGGTACTCTATGAGTCCGTTCCTCTACTTAACTATACTCTTATCGCCACTTGTTTATTTATTCTCATGTTTTTACGAAGCTTTGCTTCTTATTTACTTTGGTGAGAGGCAGCAACATAGGAATTCTTATTTCAATTGAATCTAGAATCAACAAATGAGTTAGTTTTGATTTTTTTTAAAAGGAATGGGTTCCTTGATTTTTTGAAAGCTTTGACTCGGACCTCACACACCCCCAAAATTAAATCTTACAAGATGAATGATAAGATGAATGTTGAA
This sequence comes from Cucumis melo, assembly GCF_025177605.1. Classification (NCBI taxonomy): domain Eukaryota; kingdom Viridiplantae; phylum Streptophyta; class Magnoliopsida; order Cucurbitales; family Cucurbitaceae; genus Cucumis; species Cucumis melo. The sequence continues at coordinate 17,569,186 of NC_066862.1, forward strand.
AAATTTACAAAACAGGTTTGAGATAAAGCTTACTCACCTAAAGACTACAAGAAATATTCACTAAGTTCATTTCGCTAGGAAAAATCTCATCCCTAGGTACAAATTAAATTACACTTCGCATAATTTTCATCATGAAACTTATCCTTGCGCAAAACAAGAGAAAGCAAGCAAAGTATGCATTAATGAAGCATGCACTAAGAAAAGTACATCACATGAATAAAAAGAAAGAGATGATAGAAATTTGATTAATAATTGCAAAAAGCTCCATACAAAAAAATAGAAGATAAGTAAGGCAAAATACAAAAACTCAAACATTACACCCCTAAATTTAATTCTCTAGGCAAGGGTCAAGTTTGCCAAGAGTAGGATCTAAAATATGAATGGGAGGAATTGGCGCGATCAACTCAGGTACAATGATAGGTTAGGTAACACGCAGTACAAACACCGCATGTGTATATTCCATTTGTGCTGCAAATTGCATATTGTGTTGTTCTGCAATGTGATGCGACTGGTTGGAGTAAGCGATCATCAAACTTGTTAAGCTGGTTAGGGCAGAGGAGAGTTGTGGAATCATGGAGTTGAGGGTGGAGACTGTGGCTTCTAAGCCTTGCATCTGAGTGTAGTTGGTGATTTGATCCTTCATCGCCACATTCTCCAAGACCACTTCTTTAAAAGCTGCGTTCATGAGCTTTGCGATGACATTGTGAAGTACATTGCGAAGCTCAACTTCTTTCTCCGTAGGGGCTTCTTCCTCTAGTTGTGCTTCTTCCTTCGAACTCTTCTCTCATGCATCTTCCTCAATAGGGATGTCTTGGAAGAGTGGGTCATAAACCGTCAAAGGAAGCTCAGGGTCAACTATCTCTACCTCCTCTGCCACCTTCTATATAAAAACATCACCTTTAGATAAGTTCACAACATGAACATTTAAATCAATATGCTCGAGGTCTAAGTTGATGATTGATGGGTTTATGGGTGCTTTACTAGGCAACACAGATGATCGTAGTGAAAGAGAACCTTAAGGAGTTTGGAACTTGGGAGAAAGAGGCTGGCTGTAATGAGAGTGAGATGGAAAATGGGAGTGAATATGCGAGGGGTCCATGGTAGGTGGGGGATGAAAGAGGTTGATTTTGGAACAAGTCAGGCCAGGGTTACGCTAACTAGGGGAGATAACTGATTTAGGGTGGAAAGGGAAAGTTGGTGGAGGAGGGTAAAAAATTTATTCGCTTGGAAGCAGAGGAGGGTCTTCAATATCTTCGCGAGGAAGAGGTGGTTTATCTTCATTTTATAGAAAGGAAGAGGGTATTGGGTTATCTAGGTGAGAAGATTCGATGAGGGAGTCATCATCAAGGATCCTTTTGTTGTTTTCTTCATTTCTTTCGTAGTGGCTCCTTGATAGGTTGGTTCTTATGGGTTGGATCAACCTCTACCCTTGAGGTTAATGACTTCCTATTAAACGACGAAGGGGGTGGAAAAGTAGCAACTTCTTTATCATTCTCACTTCTTAGCTGCTGTGTCTTTTGGCGGCGGAGGTCCTTATATGATTTAAGCTGATAACTTATAGAAATACAAGTTATTGTAGCCTCTTTTATAGAATAACGAGGCCAAAATTGTAATGACCCAACTCCTTATACTGAGGCGAAGTCATTACTAAATGTAAATAACATAATTGAAGTTATAAAGTTTGGCTAAAATGAATAAAACCTCCAAAATTTATTTATTTAAAAACCAAATCAGGGTAATGTGCGAAATGTAAACAAATATTAAAATCCTACCGGGCCCTATCTACTTTTAAAGAAACGAAATAGTAAATAAAGAAAAATGAAAACTCAAGTACTAAATGTTTAAACGGGGTGTAAAGCGGAAGCATAAATCCCTATGGCTCGCCACGGTCACTTCTGGTCACTCGCAAGCTTGCCCTTACCCTTACCTCTGCCTCTACCTGAAAAATATGACATAGAGAGAGTGAGTATAAAATACTCAGTAAGAGACCCATTACTAGTCCCACTAGGTGCCTGTTAACTTCCTATTAGAGTTCTGAAAATGGTACCCAATAACTGGCACGTTCTCGAACACGTGCAACATGCACTCCCGTAGGAACAGAATCTGGTCTTCGGTGTCCCGAGGGAGCACCTAGGACATACTGGTCTGTAGTAAACCTGGAGGAAACGCTAAGATAATCGGGCTGCAAGGATCCCGTTGAATCACTCGAATCATATCTATATCCATGCTAGACTGGCAGACCCGTCGGACTACGCAGTCCTAAATAGGTGGTGATCCCGAAGGACACCCATGCAAGTACGACGCTAATAGGCTAAGCTAACAGGTACCCTAACCATAGCATACATATAACATGGCATCATCTCGTAATCATATTAGTCTAATCATCATATCACATTTTATCACAATATTCAAACATAAAGCCATAACTAGCCGTCATCACATTAAACCATGCTATCATATCAAATCACGTCATCAGTCACATCATGACCTCATTAATTAACATATCATTATGCAGTCTAGTCCTCAAGTGCATAACTAGGAATGCATGCGGTCTCATGATTCTAGTCGTAGAGCTAGTAGTAGAAATCTCTTACCTAGAGATTTACTCAATCGAATTCTAACAGTAAGGTCACCCGCTTCTCAAGTCGCAAGTCCTAAATGGTTAGGAACAACAATTAATAACCTAACCTTCATGGAATGAAGTCCAAGGATTGTTCGAGCAACTTACCCGAGATCAAGGTTGCAATAATTTCTTTTAAGTCGGAAATCCCACGCTCCAAACTCCAATTGGTCCAATCGGCCCTTTTACAAAGATAATTTAATTTAATCCAAAATTAAATTATTTAAAAACCAAAATTACTCTTCGTTGGGTATGCCAAAAACCCAACCAACTTACCAAAAACTTACCAACGATAGGTGGGGAAGGACCGAAAAACTAGGTGGCTCAAAAAGGCTTGGCGGCTTGACAGGAAGGAAAGAGACGCGACGCGGCTCGACTCGGGTGCAGGTGCTGCGCGCGTGCGGCTCGGCACGGATGGATGCAGCTCGCCTAGCTGTGCAGACGCGGCGCGCGTGCGGCTCGACGCGGGTGGATGCAGCTTGGCTAGCAGTGAGACGTGGTGCGCGTACGGCTCGACGGGGCGGATGCGGCTCGGCTAGAAGTGAGACGCAGCGCGCGTACGGCTCGACAGGGGTGGATGCGAGGAGCGAGGATGCGGTCAGGTACGACTATGTGGCTCGGGTTGCGGAGGTGCGGTGCGACTGAGCTTCGCGGGCTTCGACGATCGGTGCGCGGCGGCGACGGTGTGGCTGATCGAGCGATTGGCGACGGTTGGATTCGTGGAGGCAGCTGGCGGAAGAGATCGGCTGGAGAGGCGCGGCTGCGAGGAAGAAATCGGCTGGAGATCGGATTCGCTACCGGCTCGGTTGTTTTGTGACAAAGGGTCGACGGCGACGACTGGCAGAGAAGGGAGGGGCGACGGCGGCGATGACTTGCTAGGGTTTCTTCCTTTGGGTTTGGTTGAAGAGGAAGATGAATAGTGCAATGTATTTAATGCCAAAATAATAATTCTTTATCATCATAATCATTTTTTCTCTTCCCCAAAATACTCACTCTCTCTCTTCCATTAAACCCATCAAAATCTCTCTCTTTATGTAAACCCGATATTTTCTTGGTTTAATTTCTTTAAATGTGGAAAAAAGAAAGAAAAAGAAAATGGAAATTAAGTGTAAATATAAATATATATATTTATATATTAAATAGCTTTATTAAATTAATTAAAGAAAAGAAAGAAAAGAAAGGACAAAAAGAAGAAAAGGAGAAGAAAATTTCATTTTCTCTTTTCTTCTTCTTCTTCTCTTCCCTTCACCGCCAAGAGTTTGAAGACATCCAAGTTCCCTTTATTTTTTTTTTCTTTTTCCTTCTTCAATTTGCAGAGAACTTCTAAGAGAGAGTTTGGAAGAAGAAGAGAAATTTTTACTAGAATTTTTAGGTTGAAGAAGAGGAGGAGAACTCAAGCAAAGTGTATCAATGGCTGAATTTTAGTTCATTCTGCACATCACTGGTTTTTAATTCGGTTTGAACTCTTCAAAAGGAATTAAGAGGTGAGATTTACATTTACTGAAAGTTAACTCATTTTTAAACAAACTTTATGAAGAACGTTGGAGCAAATTCGGTTATTCATTTGGTGCTTTTTGATGAAGAAAACAGGGCAGTTGGTTTTCACTCGAAATCAGGAGGTCTCTGGTTTTTCTTGTATTTCAGAGTGTATCGGTGGCGTTCGAATCTCTATTTGGTATGGTTGGAAAGCTTATTCAATTTACTACAACTTTCATGAAGAAATTGTAAACCAAAAACGACTAAAAATTGGTTAAATTGTAGGGACAAGTTAAAGAGGTCGTGTGCGCGCGATTCTGGAAGTGGTTCTGTTTTGAGGGTTATATGTGTTTATGCACGGGGAATCAGATTTATATGTCTTCAGGTAAGTTTTAGAGGATCTCAAAATGAAGAGTTTGATATAAAGAACACTCATTTTGGTTAATTATTGAGAAAGTTATAGTCCTTTGAATTGTATGTTAGAAATCTAGAAATTTTAGAGAATTGTTGAAATAGGATTTTATTTCTTAAGCTTTGTTTTCGTGAGCATCATCTTTGGTGCGACATGTTATGTATATCTTTAGGAAACCAGAATGTTTAGGGTTTTAATACTCGGTTGGGTTGTTGGCAGGCTGAGAAGAATTAAACCGAGCTTATAGACCAAGGATCTAGCCCAAGACTGTGAGTGACAAAACCAACTTTGAAACATTTTCCATAACTGTTATTATGATTGAATGCGATAAATGTTTATTTACGAAGCCATGAAAGGTATTTGAATTTTATGACTATTTTCAAGTATACATTTGGAGACTAGATTTCTTAAAGAAATTTATGTTAGCACGTAGATATTAAATGTTTGGAAAGTATTTAAACCACAATATTTTAAGCAAAGCATGAATTAGTATGAAGTTTTGTTTTAAGAACTACAATTTTCCACGAAAGAGCTGAGTAAAGTTCGAGCTTTGTGTAAAATTTATAAGCAGGCATGTTTTAATAATTTATGATGATTTATGAAATTTTCATTAACTACATGACTGAGATCTTGAGCCTGAGGCTAGAGATTACCGTGTGCACACTTGTTAGATTTCGTTGTTGACGTTGAGTGTACTCCGTAACAACGATGCTGTCGTGAGTGCTGGGCGGGCCCCACTACATCGTAGTGCTTGTAAACGTTGTTGTACTAGGTGTACCCTACACAACGTAGATTTGTCATGTTAGTTAAAATGCTTCGATATACTTGATATGCCTTGCTAGATTTCAATGATGAACATGCTGAGTATTTAAGGAAGCTATTCTTACTATTACACATTTACATTTACAACTTGTATAAACAGATTTATATGTGTAAAGTTTTCACGTGCTCTTATCTTTAAATTCATAGTTTTAAACTGAGTCACTCACTGAGCTTCATAGCTCACCCTTTCCAAAATGTTTTACCCATTTTCCAGGTAGAGACCGACTTCCCGGTGCCTGATAGACTGCCTTAGTCTGCGGAAGCTTCATTATCGATTGCCAGTACGTGTTTTGAGTTGGGCATAAAGTCTGTTGTGTTGTGATGTATTCACACCCTTGTATGTTATAGATACTCCACAGTTTGTATAAGCTTTAGGAGCTGTAGTTGTGTAAATTTTGTTGGTTATATTTTGATTAAGGTGTCTTTAGGTTTACTCGTGAAATCGGTAAATTTTGAGGTACACTTCATGTATATGTTTGACTAGCTGTGTTTGACTAGCCTAGGATCCGCAGTGTTTTGTGGCATGTACAATAGTTTATATACTAGATTGGCAAGTTCATCACATGAAAGTTTTAAGCAGAGTCGACAGATACAGGTACAGAAAAACGTTGTTCGTCGGCTTCACGCCATCTTTCGGTCTAAGGTAGCAGGTAGTCCGGGAGGGGGTGTGACAACTAGAGTCGACAGATACAGGTACAGAAAAACGTTGTTCGTCGGCTTCACGTCATCTTTCGGTCTAAGGTAGCAGGTAGTCCGGGAGGGGGTTTGACAACTTGGTATCAGAGCAGTTTGCTCCATGGGAATTAAGGTAGAGCGGTTAGCTCTAAGAAGAAACTGGAAAGTAAATAATTGAAAGTCAAGTTAGCTTAAAGGGAACTAGTGGAGTATGATCTTGGTAAGAGTAGAAGTGAGTCCAATTATTATTAATACGTGAGTAGACATTTAGTATCATGCATTTGAGTTAAGTATTTATAGTATGTCTAATGTGTTGACATATTATAAGAGTCATGCCACCACGTACTGGTAGACGACGCCGGCAGAATCAGGACGGGATGCAAGGTCCTACCCAAGGTCCATCTGTAGGGGAATCTAGTACCCTAGGAGTTCGAGGTGGTGCAGGAAACGAGCAGTTTGCGAGAACAACACAGGAAATAGGAAGGCCGGATAGAGCAGAGCCTAGTGATCCAGAAAAGGCATACGGAATTGAACGACTGAAGAAGTTAGGGGCTACAGTGTTTGAAGGTTCCACAGATCCAGCTGATGCAGAGAACTGGTTGAATATGCTTGAAAAGTGTTTTGATGTGATGAATTGTCCTGAGGAGCGAAAGGTTAGATTGGCCACATTTTTGTTGCAAAAAGAGGCTGAAGGATGGTGGAAATTTATATTAGCAAGACGCAGTGATGCACGTGCTTTAGACTGGCAGACTTTTAGAGGCATATTCAAAGATAAGTATTATCCCAGCACATACTGCGAAGCCAAGAGGGATGAATTTCTGGGGTTGAAACAAGGATCACTTTCAGTGGCTGAGTATGAGAGGAAGTATACCGAGCTTTCACGATATGCTGACGTTATTATAGCTTCTGAGAGTGACAGGTGCCGAAGGTTTGAAAGAGGGTTGCGTTTGGAAATACGTACCCCAGTTACAACCATTGCTAAGTGGACGAATTTCTCTGAGTTAGTGGAGACTGCCCTTCGTGTGGAGCAGAGTATAACAGAAGAGAAATCGGCAGTGGAGCTTAGTCGTGGGACTTCAACAGCTAGTGGATTTAGAGGCCAAGCATCGAGGAACGTGAGTTATGGTAGTGTTTTTCAGAGACAGAGCCAGAGAATACCTAGTCAGCACATTAGATCAACAGTAAGATCGCAACCAGGTCAGGAGTCCATTGCTAGTACCGTCAGGCGAATACCATGCACGAGTTGTGGCAGGAACCATCGGGGTCAGTGTTTGGTAGGTGCCGGTGTATGTTACCAGTGCGGACAGCCAGGACATTTCAAGAAAGATTGTCCGTAGTTGAACATGACAGTTCAGAGAGATCAGGGAGTTGGGTTCCAGACAGTTGAGCAATCGAGAATTTCAGTGGTTCCAACAGAGGGCACCAGTGGTGCAAGGCAAAAGGGAGTTGTTGGAAGACGGAGGCAACAGGGAAAAGTCTATGCTATGACTCAACAAGAAGCAGAGGACGCACCAGACGTTATTACTGGTACGATTCTTATTTGTAATGTACCTGCAGATGTTTTATTTGATCCAGGTGCTACGCATTCCTTTGTTTCTAGTATATTTCTGACTAAGTTGAATAGGATGCTAGAGCCTTTATCTGAGGGGTTAGCTATATACACTCCAGTTGGTGACGTTTTACTTGTTAATGAGGTGTTACGTAATTGTGAAGTTTTAGTAGAAGGTATCAGTTTGCTAGTGGACTTGCTACCACTAGAGTGGCAGAGGTTAGATGTAATTTTGGGAATGGATTTCTTATTTGCTCATTATGCATCTATGGATTGCCATAGGAAGGAAGTGGTTTTCAGAAAACCAGGCTTTGCTGAAGTGGTTTTTAGAGGTATGAGGAAGGCCGTTTCTAGAAGTTTAATCTCAGTTTTGAAAGCTGAGAAATTACCGAGGAAGGGTTGCACAGCGTTTCTTGTACACATCGTAGTAGTGCAGAGAGAAAAACTAAAGCCAGAAGATGTTCCTGTGGTGAAAGAGTTTCTTGATGTATTTCCAGATGATCTATCAGGTTTGCCACCTGATAGAGAGATTGAGTTCACCATTGAATTATTACCAGGAACAACATCTATTTCACAGGCCCCGTATAGAATGGCTCCAAGCGAGCTAAAAGAATTGAAGATGCAGTTACAAGAACTAGTTGACAAGGGATACATCAGGCCTAGTGTTTCACCGTGGGGAGCACCAGTGCTTTTTGTGAAAAAGAAAGATGGTACCCTCAGATTATGTATTGACTATAGACAGTTAAACAAGGTTACAATACGTAACAAGTATCCTTTACCACGCATCGATGACTTATTTGATCAACTAAGGGGAGCAGCGTTGTTCTCTAAGATTGACTTAAGGTCAGGATACCACCAGTTGAAGGTTAGAGAATCAGATATTGCTAAAACAGCATTAAGAACGAGGTATGGGCATTATGAGTTTCGAGTTATGCCATTCGGTTTAACGAATGCGCCAGCGGTTTTCATGGATCTCATGAACAGGATCTTCCATCGGTATTTAGATCAGTTTGTGATTGTGTTCATTGATGATATATTAGTTTACTCAGTTGACAGAGAATCTCATGAGGAACATCTGAGGATTGTTCTACAGACTCTACGTGAAAAACAGTTATACGCTAAGTTCAGCAAATGTGAGTTCTGGTTGGAACAAGTAGTATTTTTGGGGCATGTAGTTTCAGCAAAAGGAGTTAGTGCCGATCCACAAAAAGTAGAAGCGGTTTTCAATTGGGAAAGACCAATTAGTGCCACAGAAGTACGTAGTTTCCTGGGTTTGGCAGGATACTGTAGGCGTTTTGTTGAGGATTTCTCTCGATTGGCATTGCCTTTGACCGCTTTGACAAGGAAGAATGTTAAGTTTGAGTGGTCAGATAAATGCGAGCAAAGTTTTCAGGAATTGAAGAAAAGACTAGTTACAGCACCTATTTTGGCACTTCCTGTAACAGGGAAGGACTATGTGATTTATTGTGATGCTTCAAGGCTAGGATTAGGTTGTGTGCTTATGCAAGATGGGAATGTAATAGCTTATGCTTCAAGGCAGTTGAAGAAGCATGAGTGTAATTACCCTACCCATGATCTTGAGCTAGCAACAGTTGTTTTAGCACTAAAAATCTGGAGACACTATTTGTTCGGGGAAAAGTGCCATATTTTCACAGATCATAAAAGTCTGAAGTATATTTTTGATCAAAAAGAGCTAAATCTGAGACAAAGGCGATGGCTAGAACTGATTAAAGATTATGATTGTACTATAGAGTATCATCCAGGTAAGGCCAACGTAGTAGCATATGCATTAAGTAGGAAGTCAAGACTTCCGAAGAGTGCCTTGTGTGGTATTCGAGTAGCTTTGTTGAATGAGTTAAGAGGTTCCAAGGCAGTAGTAACTACAGAGGATTCAGGAAGTCTCTTAGCTCAATTTCAGGTTCGGTCTTCTCTAGTAACTGAGATTGTAAGAAGACAGTCAGAAGACAGTAATTTACAGAAGAAGTTTGAGAAATCCAAGAAAGGCTTAGAGGTGGAGTTTGAGCTGAGAACAGATGGTGCCATTGTTAAACAAGGAAGATTATGTGTTCCGAATATCAGTGAGCTTAAGAATGCTATTCTAGAAGAAGCTCACAGTTCAGCTTACGCTATGCATCCAGGTAGCACCAAGATGCACAGAACTTTAAAGAAGACTTATTGGTGGTCTGGAATGAAGCAAGAGATAGCTGAATATGTTGATAGATGTTTGATTTGTCAACAGGTTAAACCAGTAAGACAGAGGCTAGGAGGATTTCTTAATCCTTTGCCAGTGCCAGAGTTGAAATGGCAGCATATTACTATGGATTTTCTATTTGGATTACCTCGTACATCCAGTGGACATGATGGTATATGGGTAATAGTAGACAGACTCACCAAGACGACACGATTTATACCGATTAAAATGACATCTATGTTAGACCAGCTAGCGAGATTATATGTTGATAAGATTGTGAGTCAGTATGGAGTACCAATGTCCATAGTTTCAGATAGGGATCCGAGGTTTACTTCTAAATTTTGGCCTAGTTTACAGAAAGCAATGGGAACAGGGCTAAAGTTTAGTACATCATTTCATCCCCAAACAGATGGTCAGTCCGAGAGGACCATCCAAACTTTAGAGGACATGTTGAGAGCATGTGTCCTACAACTTAAAGGAAGTTGGGATACCCACTTGCCACTTATGGAGTTTGCTTATAACAATAACTATCAGTCTAGTATCGGTATGGCACCATATGAAGCCTTATACGGGAGACCATGCAGAACTCCTGTGTGCTGGAATGAAGTGGGAGAGCGGAAGTTAGTAGGTCCTGAGTTGGTTCAGATTACGACAATCAATATTAAGTTGATCAGAGAAAATCTGAGGAAAGCCCAAGATCGACAGAAAAGTTATGCGGATAAGCGACGAAGAAACCTAGAATTCCAAGTTGGAGATCAAGTTTTCTTGAAATTATCTCCATGGCGAGGTGTTATTCGTTTCGGAAGAAAAGGTAAGTTAAGTCCTAGATATATTGGGCCATATCAGATAACGGAACGAGTGGGACCAGCAGCGTATAGACTTGAGTTGCCAATAGAACTTGCACGAATACATGATGTTTTCCATGTATCCATGTTAAGAAAATATATACCAGATCCATCGCATGTGTTGCAAGATCAACCAGTTGAATTAAAAGAAGATTTGAGTTATGTTGAAGAACCAGTTCAGATTCTCGACAGAAAGGAACAAGTTTTGAGAAACAAAACGATTCCACTCATAAAGGTTTTGTGGAGACATCATGGAGCGGAGGAGGCAACTTGGGAACCAGAATATCGGATGAAGAAGAGCTATCCGATACTTTTCAGTTAAGGACATTCTAAATTTCGAGGACGAAATTTTCTAAAGGGAAGGTAAGTTGTAAACCCGATATTTTCTTGGTTTAATTTCTTTAAATGTGGAAAAAAGAAAGAAAAAGAAAATGGAAATTAAGTGTAAATATAAATATATATATTTATATATTAAATAGTTTTATTAAATTAATTAAAGAAAAGAAAGAAAAGAAAGGACAAAAAGAAGAAAAAGAGAAGAAAATTTCATTTTCTCTTTTCTTCTTCTTCTTCTCTTCCCTTCACCGCCAAGAGTTTGAAGACATCCAAGTTCCCTTTATTTTTTTTTTCTTTTTCCTTCTTAAATTTGCAGAGAACTTCTAAGAGAGAGTTTGGAAGAAGAAGAGAAATTTTTACTAGAATTTTTAGGTTGAAGAAGAGGAGGAGAACTCAAGCAAAGTGTATCAATGGCTGAATTTTAGTTCATTCTGCACATCACTGGTTTTTAATTCGGTTTGAACTCTTCAAAAGGAATTAAGAGGTGAGATTTACATTTACTGAAAGTTAACTCATTTTTAAACAAACTTTATGAAGAACGTTGGAGCAAATTCGGATATTCATTTGGTGCTTTTTGATGAAGAAAACAGGGCAGTTGGTTTTCACTCGAAATCAGGAGGTCTCTGGTTTTTCTTGTATTTCAGAGTGTATCGGTGGAGTTAGAATCTCTATTTGGTATGGTTGGAAAGCTTATTCAAGTTACTACAACTTTCATGAAGAAATTGTAAACCAAAAACGACTAAATATTGGTTAAATTGTAGGAACAAGTTAAAGAGGTCGTGTGCGCGCGATTCTGGAAGTGGTTCTGTTTTGAGGGTTATATGTGTTTATGCACGGGGAATCAGATTTATATGTCTTCAGGTAAGTTTTAGAGGATCTCAAAATGAAGAGTTTGATATAAAGAACACTCATTTTGGTTAATTATTGAGAAAGTTATAGTCCTTTGAAGTTTATGTTAGAAATCTGGAAATTTTAGAGAATTGTTGAAATAGGATTTTATTTCTTAAGCTTTGTTTTCGTGAGCGTCATCTTTGGTGCGACATGTTATGTATATCTTTAGGAAACCAGAATGTTTAGGGTTTTAATACTCGGTTGGGTTGTTGGCAGGCCGAGAAGAATTAAACCGAGCTTATAGACCAAGGATCTAGCCCAAGACTGTGAGTGACAAAACCAACTTTGAAATATTTTCCATAACTGTTATTATGATTGAATGCGATAAATGTTTATTTACGAAGCCATGCAAGGTATTTGAATTTCATGACTATTTTCAAGTATACATTTGGAGACTAGATTTCTTTAAGAAATTTATGCTAGCACGTAGATATTAAATGTTTGGAAAGTATTTAAACCACAATATTTTAAGCAAAGCATGAATTAGTATGAAGTTTTGTTTTAAGAACTACAATTTTCCACGAAAGAGCTGAGTAAAGTTCGAGCTTTGTGTAAAATTTATAAGCAGGCATGTTTTAATATTTTATGATGATTTATGAAATTTTCATTAACTACATGACTGAGATCTTGAGCCTGAGGCTAGAGATTACCGTGTGCACACTTGTTAGATTTCGTTGTTGACGTTGAGTGTACTCCGTAACAACGATGCTGTCGTGAGTGCTGGGTGGGCCCCACTATGACAAAGACGATCGGAGTGTTGGGCGGGCCCCACTACATCGTAGTGCTTGTAAACGTTGTTGTACTAGGTGTACCCTACACAACGTAGATTTGTCATGTTAGTTAAAATGCTTCGATATACTTGATATGCCTTGCTAGATTTCAATGATGAAAATGCTGAGTATTTAAGGAAGCTATTCTTACTATTACACATTTACATTTACAACTTGTATAAACAGATTTATATGTGTAAAGTTTTCACGTGCTCTTATCTTTAAATTCATAGTTTTAAACTGAGTCACTCATTGAGCTTCATAGCTCACCCTTTCCAAAATGTTTTACCCATTTTCCAGGTAGAGACCGACTTCCCGGTGCCTGATAGACTGCCTTAGTTTGCGGAAGCTTCATTATCGATTGCCAGTACGTGTTTTGAGTTGGGCATAAAGTCTGTTGTGTTGTGATGTATTCACATCCTTGTATGTTATAGATACTCCACAGTTTGTATAAGCTTTAGGAGCTGTAGTTGTGTAAATTTTGTTGGTTATATTTTGATTAAGGTGTCTTTAGGTTTACTCGTGAAATCGGTAAATTTTGAGGTACATTTCATGTATGTGTTTGACTAGCTGTGTTTGACTAGCCTAGGATCCGCAGTGTTTTGTGGCATGTACAATAGTTTATATACTAGATTGGCAAGTTCATCACATGAAAGTTTTAAGCAGAGTCGACAGATACAGGTACAGAAAAACGTTGTTCGTCGGCTTCACGCCATCTTTCGGTCTAAGGTAGCAGGTAGTCCGGGAGGGGGTGTGACACTTTATTTCTCAACCAATCACATCAATCCCTTCTCTTTCTCTTTCTTTTTCCAAATAATATCTAACCACTACCTTTAACAAAAATTAATTCTCTCTCTCCTCAACCCAAATATCTTTATTTACCACAATAATTCTACCAATATTTTATCCTCCAAATAAAATAAATATAATCCTCAAAACTTAGTAAATCACAAAATCAAAGCGTAATTAATCAAGTCTCCTCAAGTAAATTCAAAATTTTAATAACCACACTTAAGATAATAATAATAAAAAAATCTAAATTGTTGGGGCGTTACAAACTTACCTCCATAGAAAACTTTCGTCCTTGAAAGTTCTAATCCTCGAACAACTCAGGGTACTGGGCTCTCATGTCCTCTTCTCTCTCCCATGTGGCGTCTTCAACCCCGTGGTTTCGCCAGAGAACCTTGACCAGTGCAATTCCTCGATTACGAAGCATCTTGACCTCTCTTGCCAAAATCTCAACAGGTTGCTCCTCGTAGCTCAAGTCCTCACTAATTTGCAATGGCTCAAAGTCCACTACATGCGTCGGGGTCTACGACATACCTCCTCAGCATGGAGACATGGAATACATCGTGCACTGCAAAAAGAGATGGGGGCAACGCCAAGCGATAAGCTATAGGGCCAATCCGCTCCAGTATCTCAAACGGCCCTACAAAATGTGGACTTAGCTTCCCCTTCTTCTCAAACCTCAGAACACCCTTCATAGGTGCTACCTTCAGAAAGACCATGTCTCCCACCTCGAACTCGAGATCCATACGCCGCACATCAACATAACTCTTATGTCTGCTTTGTGCCGTCAACATACGAGCTCGGATTTTCTGTATGGCTGCGTTGGTGGTCTGAACTAACTCATGGCCTAGCATCCTCTGCTCACCAACCTCCACCCAGCATATGGGAGATCTACAACACTTACCATACAGAGCCTCAAATGGTGCCATGTCGATAGTAGCCTGGTAGCTGTTATTATAGGCGAACTCCATCAAATGAAAATGGGAGTCCCAACTCCCTGAAAACTCTAGCACCCAGACTCGCAGCATGTCCTCCAAAATTTGGTTCAACCTCTCTGTTTGACCATCGGTCTGAGGATGAAAAGTTGTGCTGAAGTCTAACCTCGTGCCCAATGCAAGCTGAAGTCCTTTCCAGAACTTCGATGTGAAACGAGCATCTCTGTCCGAAATGATGGATACAGGTACTCCATGCAGTTTCACTATCTCCGTGATATATAGCTGTCCCCACTTACTGGCAGTGTAAGTGGATTTCCCTGGAATAAAATGGGCTGACTTCGTGAGTCTGTCGACAACAACCCAGATCACTGTATAGCCCTTTAGAGTCCTGGGCAGTCCTCTAATGAAGTCCATCGACACACTCTCCCATTTCCATCCTAGCACACTCAAGGGTTGCAACAACCCTGCTGGCCGTTGTCTAGGTGCCTTCACCTGCTGGCATACCAAACATCTACTGATAAAATCTGCCACTTCTTTCTTCATGTTCCTCCACCAATAGACACACCTCAAATCCTGGTACATCTTCGTACTTCCAGGGTACATAGTAAATGGAGAACTGTGAGCCTCCATCAAAAGCTCTGTCTTGACTGCACTGTCTTTCAATACACACAAGTGTCCCTCAAATGTAAGGCCATCGTCAGAGGATATGGAGAAATCCTCGCCTTGCCCTGTCTCTACCAAACGACGCTTCTTGACCAAATAAGGATCATTTAGTTGAGCAACAATAATCCTCTGTCTCATGGTCGGCTGTACTGACAACTGAGCCAACTGTGAGGTGACCTCTTCTACTGAGACTGCAATCTCGACTCTCTTAAAGTCTCTGAGTAAGGGAGCTTGCTTGCTGATAAGCGCTGCTGAATGAGCAACCTTCTTGCTCAGCGCGTCAGGTACTACATTTGCCTTACTTGGGTGATACAGAATCTCGCAGTCGTAGTCTTTCACTAACTCAAGCCACCTCCTTTGCCTCATGTTCAGCTCCTTTTGGGTGAAGAAGTACTTCAGGCTCTTATGGTGAGTGAAAATCTGTATCTTCTCACTGTACAGGTAGTGCCTCCATATCTTTAGTGCAAAAACCACTCCTACCAACTCTAGGTCATGGGTAGGGTAGTTCTGCTCATGACTCTTCAACTGACGGGAGGCATAAGCAACTACCTTACCTTGCTGCATCAAGACACAGCCCAGTCCCTTCTTTGAGGCATCACTGTAGATCACAAAGCTCCCAGATCCATCTGCCACTGTCAGGACTGGTGCAGTCACAAGCTTCTGCTTAAGCTCCTGGAAGCTATTCTCGCAAGCTGGGCTTCAAACAAAAGGAGTCCCCTTCCTGGTCAACTAGGTGAAGGGACTGACTATACGTGAAAAGTCTTCCACGAACCTCCTGTAGTAACCTGCCAAACCCAGGAAACTACGAATCTCGCTAACCGTAGACGGTCGAGGCCAATTAGTAACCGCTTCGATCTTTGCTGGATCCACCGAAACTCCCTCACTGGAAACCACGTGGCCGAGGAAAGTCACCTTCTTTAGCCAGAACTCACACTTGGAGAACTTGGCATACAACTTATTGGATCGAAGGGTCTTCAAAACCTAGGGTAAGTGCTCCTCATGCTCAACCTTAGTTTTGGAGTAAATCAAAATGTCGTCAATGAAAACTATGACGAACGAGTCTAAGAAGTCCTTAAACACTCTGTTCATTAAGTTCATGAATACTGTAGGAGCATTAGTCAACCCAAAAGACATCACAATGAACTCGTAATGTCCGTATCTTGAATGGAAGGTCGTCTTAGGAATATCACTGTCCCTAATTCTCAACTGGTGATGGCCTGATCGCAGGTCGATCTTAGAAAAGACAGTGGCTCCCTGCAACTGATCAAATAAGTCATCAATCCTGGGCAAGGGTAGCGGTTCTTAACTGCCACCTTGTTCAGCTCTCTGTAGTCAATGCAAAGGCGCATCGACCCATCCTTCTTCTTCACAAACAACATTGGGGCTCCCCAAGGTGACACGCTGGTTCGGATGAAACCCTTATCCAGCAACTCCTACATCTGTACCTTCAGCTCGACTGGAGCCATTCTGTAAGGGGCCCTCAAGATAGGAGCTGTGTCAGGCTCTAACTCGATGGCGAAGTCTATCTCCCTAGGAGGCGGAAGTCCTGGAAGCTCGTCAGGGAAAACATCGGGCTATTCCCTTACCACTGGTTCGGAGAACAGGGAAACTTCTGGTTCTCTGGTATCTACTACGCTTGTCAGGATGCCCCAAGTACCCTAGCTGAGTAGTTTACTAGCCTTCATGGCTGAGATGACCTTGGGTATACATACAATGTCTGCCCCCCTAAATTTGAAACTAGGCCTAGAGGGAGAGTTAAAGATGACTTCCTTACCAAAACAGTCTATACTTGCATGGTAAGCCGACAACCAATCCATGCCTAAAATTACATCAAAATCATGCATGTCCAACACTAACAGGATCACATCTAACACATGATTCGCTATCTCTACCCGACATGCCTTTATTTTTTCTTTAGACAACAGGACCTCCCCAGATGGAGTGGAAATGGATAAAACACTACCCAATGGTTCTACCTCTAAACCCACATGCTGAACGAACACAGAGGATATGAACGAATGGGATGACCCAGAGTCAAACAGCACAAAAGCATAATGCCCCAAGATTGGGAGCGTACCTGTCACCACTCTACCAGCTCGCTCGGCCTCCTGACGGGTAGTAGCAAAAACTCTTCCCTGCTGGGAAGCGGGAGGCTGGTGCGGTGTCATCTAAAAAGGGTTTCCGAGGACATGCGTCAGCAGTGTGTCCTGGTTGTCTGCACCTGAAGCAAACTCCACTTCCGGCCAAGTAACGACCTCCATGTACTCTCCCACAGGTAAAACAGACGGGTAGCTCTCTCAGAGTTCTCCCGGCTACTACAAGTTCCCGTCGATGCCTCTGGAAGACACCTCCTGACCTTAGGTTTTGCTGTGGTATCACGTGAGGCTGCGACTCCACCTTCCTCTTCTAACCAAGGGCTGACCCTCTGCTCGTAGCCTTGGACGGATCCGCTCTCTCGTGCAGACTCAAGTCCAGTGCTATGCGTAGTGCATCAGCGTGAGTGGCTGGTCGGAGGGCTCGAACGATGCCCTGGAGGTTTAGTCTAAGACCTCTAACGAACTTCTCAGTCCTGGCAGCCTCATCCCTTACCACATCGGGATCAAAACGAGACAACATGTCAAACTCAGCATTGTACTGCTCCACCGCCATGTCGCCTTGCTCCATGTTTAGGAACTCTTGCTGCTTAGCGTGCTTCACGTTGGCAGAGAAGAACTTAGCATAGAAGCTCTCCTTAAACTGCTCCCAGGTTATTTTGCTGACGTCGCCCCCCAGCATCCTTTCAGCAGTCTCCCACCAGGATGTGCCTCTATCCTCTAGGAAGAAAACTGCATATTGCACCTTCTGGTCGTCAGGGCACTTCATGTACCGAAAGATAGTCTCTATAGATGTCAACCACATTTGGGCCTTGGTGGGGTTGTCCATGGATCCATCAAAAGTTTTAGGATTATACTTTCTAAAGTCTCTCAAGTGTTTGGCCTCAGTCGTCAGTTGAACTGGCGCGGGCTGAGCTTCCACAGAGGCTGGAGGAGTGACGGTCTGGGCCTGAACAGGGACGACCTGGTTCTGCTGGGCAACGAAGAAAGGCGCTAGAGCAGCTTGCAGCATGTCTTGATAATGCTGCTCCATTGCGGCGAGATCCGCCTAAGTGACCGGTGTGTTAGGGTCGGCCGTCGACACAACAGTTTGCTCCTCCGGTTGGCCACGACCGGTCCTCTGCCTCCCCTACCACCTCCTCGGCGTGCACCTCTACGTGGCGGCATTTTCCCTAAATTTTACCAGTAAAAACTTTCTTCACAAGAACATAACACTAAATTTTCTATGTTTATTCTATTCAGACAAGGTTATAGTTCTTAACATTAGCAAAGCTTTAAGACATACCTGGCGAGTGACGAAGGACCGTATAGCCATAGGGGTAAAATAAAACGAAACCAAAACAAAGACTTACATCGTAAGTCAGTCTACAGAACCTAAAACTCTGGGCTCTGATACCAACTGTAATGACCCAACTCCTTATACTGAGCCGAAGTCATTACTAAATGTAAATAACATAATTAAAGTTATAAAGTTTGGCTAAAATGAATAAAACCTCAAAATTTTATTTATTTAAAAACCAAATCAGGGTAATGTGCGAAATGTAAACAAATATTAAAATCCTACTCGGGCCCTATCTACTTTTAAAGAAACGAAATAGTAAATAAAGAAAAATAACAACTCAAGTACTAAATGTTTAAACGGGGTGTAAAGCGGAAGCAAAAATCCCTATGGCTCGCCACGGTCACTTCTGGTCGCTCGCAAGCTTGCCCTTGCCCTTACCTCTGCCTCTACCTGAAAAATATAACATAGAGAGAGTGAGTATAAAATACTCAGTAAGGGACCCACTACTAGTCCCATTAGGTGCCTATTAACTTCTTATTAGAGTCCTGAAAATGGTACCCAATAACTGGTACGTTCCCGAACACGTGCAACATGCGCTCCCGTAGGAACAGAATCTGGTCTTCGGTGTCCCGAGGGAGCACTTAGGACATACTGGTCTGTAGCGAAACCGGAGGAAACGCTAAGACAATCGGGCTACAAGGATCCCGTTGAATCACTCGAATCATATCTATATCCATGCTAGACTGGCAGTCCCATCGGACTACGCAATCCTAAATAGGTGGTGATCCCGAAGGACACCCAAACAGGTACAACTCTAATAGGCTAAGCTAACAGGTACCCTAACCATAGCATACATACAACATGACATCATCTCGTAATCATATCAGTCTAATCATCATATCACATTTCATCGCAATATCCAAACATAAAGCCGTAACCAGCCGTCATCATATGAAACAATGCTATCATATCAAATCACGTCATCAGTCACATCATGCCCTTATTAATTAACATATCGTTATGCAGTCTAGTCCTCAAGTGCATAACTAGGAATGCATGCGGTCTTATGATACTAGTCGTAGAGCTAGTAGTAGAAATCTCTTACCTGGAGATTTGCTCAATCGAATTCTAACAATCAGGTCACCCGCTTCTCAAGTCGCAAGTCCTAAATGGTTAGAAACAACAATTAATAACCTAACATTCATGGAACGAAGTCCAAGGATTGTTCGAGCAACTTACCCAAGATCAAGGTTGCAATAATTTATTTTAAGTCGAGAAATCCCACGCTCCAAACTCCAATTGGTCCAACTGGCCCTTTTAGAAAGATAATTTAATTTAATCCAAAATCAAATTATTTAAAAACCAAAATTACTCTTCGTTGGGTATGCCAAAAACCCAACCAACTTACTAAAAACTTACCAACGATAGGTGAGGAAAGGATCAAAAAAACTAGGTGGCTCAAAAAGGCTTGGCGGCTCGGCTCATGCGCAGGCGCGACTCGACTCGAGGCTGGTGCTGCGTGCGTGCGGATTGGCGTGGATGGATGCGGCTTGGCTAGCTGCACAGACATGGCACGCGTGCGGCTCGACGCTGGTGGATGCATCTCGGCTAGCAATGAGACGCGGCGTACGTACGACTCGACGCGGATGGATGTGGCTCGACTAGCGGTGAGACGCGGCGCGTGACAGCTCAATGCATGCAGATGTGGGGAGCAGAGATGCGATCAGTTACGGCTGTGTGGCTCGGGTTGCGGAGGCACGTCGCGACTGAGCTTCGCGGGCTTCGACGATCGGTACGCGGCGTGCGACGGTGTGGCTAATCACGCAGTTGGCGACGACTGGTTTCGTGGTGGCAGCTGACGGAAGAGATCGGCTTGGGAGGCCCGGCTACGAGGAAGAAATTGGCTGGAGATCGGCTTGGCTACCGGCTCGGTTGTTCTGTGACAAAAGGTCAACGGTGACGACTTGCAGTGAAGGGAGGGGCCACGGCGGCGGTGACTTGCTAGGGTTTCTTCCTTTGGGTTTGGTTGAAGAGGAAGATGAATAGTGCAATGTATTTAATGCCAAAATAATAATTCTTTATCATCATAATTATCTTTTCTCTTCCCCAAAATACTCACTCTCCCTCTTTATTTCTCAACCAATCACATCAATCCCTTCTCTTTCTCTTTCTTTTTCCAAATAATATCTCACCACTACCTTTAACAAAAATCAATTCTCTCTCTCCTCAACCCAAATATCTTTATTTACCACAACAATTCTATCAATATTTTATCCTCCAAATAAAATAAATATAATCCTCAAAACTTAGTAAATCACAAAATCAAAGCGTAATTAATCAAGTCTCCTCAAGTAAATTCAAAATTTCAATAACCACACTTAAGATAATAATAAAAAAAAATCTAAATTGTTGGGGCGTTACAAAAATATAGAAGAAGTGTATCAAAACACCATGATTATGTTGAAAAAGCATAAGTATTTAGAAATTAACTTTACATAAGCATGCATACCTGTTTTATCGTGTTTCAGTGTCTTAAAGCAGGATAAAAGCAAAAGAGGAAATTAGTGAATCGTATAGGATATCGCGCAAAAGCTATGCAAGAAGAGCCCTTTGTCGAGAACAAATGCTAAGAGAGGATAGTTCACTAGAAGACAAGAATGTAGTTAGGGATGATGTGACTTGACAATGGCGACTTTCGATGCTGACATGATCAGAAGAATAGAAGTTTTCCGCCAAAAGTTGACTATATAAAGGACCCTATTACCGTCAAGAAAAGAAGGCCTGGAGAGGCCATAGACCCAGCTGTATATAAAGGAGACATGTTAATCTCAGGCCAAAATGCCTGAATGGGCCAAAAACTAGAGAGTGGCGAAAAGAAGTAGCCTTTCTGCCATCTGTAAAAGTCATTTTCTTCTTCTTTGGCCAAGCTGTGAGTGAGAGTTTAGAGTTTGAAGGAAAGGAAGTCTATCTCCCACTTCCGCTAACTTGTAAACATTTTCCATTCTCTTTTCTTCCCATTTTGTATTCTTTGTAATATATGTTGTTCACATTGTAGAACGGCCGTAGGCCTACATTCTTTAATATATTTTACATGTTTATATCATTTCAATCCATACATCTCTTTACTGTTCATATGTCAATGTGCTATTTATAGTTTAGTCTTGTGATAAGTTCTTGAGAAGTTGCTTTGCTTATAACTCTTATTGGGTTAGTTGAGCTATTTTCATCACCTGGCCACTCTTATTTCCAACTACCCGAGAGAGCAAGTAGCAAGGATATGGCTAACGCACTTAAGAAGAGTTTAGAGACAAACTTCATCTTGACGAGATAACTTTCATCGTTTGTACCTCGAAAGGAAGACAAGTGTCGGTAATAGGCATCGAGATGTTTCTGTTCTTAGTCGCGAAGCTCTATGCGTTTTATAAGTAAATTCTTCTAGATATATCTCACATAACTAGATTTAGTCATTTGTACCCTAAAAGGCGACAAGTGTGGCGTATAAAGACTCTGAGAGGAGCTCATCTTAATCATAAACTAGTTATGAGAGCCATATTGCATCAAGCCTTTCATGGTCTAATCGCCTAGTCATGGATATACATTCCTTCACCCCTGCTGATACAAGTTAGTTCAAAACTCCATTTCGCCTCCATCTAATTCCCCTTTATATAATCTCTCAAGTACAAAAGTAGTTTTAGTTCTGCTTACATTCATTTATTCATTATTTGTTATTCTTTTATACAACCTAATTGATGATTAAATCCTAGAACTAATTATTGATATCAATTCCTGTGTTTGACGAGATCATCCGGATAAATCTATTATTTCGCTTATACTTGGGCATGCAATAGTAAAACTTATACATGACTATGACTTAGCTTTAATATGATGATAGAGACATTGGGAGCATTTTTCATGTAATGAGCATGTTTGAGAACATATGAGGAGATTCACAAGGAGAATTTTGTATGCAATGATCTTAAATCAATGAAATATTATGGAGGATAAAGTATAGTTTACCTCACTAAGTTCGAACTCACAACTAAGTATAAGCATATTTGATACCGGCAAATAAAACCAAAAACCATCCATAGAGTTTAAATTAATAATCTAAAAAAGTTAGTTTGCATTTACACCAAAAGCCATCCTTAGAGTTTAAATTAATGGAGTTTGCAAGTTGCAATCCACCATAAAAAAGCTATAAGAAAAACTTCATTGAGTTTAGCTTGCCTATTTAATATTAGAAACCATAACTCTATTAGAAGTTAAAACCACCTAAAAGTGCCTTTCCACTCTCCCTTCCTATTCTATTCCCTCTAATTCCAACTTTTTTGCATACCCAAAAAGGGAGAGTGAATAAAAAATCCGTCTCTGACCCAATAAATCCACTTCCAAATATTATCAATCAAATCAATAAACAGGGGAACAATTAAAGATTGTATCATCAAATATGTATGTCCTTTAGCCTTTACTTGTTTTTCATTTAAGGGTTTAAGGTTAAGGGTCAACTGGTGTCGTCCAAAAGACAAAGCGATATCGGTCGGCTTCATGTCACATCTCGAGCCTAGTGAGGAGGTACTCCAAGATGGGGTGTGAAATAACGATCACTAACGCACCTGTCATATGCATAATAATAAATTCATAGACGTGTCATTGAGGTTCTATGTCTGCGACTACGATATGCGGTAAGACATGATCATCACTATGTCTCTAGGCGAGGATTATGCAATAAAAGGTACATATCGTTTCCATCCAGAACTACTTAATCTGCATTGAGTACAAGTTTTCCTCTCGCTTGTCCAAGTGTAAGCAAAGCGAGAGGTTTCCTTGGTAAGCTAGGGTAAAACACAGAGAATTTCTACCAAACTTAGCGATAACGATTACTTCTAACTTCAAGTAGTATACATATCTATACAGTATGATTTGTGCCTGTGTGTATTAGTTTTACTATTTACACTAGAGATTCTGTAGAAGGTGACATGGAGTAATTTGATGATGAAAAGTGAACTAACTTGTATTAAAGAAATATAAAGAAAAGTCTTCGCATTGTAGGCGATCATCGATACGATAGACATCACTTAATCATCTTCTAATTGACGCGAGCAACATCTCAATGCTTAAACACCATACTTGTTCTCTTTTCGGGATACAAATGATGAAGATAAATCAGGCAATAACTATCTAGGCTTCCTTACTTGTAAGAGTCACATTGCCTCTCTTTTAAGGTGGACAACCTCTCAACATCAAGATGCCACATTTGTTCTGCTTTTGGGATACAAATGATGGAGATCAAATGCCCAAATGGAGTTTGTTTCCAAACTTCTTTCTGCACGTTTAGCTATGTCCTCGCTACTTACTCTTCAAAGCAATTGACAACGAACGCTACTATAAGTGATGGAGTCAAGCTAAGAAAAACACGATGAACCTTATAAGTAAAGATCTCTCATCAAGCACTCATCACAAGCTTAAACTACTTATGAAACTTCAACAAGATGAATAGTAAAAGAGATGAAGGAATGACAGTGAATAAAGATGCAATGTATTGATTGATGTAGGCCTCTTGGCCGTGGAAATATAAAAGTCAAAACATTACAATGAGAATATAAAAATGGAAAGCATAATGACTTGTTGATCATTCCTTGACTCTTTTACAAGTTAGGGGAATGGTTGATGGTTTCTCTTTCTAGTCTCTTTCTAAGCTCTAACTTAGAAGTTAACGGGAGAAGTGGTAAAGAAGAGAACTTCTACAAAAGAGGAAGAGTTATTCTCTTCCACCGACTCTTAGAGAGACAAACCTCCCTGGAGCTCTTTAGCTTTTAGTCCCTTTAGTCCTTCCTTTTACGTGGTAGAGATGGAGGCTTAATATAAGCTAATTTTTGTAGGAAACTTATATTCTTCTGCATATTTCAGTGCCAAAAAAATCATTGTAATGCACACCAACTCCAACTACCATTCTTGCTTTCTAACGAATCTCTCTGCGTGATGACGTGTTATCTCGCCTAGCGATGTTAATCATCAGACAACCTTCTATTTTGTAGGCTTTATCGCACGTTCTTCGTGTGATGTGATAAAACACTAAAAACCATAGTTAATTAGGCGTGGAGACTTATGCAAGTTAAATTCTCTTCTCTTTATAAATTTACAGTGAAAGTTACATGTTTTGTTACTTTATCCCACGTTTTGACTTCATTGTTTTACCTAAAAAACTATAATAACTTGTATTTCTACCTGTTAACAGAATGTGGAATAAATGCATCAAAAGCTTGTACTTGAATTGCAAAAGATATAATGTACAAGAGAATAAAATTTACATAAGTACAAAAATAAGTAAATTTACAAAAGATAACACCCCCAAATTTATTCTTGACATGGTTCAAAAGGTTCTACCATGGTATTTAGTTCACATCAAATTTGATGAAGGGTTCCTCAAGCTTGAATGGATAGATAAGCGCGAGCACGAGCCTGACAATAGCCGCGTGGATGTAGTTCATAAGGGTCTTATATTGCCTATCTATTCGCAAAGATGCTCGCTTGATTAATGTGTTCAATGCCTGATTCTACGTTTTAAGCATTGCAATGTCTGCCTCTATTATGTCAAGCTGAGCTTGATGACGAAGATCATTATTGTCAATTTTGAGTTCCAAGTCCTGAAATTATTTATGACTTTTCAATTGACTTTCTTACAGGTTAGCTTGTCATTGAAACATGTCTTCAAATCCATCTAACATTGGTTTTGCAAAATTGTTCTCTATGAATTTGAAGTACTCGTCATCGTTGTCATCGCTTTCTTTCATCACATTTTATTCTTTGCTCTTTTGTTTAGGTAAGGAAGGAGGGTATGTCTCACTTGCTACCTCATAGGAAATCCTTTACACTTGAGGAGTGGGTCATCAATAGCATTCTCTAAGACTTCTTTGCTAACAGGAACTAGGGATGCTTCTTTTAGATCCTTGATCTTATCTTCAATTGGGGTAAATAGATCACAGAGTGAGTCTTCAAAACTTTCTTGGTACAACTCGACATCCCCTTGGTTAGTTGAAGGATTATTTAAGTCAGGCACTGCAAGGGTTTGATTAGGTAAAGCGACGACAAGAGCTAGAGGATTTTCCTCTTGACGCATTGAGGTAGTCGTGGTGGTTTGGATTTGGCGGAGAGGGCTTGTCGTTTTGGATTTCTCAGGAGTTGAAGTTTGGATTTTTAAGGAAGGCAGCGATGTTTTAGACTTAGTGGAATAGGTGGTCTTCTTCGGCAATTTAAGAGGTGAAAGTGGTATGATGGTTTGGACAATAGGTGGGGTGATTATCGTAAGGGGAAAAGGGTCCTTAGACTCCTTGACTATAGGTCTTTTCTCTTGTTTCTTTGACCTAGAGGCCTCGTCCTCACCTTTTTTCTTGTGCACAAGAGGACTCTACTTCTTAATTTCTTATTCTTCTTCTTCTTTCATCTCATCTTCATCTTCCATCTCTTCATCCTCAGAAGATGTTTCTTTATTTCAAGTTTTGAGGTGTTTCTTCTCAGCTTTGTTTTTATGGAGGTTTATCATATGATTGAGACTAGTCATGGTGCAAATTCCATCTTTCACCGTCGTTTCGGGGTAATTTTTCAATGTGTCACAACTTGCAAACATAACTCTTCTATCTGATTTGAGAAGGGTCTTGTGCTGCGTAGATGCCTCTCCCATGCTTGAATGTGTTCACAGATGATTTCACTAACAGTAATGAGGATCTCTTGCATTATGCAATAAAGCTGCATCGCCTTGTCCAAAGAGATTGTGTTGTCATGTCGTGTTGGCACCAACTTCTTCTTTGTAAAGAATAGTCAAATGCTGGATTTCGTGTTAAGGTTGTGTGGGAAGAGTTGATATTTCCTAATTGGCGTGATGTCCCAATTTTCCCCTTTCCATACGATTGTCTCAACGTATCCTTCATGTACTCTTGCGCTGGGTTCTTCAAAATGACTTGCCCAACCGCGTTTTCATCCAATGCAAAGACCATGTTGATATGCTCAAGACCAAAATACACCTTTTCTTGTTTCACCACCACTTAGTCTTCTTCATCATTTATGAAGCCTTTGTATCACATGCTGACTACATTTGCTTTAGCTTTGAATACCCCTTGAAAAAAAATTTGCCTCTTGAAGGCGCAGATCGAGCCTCCTAGAAATATTGGCAAACCACCCTAGAAGGGAAAGAGCACATTTTCAATCATAAAGTTTTTGTTTACATACTCGGCAGAAAGGGGTACATTAAACCGAGGTCCTCATCTTCTTCTTTTTCCTAGGCCTTTTCGTCCATAGGACCTTTTTTTTTTCTTCTTGCCTCTTGGTGAATGATAACTTGTAGAAATACAAGTTACTATAACCTTTTAAGTAAAATAATGAAGTCTTGTCGCATGAAAATAGAAGAAAATGGAGGAAAAAGTAGGCGATTTGATTAATCTGCGAAATGCATGATACAAAAGAACCTTATCACAATTTTACTATGTTTTAGTGCTCTAATCACATAATTTTAGGCAAAAGTGAGTGAAGCTAGACGATATCATGCTTACGCGAGAAGACACATTCAACCTTTGCAGTGAAAATAAGTACAAGCTAGACGTCCAAGGCGCTAACAAACAAAATTGGTAGGCAAGAAATTTAGAGAAAGGATAAAAGGAAGTTTACACAGCTCCGTTGTAGCTTTTCAGATGCCTTGATGGCATGTGGTATCCTGCTAACATCAACTCTCACCTTTAAATAAAGGCTCTCACTCCAGAACAAGCATGCACATTTTGGCCGAAGAGCAAGTTCTTACATCGTCCATCTTCTCCCTTCCTTTGAGTTTCAAGAGAGAGGAAATCATCCCCTCCATCTTCCACCTCATCAATAGGCAAAAATCTGAGCTAAAGAGTATGAGAAATCAGACTCTGTGGCGTAACATCTTCTTCTGTGTTACAGTTTGTATTTTTGTTATTTGTTTTACATGGTCGAGAGGCCTAAAGTTGTTTTTATTAAAGCAATGCATTTCTTCTTTCATTCTCCTATGTTTATTATTCTTTCCATGTTTAATCTGATTGGTTAGCTAACTAGTAAGGAAGTGTGTTTTTAATACTTAAAGAATCATAATGGATATACAATGAGTTTTTCTAAGTTAAACGCGAATATCTTAACATTGTACACTTGAGAGAAGAACAATGATATAGATCGTAATCACCTAACAAGTGAGATCCGCATTTAGCTAAGGAAGTGGCATGAATATTGTACTAATACAATCTTATCTCCAAACTCATCATTCGCATACATTATCGAGAGGATACTGTGTATGGCGATAACACTGAGACATTGCCCGCCTTAATTAAGGACAAGTTACTAATAGCAAATTCAAGATGATCATAAACAAACCATAGCTTAACTTTGTGCATTTGTATCCTGAAAGGCGAGCAAGTATGACATAAGCACTAAGAGGTTGCTTCCCCTAATTCTAAGTTGATACATGCTTTGGATCGCCTTGAAGTATTAAAGCACAAATTATTACATTTAGAAAATTAGACGTTTCCTTTCTTGCCATGTTTATAATGAGTTCATATCCCATCTTTCCATCTCGTTATGGTCACCTTACACCGCCAAGCACAGTAGTGTTAATATTTAGGAAAATTAGCATACTGTTCATAATTATATTTAGTTGCGATAGGATAAATTAGGAACTTAAATTCCCTGTGTTCGACCCTAGAGTTACCAGAAAACCTCTCTTCGCTTATACTTGGGAGATAGAGACGCGATAACATTTACCTTTAGCAATTTAGCAACGCATGAATAAGAGTGTACCTTTTATCGCATAATTATATTTAGTTGCCTAATAGTCACTCAATTAGAGACTCTAATGTTAAATCTACAAGCATAATACTTGTTAAAATATAGCGCATAAACAAACAAGAGAGTTTTTGACATCGCTGCCAGGAATTTCAAGTTTTCCTATTTAACTTACTTGTGTGCTAAATTGTGCAGAAGTTCAATTTCAACTGAATCATGTTGTTTAGCCGAAAAGTCCATGAACAAGTTTATGAGTGAAGACAAACAACTTGAATTCCAACTTGAACTTAAGATTTAGGGAACCTTTCGGAGACACCGTAGACAAAGGTAGAGGCAAAATCGTGAGAACATGAAAAATCATAATAACAATAATAACCCTGCCAATCAGAATGTCCAAGAGCAAAATCCAGCATATTTAGCCCATGACATGAACTGCCTTGTTAGATCATATTCATCACCGAACCTTTACGATTTCAACCTAGGTATCGTGTATCCGATGTTTGGTGAATACGCAAGGTTCAAGATCAAACAAGTAATGCTCCAAATGATCTAAATGCTGGACAATTTGGGGGACAGCCACGCGAAGATCCTCACGAGCATATCAGAATTTTCTATTCTATCTGCGCTTCGTTCAATATTTTGGGAATATCACGAGATTAGCTGCATCTCGCATTATTTATGCTAACACTACGCGGCGAAGTAAAACAATGGGCAAACTCCCTAAAGGAAGAGGAAGCTATAACTTGGGATAGTTTAATTGTAAAGTTTATGAAAAAGTTCCTCTTACCCCTTGAAAATGCGAGAAGTAGGCAGGACCTGATGACCTTTGAGCAGCGAGATAGTGAGAATTTAATCGACGCTTGGAGGAGATTCAAGAGGATAATCAAGAGATGCCCTCAACACTGCATTCATGGATGCATTTTAATGGAGCAGCTCTATTTTGAGTTGAGAGACGATACATAACAATCTGCTGACGTTGTGTTTATAGGTGGGAAGTTGAGATCATCCTACAACCAGATTTAGACTACCTTGGACGCAATGGCCAGCAATAGCCAAGAATGGAGAGATGATGGTTTTGGATCACAAAATGACAGTCAAAGAAACAGAGAAAATAGAGGAAGATTAGATGGAATCGACAGGAACCCAATGGTGGCGTTACAAGGACAAGTCACTGAAATGAACAAGCTCCTTCAATCTATGGCATTATTGCAAGTTAATGTTGCGGGAAGCTTCGTTCAGGCGTGCAACAAGTGACTGAAATGGATGTGTGTAGTACGGAGCCACTCATAACACTGATGCATGCCCATTGAATACTGAGACCGTCGCTTACGTCAAGAATGAGCTCTACTCCAATATGTACAACGTGGGGTGTAGAGACCATCCACATTTTAGTTAAAGGGGTCAAGAGCAAGATGTTCAACACCGACAAGGTGGCTAAGGAAATTACAAGGGCAAAGCACCTGGTTAACGCAAAAAACAGTACAATGAGAGGCCACGCCAGTCAGCACAACGTTGCCACCACCACAACAATCTGAACTATTATTCATCTTCTTCTTCTTCATTAATGGAGGGCCTCTTTCATGAATATATGTAGAGGAATGATGTGCTTCTGTAGAGTCAGGCCTCGTCCATAAAGAATCTAGCATTGCAACTGGGACAACTCACCAGCGATATCTCTAGAAGACCTAAGGGATCCTTTCCGAGCAACATTGAAATGCCTAATTAGGCGAGGGATCCGATAAAGAAAAGTGTTAAACGATGACACTCAGAAGTAGAAGAAACTTGACCATCCACGAACTAGAATCCGACACTACTAGAAAAAGAGTCTTTCTTGACGGTTGTAATTTTAATTTCTTGACAGTCTTTGAGAAAAACGTCAAGAAAGGGGTGATTTAGAAAAAAAACTGTCAAGAACTTTTACGAAAAGGCGGAGGGTAGTCAATTTTCACCTTTCTTGACGGTTTTGAAATGTCAAGTAATATGAATTTTTCCTTGATGTTTTAAAACCGTCAAGTATTATCTATTACATTCTTGACATTTTTAAAAGATCAAGAATTTTTATAAATTCGACATTCTTGACGTTTTTTAAACGTCAAATGATATGTACTTATCCTTGACATTTTAAAAACGTCAAGTAATATCAATTAAATTCTTGACGTTTTAAAACGTCAAGAATTTTTATGAAAAGGCGGAGGGTCATTTTTCAAATTTCTTGACGTTTTTTAAACGTCAAGTAAGGTACTTTTCCTTGACGTTTAAAAAACGTCAAGATTTACTAAATAATTAAAAAAAATAAAATATTAAAATTTTCATTAATCAAAATAATTAAAAAAAAAACCCTTAAATCACTTTTCCCAAATTTCTAAAAAAAAAAAACTTTTTCCTCTTTTTTCCCCCCAACTATCCATTTGTTTCCATATCTCTAAAAAGAACCTATCTATTTTCTCCCAGAAGTTTTCACTCTTCCCTGATTTTCTCCGATTTGAACGCTCCCCTTCTCGACCACAATTGTGTGAACAATCCCTTAAGACGGCCCGTCACCGAACGATCTCGCACCATGGACGTTCCACCGCGCACGGATGTTCACGTTCATGGAGACGCTCCACCCACATACATTCTCCACGACTGTAATGTCATGGAAGGCCGATATGAAGAAAGAAGTAGGTCTTTATGTTTAACTCCCACCAACTGTTTGTTGTTTGTTCTGCTTTTGGGTTCTCTTGTGTCTTACTGTGTAATTGGATTCCTGTTGTTGGATTGATTTGGGAATGTGGGTTTTGCAATGTGGTGATTTTTGTGTAAGGGGCGGGTTAATATGTTTCTATTTGATCTTTTTTGTTGACGTCATGAGGATATGTTCATGTAGTATCCTCATCATACTAACCGAACCAAGATTTATCAAGTGGGCATACCTTATCAATGTTTCGTTTAATGTGTGCATTAACAACTTTGACTAAATTGAAGTGTAATGTACATGATACTTCTTAAATTTGAACTTAATGACACTAATACTTTTCCTTCAAAATATAACATGTATATTGGAACGTCTAGGCACATGTATATTTTGGTTCCTCATGTTGGTGTTGTGAACTCTGAAACTTTTTATTTATTACTTTTGCCAGATTGAAGTTCTTAATCAGTGAGCATTTGGGTTTGCACACAGGTTGTAAAATGCCTTATAAATTTGATTCACAAGCACGGTGGCTGGATTGACAATGATGGATCCATCTTCTTGGCTTGTGATACAATCTTGAATGCTTCTGAAGGTACTTTAGTACGAAATTCTGTTTATATTGTTTCTTTAAGTTCTTGATTGGTTATCATTTAATTTACCGAAAAATTTTCCATTTTCGGTAAAATTTTTTCTCCACAATGTAACAAGTTTTTTGTTTATGCTTGCAAGATGTTTGATCATATGTCTCCAAAATCAAAGGTTAATTCATAAGGTGTTTTTGTTCTAATTTTCTGTTTTCTTTGAATGGGGGCTGAACTTCTCCTAGTTCAAATGACCAATATGAGTGATTTTTCAACACAATCAAACTTGTGCCATTGGTTTAGAAAATTTTGGTCTCCACAATGTAACAAGTTTTTTATGGAGTAAATTATTGCTAATTCATCGGTATTATGCATAAATTATTGCTAATTTATTTGGTTTGAACTTTGATGTTTCTTTCCTTCCAAGTAATGGAAATAAAAAGGAACAACTTCAGAATGATTCTAACTGGGTAGATGGTGACAACTTTAGTGTGTAATGTTCCCTTCCTTTCACTTGAGATACAAATCATTTAGCATATTGAAGAACAGAGTAAAATGGAGGAAAATGTGGTTATGTTATAAATCTCAAGTTTTCGCAGTTTTTGAAAACATTGGTTGAAACTAGATCATAAACCAAAAAGTTTAGAGGTGTAGTAAGTGTTCATAGGCCTAATTTTCAAAGGTAACTAAGTGAGGGCTCAAGAAATGTTCCTTTATGGTTTTTTCAATAGGGAGTCTAAAAAAAAAAACGAATCCTTCATCAGCTTGTGTTTTATAACTTGAAAGACCAGGGATGAGAAGCATATATTTTCTTTTGGGAATCATACAACTGAGATTTAGACAATTCTAATTCTGAAAGTAGTATTTCTCTGTATATGAGGTATAAAATAAAAGTTCCAATGGCTTTTGCGTGCATGCTCATTATGTTTTTAAGGCTTCTCTTGTTCATATGCCCTCAACATATCTAGATGACCAAGCCTTTTCTAGTGTTCTAATTGCATCCGATATTTTCTCCTATTATCAATAATGACTCTGGGTGCTTGTAATCTGAAATCTGTTGGTGCATATCAGATATTTTCCTCAGGATGCTGTTGCACGCAGTTTTGCCAACTACCTCTTTGTTGGTCAATATTTCCTTCTTTTATATTTATTTTTGTGTACCATGTTTGTAGTTTTATTATTTTAGGCAGTAGTAAAGGGAAGTAATATTGCTCAGATACATCTTTGTAAGTAATATTGCTTATTCATCTTGGAAGTGGTAAAGGGAATAAATCTTTGATTTTACTGAATTGTTTCTTCTGTAGGGTTCTGTGCCATTGTTGGGTAAGTTTGATTTTACTGAATTGTTTATTCTCTTTGAATCCTCTGTTATTTGTTCTTTTGCCCCATTGTTGGGTAAGTTTCAACCTTCAATTCTTAATTATATGTTTTGTATTTTCAGTTCCTTTGATGTTTATGCTTTATTGCTTGGGATGTTTCATTAGCTTGTTTTCCTTTTGGTGTTTAATTTGGGCCTTAATAAATTAGTATGAACTATGTTTTAGAATTGTTCATTTATTGAGTTCGTGATTGTCTAATGCAGGATTACAAAAGAAATGCATATACAAAAGCAGATTTGCAATGCATGAATGCTATACAAAGCATGGAAAAGAGGTTGAGAGTTGCTTGCCTTCTTATGCAAATATCAATAATGTTGTGAAGGTAATTTAGATTTTATTTGTCTTTGTCTTGGATTAAAAACTATTTTTATGGTCAGTTTCTGACGGGCACCGTTTGGTGTATTAAAAAACAATGTAAAGTATTAAGGATCAGCTATGTTGATGATTCTGGTGGCCTGGAAGCAACTCTAGGCATTAAATTCATTGTGGTTGGAGAAT
The DNA here is from genome assembly GCF_025177605.1 of Cucumis melo. NCBI lineage: Eukaryota > Viridiplantae > Streptophyta > Magnoliopsida > Cucurbitales > Cucurbitaceae > Cucumis > Cucumis melo. Next base: position 17,602,450 of record NC_066862.1, read on the forward strand.
ACAAACTGTGATTTTATTTGTGTAGTATGATCAACTTATTTTTAATAGTTGTTAGTTGATTTCTCTGACTAAATAAGTTTTGAACATACTTTGTTGTTGTGATGTTATCTTCTTCTTGTAGATTGGCTCTGCTGTTGGTGGTAATTATTTTAGCTCATGAATTGAAGATAGAGGATGCGAATGCAAGTTTATTTGATGCCAAATTTCATCCAAAGTTATTGAATTTCAAGCTTCTTTAGTCAAGTTTGTATTTCTTGAACTAGAATTGTAGTCTTATGATTTTTGGAACAACATAGTTGGATCATTTTTGTAATTTTGGAATTATCATATTAGGTTGGGTAGATACAAGTACTGTTTTGTATATGACAATATCGAACAAATATGTAAAGTTTTTGAAATGTTGATACATATATGGTAAAATGTTAATATATGTTAAAGTTTTGGAATTGTCCTCGTGCATATTTATGTTCGATTTTTGAAACTATTTTTGGTGAATATCGTCATTTATATATATTTATGAAACCGTTGTTGGACCACTATACAGAACAATGAGAGCACAATGCAGAAACAAAACATTAATTTAATTACAATTTTAAAAAAATTCGGAACATGCTTGACAGTTTTAAAATGTCATAAAGAATTACATTCTTGACATTTCTAAAATGTCATTAAAGAGTATATTCTTGACGATTTTTCAATGTCATAAATAATCAATTTTTTTACGGTTATTAAATGTCATGAATATTGATATTCTTGACGGTTTTAAATTGTCACGAATACTCATACTTTGACGGTTTTAAACTGTCATGAATACTCATACTCTTAACGGTTTTAAACTGTCAAGAGAATCTGTTTTTATAGTAGTGCGAATGTAGAATTCCACTTCTACCTCTACTATCGAGATTGGTGGCTCAAGTAATGATTCTATTCCATTCAACATCTCTGAAATATGAATAGTTTCAGTGATATATAACAATTGTGTTAACAATTGTATATAGAGTGCTAAACTATAGAAATGTGAAACATAACAATCAACACATCAGCATTTGTTCACCTAATTCGATGAATCAGCATCTGCATCTGGGGTGCTGTTTGCCTGAGATAGAAGATTGTATTAATCATAAATACAATAAGTGTTGAATACGTATTTATGACTGGAGGAACAACACTTCTACATTATTGTTACTGTATTGTCCTAGAACTGTTTCAACAGAACTCATACATGGTTTAACATGATTATCACAACTACTAAGAGGGTGGAACGACACTCCACCTTAATTGCAACACTAATCGATAATGTAACCAACTTCACTCCAATTGAATGGAGATTTTCTTCTATCAAATTTTTTTTTCTTCAAAAAGGCACGCCCAAAGAACTTACTGTGATCAGTATTTATCCCTTGATTCACACCAATACGTAAAACCAACATAATAACTTCCCTAGGAGGTTACCAATATATAGGGTAAGGATCTTAACTACTTGTGGGCCATCTTTTAAGAGAATATCTTAACCAATATCTTGTAGTTCTGGTTTTCTAAGAGTGGATCAGAAGAGTCCATTCTCTTCATCAGGACTCCTTTTAGATGTTTCACCATGATCATCAATGATGACATTAATAGATTCCATAACTGTCCTGCTACTCTGATTGTATTCCCTGTAGGCACGGTTGTTGGTCGAGTACCCCAGAAATATTCCTCTATTTGATTTTGAGTCCCACTTTTGATGGTGATCCTTGTCACTTAAGATAAAACATGTGCTCCCAAAAATATGAAGTGTTTTACATTTGCTTTTCTCCCTTTACACAGTTCATATAAAGTGAAGGCTATCCCTGGTCGAAGACTTACACGGTTGTGTATATAACACGCAGTGTTTAATGCTTCAGCCTACAAGTAAATGGGTATATCTTTAGCGTGGAGCATTACAAATGACATTTCTTGTAGCGTTCGGTTCTTTTGTTCAACAACTCCATTCTAATGTGGTGTCGGTGGGGATGAAAACTCATGAAAAATTCGTTCATCCTCACAGAATTCGAAAAACCTTTTATTGTTAAACTCCCGACCATGATCACTTCGTGTGCGAGTAATACCTATATTCTTTTCTCTTTGAAGTTGTAAGCACAAGGTTTGACACACTTTGAATTGTCATGAATAAATTTTATCCAAGTATAGCGAAAGAAATCATCTACAAATACAAGTGCATACCTTTTTCCTCTCATGCTTTCTATTTGCATAGGTCCCATGAGATCTATATGGAGAAGTTCTAAAGTGCGAGTCGTAGAGGGCTGATGTGTGGGTTTTTGCAATGACTTGACTTGTTTCCCAGCAGGACAGTCTGAGCAGCGTTCCCGTGAGTCAAAGGTAAGGGGAAGTCCTATAATGGCTTCAACCTTTGCAGCTTTGGCTATGGATGTTCCATTGATGTGTCCCAATCGCTTGTGCCATAGACTTGCTTCCTCCGATTTTGACAGGTTGCACATATTCACCTTTGAATCCCAGTGATAACAGTTGTCTAACAACCTTGTTCCACTGAGGCATACTTTGTTTTGACTATCTATCACATTGCATCTATCTTTGCTAAAACTAACATGATATCCTTGATCGCATAGTTGGCTAATGCTGATCAAGTTTGCTGACAACCCCTGCACTAATTGGACATCGAGTAGATAAGGCAAGCCTGGGTGATTGATAGTACCCTTACCAATAATTCTTCCTTTCCCTCCGTCACCAAAGACTATTGATCCTGCATTGCATTCGTTAAGTTCTGAGAAAAATGCTGCATTTCTTATCATGTGCCATAAACAACCACTATCAAAATACCAGTCAGTGGAATTTGGATTATTAACAGATATAAGAGCTACCTTGAAGTTTTCTCGATTAGTTTTTAGTCACCATTCTGTCCTTCATCTGTTCATGTGTATGCTATGGCTAATGGATGTTGATGATACAGAAGGCTTTGCAGTCGAAAACAATATGGTTGAATATGACCACTCTTCCCACAAAAGTAACAAATCCATCGTTTTCGTCTATTCAGCACCTTCAATGGTGAAACTGCATCCTCCATGTTCATTTCTTTAGCATTTTTTGTCTCACTGTTCTGAGTGCTCGACTCTCATACAAACATTATTTTTATCTAATTCCCTATAGCCTTCCATCCTGAAAAACCAAGACCTTTTCTATCAACGCATCTTTTTCCTTAATCAATCAGGTCATCTAATTTCTGAGCCCATTTGTCAGCATTCTCACAGATTTAGTTAGCTCCTTAATTGATTTTTGGCTTCCTTTAATTCAGCTTTTAGCGTGACTATTGAGGATAAGAAGCTTTAATTTTCTTCCATCAAGCATTGTATTCTAGCCTATTGGTGAACAATCGTAGCTTGATCTTCCTCTCACTTTCTTTTCAAGGTGCATTCATTGATAGACTCAATTAACATTGTTGCTTGCTTATCAGACGCTAAAGAGTTCACATTTTTTACTCCTTGTTCATTTATTGTGGAGACACTGATTAAAGCCATTCTAACTTCGTTATCATCACTTTCTGAGTAGTCTTCTTCATCTGAGAACGTAGCTACAAGACTCTTCTTTTTACGTTTGAGATAGGTTGCACATTCGGTTTGAATGTGTCCAAACCCTTCACATTCATGACATCTGATTCCTTTATTATTCTTCTTAAATTTTGACGTACCATAGTCCTTTTCTCCTCGTTCATAGTCTTTCCTTCTATATAGTCCTGATGAGGAAGAACTGGATATTCCTTGCTGAACTGTTGAGTTGGCTTCACGGCTGCTGCGTTGACTCCTAATATGTTTGTGTAACTGACTTTTGAGTTTTGCAACTGCTTTCTCAGTAACACCATGGATTCAACTAGAGAGTCATTATTTTGAGATACTTTGTGTTCTTCTATCAGTTCTTCCTTTACAGAGGTTAGAGCCAGACCAGGTTTCCTTCTGCTTTCACCATCTCCCAAGTGCAATTCAAAGGTACATAGTGACCCGAACAATTCATCCAACTTCATTTTTTATAGGCATTTGCCTTTTCAATTATAGTCACCTTCATATTGAACTTGGATGGAAGAGACCTAAGAACTTTCCGGACAAGTTTCGAATCAGACATCTTTTCTCCTAATGCATCTGATTCATTGGCAATGTCAAGTACTCGAACATTAAACTCAGCGATCGTCTCCTCTTTAGCCATTTGAAGTGCTTCGAAACGTGATGTCAAGATCTGCAGACGTGAGATTTTCACTTTTGAGGTTCCTTCAAAGGCCATTTCCAGGATATCCCATGCAGCCTTAGTCAACTTATAGGTGTTGATTAATTTGAATATGTTTTGATGAACGACATTAAACAAAGCATTCAACGCACGTGAGTTACCCACAAGTGCATCATCTTCTTTGCTTGTCAACTTCAATTCCAACTTTCGTATAACTTTACGGATTTCATCCTTTTCAATGGGGTGCTCCCATCTTGAGATAATTGCTCTCCAACTCCTTATGTCCAGTGACATAAGAAATGCCTCCATGTATGACTTTCAGTAACCATAATTTCCTGCATCTAGAAGGGGCGGCTAGTGGTTGAGTTACCTTCACGGATTTCATCCATTGATGATCGATTGATGACCAGCTCTAATACCAATTGAAATATGAACGGTTTCAGTGATATATAACAGTTGTATCGACAGTTGTACATAGAGTGCTAAACTATAGAAATGTGAAACATAACAATTAACACATCAGCATTTGTTAACCCAGTTCGATGAATGAGCATCTACATCTGGGGACTGTTTGTCCGAGATAGAAGATTGTATTAATCATAAATACAATAGGTGTTGAATACATAGTTACGACTGGAGGAACAACACTTCTACACTATTGTTACTGTACCGTCCTAGAACTGTTTCAACAGAACTCAAACATGGTTTAACATGATTATCATAACTACTAAGAGGGTGGAACGACACTCCCCCTTAATTGCAGCACTAATCGGTAATGTAATCAACTTCACTTCAATTGAATGGAGATTTTCTTCTATCAAATTTTTCTTTTTTTTTTTCTTCAAAAAGGCACGCCCAAAGAACTTACCGAGATCAATATTTATCCCTTGATTCATACCAGTATGTAAAACTAGCATAACAGCTTCCTTAGAAGGTTATCAATATATAGGGTAAGGATCTTAACTACTTATGGGTCATGTTTTAAGAGAAGATCTTAACCAATGTTGAAATAAAATAGGTCAGATCATTTTGTTAACAATCTCTTTAGCTAATAATGCTTCATCCTTGCATAATAAAAACGTACCAAACAAGGAAGTGGAGAACATAAGGCGAGAAGAGCAATGTGACGAAGCGTCTAACCAAGCGACAAGCTCCAATCCTTTATCGCCTCCTTCATTTCCTGCTCGCTTGAAGAAGAAGGGCGACGACTAACAATTTTTCAATTTTTTTGGATGTTTTGAAGCAGTTACACATCAACATCCCATTTGTTGATACGTTAGAGCAAATGTCTTCCTATGTCAAGTTCCTGAAAGGCATCTTGGTGAAGAAAAAGAAGATTAATGATTTTGAAACTGTGGCTTTAATGTAAGCAACAAGCGACATCTTCAAGAATGGGGTGCCAGAGAAGATAACAGATTTTGGTAGCTTCACGGTTCCCTACTCAATAGGTGGAATAGATTTGGGTCATGCTCTATACAACCTTGAGGCAAGCATCAACTTGTTTCCTCTTTCTATCTTCAAGAAATTAGAGATAAGGGAGGTCCAACCAAATCATATGAGGCTTCAATTCGTTGATAGATCCACGCTAAGCCAGAGGGCAAGGTTGAAGATGTTTTGGTGAAGGTGGACAAGTTTTTGTTCCCACAGGCTTCGTTATTCTAGATTATGAAGATGATTAGGAGGTTCTAATCAACAACTAAGAAAGAAAGAAGTTGTTTCATGAATGTCGCTTTTATAGATGGGATGAGCCTTTCCTTTACAAATTACGGCCAAATCAGATATTAAGGCAGTGTGTCTTTGAATATGAAACAACAAATATACTTACCAATTGTCATGAAGCATCATATGAAGGACACTTTGGTGGACAAAAGACGGCTGCAAAAGTCTTGCAGAGTGGGTATTTCAGGCCTACTCACTTTCAAGATGCAAGGAACTTTGTCGTTGTTAAAGGACGAGAAACATGTCTCATTGTAATGAAATGCTTCTGCAACCCATCTTAAAAATTGAACTGTTTGATGTGTGGGGAATAGACTTTTTGGGATCATTTCCTCAATCCAGTGGCCACATCTATATCTTGTTGGTTGTGGACTATGTCTCAAAAGTATGATGAAGCAATCTCCTACGTGAAGAATGATATGATTACAATCAGTAAGTTCTTAAAAAGAAACAGCTTCACACGATTTAGGACCCCTAGAGCCCTTATGAGCGACGAAGGATCTCATTTCATTAATCGTATCATGGTCAAACTTCTCGAGAAGTACAACATAACCCATAAAGTAGCCACCACCTACCAATTTTAATCCTTAAAACTCTTGTCAACAAACTCATCCTTTCACCATAAAACTCATCGTTAACTTCATCTTATTAACATCCCGATGGCCACTAATGAAAGAAAACTTCTGAAACCTCCTTTACCTCCAAGCTCACCCTAAAAAAGGATGCTTCATCCACTTAATCCCAAGCAAAACGCCCAGAAGCATCCAAGAACCCAAGCTCTTCTTCCCAGAAATCCAGAACTAAGGGTTCTAGGAAGAAGATCTTCTTCAAGCCTCAAACAGAAACATTATCTTACCAAGCATACTCTGTTAGATTCAGAGCAAGTATAGAGGCATAAAATGGGCGTCACAGATTTCATTCTCGACACAAATGAATGGATGAGGTGAGAAGAGAACATTCATAAAAAAAATGCCTAATTTGGAGCCAGGAATGGAGTCGATGCGGCTTGATGACAGCCAACCCAGATATAAACATCTGAAGCATGAGGCTGATAAGGTTCTTGTGGGTCATGGAGAGACAAGCGAGAAAGAAGAAATATAAGTGCCTTCTCAGTTTTATGGTAAAGTGTTGAAGTTTGTAGAAGAGTTGCAAGCGGTAGAAAGGAAGAAGAGTGAGGCGGCTAAGAGAAAGAAGGCAAAAGAAGAGAAAAGAAAGGAAGAGGAGAAAAAGAAACAAAAGAATGATGAAGAAAAAACCCTGCAAGAGGAACGATCGAGGAAGACATAGAAAGGAGAAATAGGGAAAGCGCACATAAGGTGCGTATGATGGTGGAGAGAAAGAAAAAGGAAGAAGAATAAAGGAGGGAGAAAAAGGGCATGCGAGGATGATGAGTATTTCCTCCAAACCTTCAAAGAGAAGAAGAAGATGTTAAGTCTTTGGCAGAGATGAAGACAAAGCTGGCAGAGATCCAAATCGCCAAAAAGAAGAAACAAAAAACACTTGAAGGCTTGAGCGAGCAAGTAGAGAGTGTGGCTGCAAGGAATAAGGTGGCTGAGCATCAAGAGGGGGATCGCGTCGATGTTGTGGTAGAAACATTTAGTAGAGAAATAGAAGGAATGAGCCCATTGGAACCAAGCCTAAGGCCTGAAGAACCTGGGCTAGTTAAGGTCCAACTCCAAAAGAAAAGCAAAAGTAAGGAGGGGACATCTAGACCTGAGGATTAAGACTAAGTTAGCTAAATCATTCTAATGAAATAGAAACCCAACAAGTTAATAAAGTTACATCTAGTGATTACTATTTTGTGGTCCGGTCTTATCCAAACTCATTGCATAGAATACTCTCACTCGCATGCCGCATACATGAATGCATTGGATCAATGTGTTTGTATCAAATATAAAGTGAGCCGTATCCATAGTGTTACCAGGATAAGGTACCCAACCTTAACCCCTTTAAGCTAGTCTTGAACATTGATCCCCGTATGTCTCTACATACTGTTCAAGACTCATCAAACAACTTAGGATGTTAGTTTATTGGATTTAGGTTATTAAGACAAAACTAATAATATAATCAATAACATTGAAATTATAATAGTAAAACATTTTATTGATAACGATCAATGGGTTATATTTACTATCTACGAGTTTTAGAACATAAAACCCAACAAACTCCCACTTGGACTGAAACTCTAGTCACTATGGGATGTACAAAATAAAGTAATCCTCAAACATTAGAAATGGTAAAATGTACAAGTATATTACATAAAATGTATATATACAAATACAATAAACTAGGGCATCATCATACGCATTACACATCTCTCACTTGGCTTAGGTTACCTAATGTACATATCTCGTAGACCTAGACTTTCTAGATGACCCTCGAGCACTTTAGCCGTGAGAGTTTTCTTAAATGGATCAACAATGTTGTGCTTCGAAGCGATCTTGGTGACGATCACATCCCCTTATTGCACATCTCCTGTATTAGATGATACATCCTCTTTATATGTTTATCTCGTTTGTGGTTTAGAGGTTCTTTAGAATTGGCTACTGATCAACTGTTATCACAATATAGAGTGATGGGCAAGTTTATGTTTGGAACAACTTCCAAATCATGTAAGAACTTCCTGAGCCAAACTAATTCTTTTGCTGCTTCACAAACAATGACGTATTCAGCCTCCAAAGTAAAGTCTGCAATGCATCCTTGCTTGATGCTACGCCATACTATAGCTCTACCATTCAGGGTGAACAATGATCCCAACGTGGATTTCCTAGAATCCTTATCGGCTTAGAAATCAGAGTCAGTGTATCTTGTAAGGATCAAACCCTTAGCTCCATACACAAGCATGTAGCCTCTCGTTCTCCTAAGATACTTGAGAATAATTTTAACCGTTGTCCAGTGGTTTAACCCTGGGTTGGACTGATACCTACTGACTATTTCCACTGCATAACAAATGTATGGCCTAGTGTAGAGCATAGCATACATTAAGCTGCCCACACTGAGGCATAGGGAATACGACTCATATCCTCAACTTCTTGAGGTGTCTTAGGACATTGTTCCTTAGACAAGTGAACCTCGTGCCTGAAAGGTAATAAATCCTTCTTAGAGTTCTGCATCGAATATTGAATCAATATTTTGTCGATATAGGTTACTTAAGACAGTGCTAGCATTTTGTTCTTACGATCCCTTATAATTTAGATCCCAAGAACATATTATGCCTCTCCAAAATCTTTCATTTGAAATTGGGCTGCTAGCGAAGTTTTAACGTCAGTTAGGTATCCCACATCATTTCCAATAAGGAGGATATCGTCCACATAAAGTACTAAGAATGCTACTTTACCTTTGTTGATTTCTTTTATGCACAAGGTTCATCAACGTTTTGGTCAAAACCGTAAGATTTGATCGCAGTATCAAACCTAATGTTCCAAGATCCAGATGCTTGTTTCAATCCATAAATGGATCGATTCAGCTTGCAAACTTTTTGCTCCTGACCTTGGGTTATGAACCCCTTGGGCTGAGACATAAAGATACTCTCTTCAAGATTGTCATTTGGAAAGCAGTCTTGACATCCATTTTCCATATTTCATAATCATAAAATGTGACTATAGACAAGAGAATCCTAATAGACTTTAACATAGCAACAGGGGAACATGTTTTCTCATAGTCAACCTCTCCCTTTAGGTATACCCTTTTGCTACAAGTCTAGCTTTGAAGGTATGTGCCTTCCCAGCTGAATCTCTCTTTCTCTTATAGATCCATTTGCACCCTATAGGTTTTACACCTTCAGGTAGATCTACAAGCTCCCACACAAAATTGAAGTACGTAGACTCCATTTCAAGGTCCATGGCTTTGACCTATTGGTCCTTATCTACATTATTCATTGCCTGTTTGTTGGATAATGGAATCTCAAATCCATGTACTCTCCACCTCGATCAGATTGAAGTATTTTAATCTTTTTATTTAATAGATTTTCAACTTCAGCCTTATACTCCTTGAACTTTTCAAGAGCTTCAAACTTATGCTCCATTAAGTATAAATAACCATACCTTGAATAATCATCTATAAAAATGATGAAGTATTCAAAACCTCCTCTAGCTTTTACATTCATCGGACCACAGAGGTCTAAATGGTATAAGTTCTAAAGGCTCTTTAGCTCTATAACCTTTTCCAGTAAAAGGTCTTTTTGTCATTTTTCATTCAAAACAAGATTCACATGGAGGTAATGAATGATCTTCTAACTCATTTACAAGTCCATTCTTTACTAATCTCCCAATCTGATCAAGATTTATGTGACCTAATCTTAAATGCCAAAGATAAGTATTGTTATTTGGAGAAATTCTTTGTCTTTTATTTTGAGTATTAGCAGTTCTAAACATCTCATAATTTAAAACTGCTTTTGTTTCATTAGGTCTTAATACATAGAAGTTGTTTCTAAGCTTAGCCGAACAAATAGTACACCATTCTTAGAAATGAACGCTTCATTCATAGAAAAATTAATTGAGTACATATGTTCAATAAGACAAGAAACGGAAACTAAGTTCCTTTTAATTTTAGGAACTATGTACAAGTTTTCCAAAAACATGAATCTATTTCCGAAAAACAACTTAGCATCTCCCACTGTGCGAGCTGAAATGACATCTTCTGTTCTAACCTTGAGTGTAATCTCACCCTCCTCAAGCTGCTTGATGGAACTAGTTTTCTGTAAAGAAGAACAAACATGGTTAGTGGCCCCTGAATCAAGTATCCAGACATTTTGGTTATTCTTCACTAAACATGTTTCTAAGACAAGTAAATCATATTTACCTTCATTTTCTTTCTTCTTAGCAAGGTACATGGGCCAGGTTCTTTTCCAATGTCCATCCATATTGGAGTGGAAACGTTTCACCTTGATGGCTACCTTAGCCTTCCCTTTATCCTCAGCAGCAGTAGTAGAACCTTTCCCCTTCCCTCCTTTCTTCTTCAGAATTTTCTTAGATTCAGAAGATGAAGGTGCAAACCTCCTGGAATGGGCAACATTTGCCTTTCCTTCTTTCTATCCCTTAAGAGATTGAAAAGTTTGCAACTCTTTTAGGAGGGTAGTCATGTTGTACCATATCTTGTTCATTTTCGCATTGCTGCAAAATTGAAGAAAGCTCTTCGAAAGAGATTTCAAGATATAGGACACTTGATTATTTGCATCAAAGACCGTTCCGTTCATTTATGCTACATTAATGTTGAAGTTGACTATCATGTTGAGAACATGTTCTCTAACAGATTGACCCTCTTTCATACGTGCATTGTAAACATATTTAATAGCCTCTTGTTTGATCTAAATGGATGGTTGCCTAAAGATCTCTCTGACGGAGTCCATGATCTGACGTACAGTGACCATGATCTCATGTTTCTTACTCAGTATGTTAAACATACTAGCCAATATGTAAAGGCGGGTCTTGTCATTAGCCTTTGTCCAGTAGTCATATGCATCCCTAACACTTTGGGATGCATTTTGAGTGGGGAAAGGAGGACATTCCTCTATTAAGATGAAGCGTAGATCAGCGATAACTAGAATCATATTCAGTTTCGATTTCCACGTCGTATAATTTTTACCGGTTAAATAAATCTTTTTAAGCAATGCAATAATTGAGGAAGACATGATGAAATAGCAAACAATTGACCGTATTAGTTATCTTTGTCTTAACCCATTACACAAAATGATCCAATCAATTCAGCAAAAACAAACAATCAAAGAACCTTAATAAAACAAATGATTTAGTTTTTGCAACGATACTTTAGAAGTTTAGAGCAACAGTCACCAAAGGGTGATCAACTACTCCTCTTCTAGATTAAGACAATCTCAGCTAATTACTAATACCAGAGTAACTCTTAATCCTATAGTTCTTAGCTACCTTTTTCGGTCAATAATTCATTAAATACTTTAATTCATCCTGTAAGTGTGACCCTACCAGAGGTACGCTTCAACAAGCTACCATTAGGAAAGACAACTAGTGAAGATTAACCTAAGAAATCCTATCCATTTTTGGAGTTTACGTTGACACGTTTCCTTCTCCCACTTACTATGAACATTTCCCCTATTCACCTTGTTATTGACCCAAACAAACACTTTTCGAGGGGAGGCTACGCCCGAGGCAACACGAAGTCGAGTATGGATCTCACGTGTGAACTCTTAGGGATGTGAGAGCTAAAAATTGATATATCATATATACCATTTTTCTCTTACAAAAATGTTCTATTAATTTAGAGTTTAGTTGTACTTAGCTAAATAAATCTAACTAAGTCTATTCTTATTATAACACTTATAATAAAACTTTAATCTAAAGTTTCTAGGTGTATTAAACCATTTAATTTACGTAGTGACATCTTATGCTAATAGGAATAAGGTTAATTCAACATCGGGTCTAGGTCAGTTCCTAAGTAGGAGGTGTTCAGTAAACCGTCAACTTAAGTACCCCCAGCCTTAGATAGAACTTTACCGATGGAGTTCCCTTATAACCTTAATCTATTGGGTTTAATGTCCTAAAACTGGTAGATAGTAAATATAATCAATTGACCATTATTAATAAAGTATTTTATTATTATAATTTCAATAAGTGTTATTGATTATATTATTAGTTTTGTCTTAATAACCTAAATTCAATAAACTAACATTCTAAGTTGTTTGATGAGTTTTGAACAGTGTGTAGAGACATTTGAGGATCAATGTTCAAGATCAGCTTAAAGGGTCTATAGTATAGGGTTAAGGTTGGGTACCTTATCCTGTTAACACTATGGATACGGCTCACTTTGTATTTGATAGAAACACATTGATCCAATGCATTCATGTATGTGACATATGAGTAAGGGTATCCTATACAATGAGTTTGCATAAGACTGGACCACGAAATAGAAATCACTAGATGTAACTCCGTTAACTAGTTGGATTTCTATTTCATTAGGATGACCTAGATGACTTAGTCTTAATCCTGAGTGTATTATGAATTCCTATTTTGAAGGATTGTCCTTTGATTTGTACGGGTGAGAGTGGCCAAATTGCCAACTCAATATGCTTATCATTTTGGGGACAAGACCGAGTGGAGAGTTGGGAACATAATCAAACAAGATAAAATTCACTCCTTCCCACCTTTAGGGTAAGTAGATAAGTGTTCCCTTAAATGGTGTCTCTGGGACTTGAACAAAAAGCCCTACCCTCTCTATGGCACGAGAGGGGTTTCTGTTTAGTGATTGGACCATAAACACGTTGTTCATTAGAGGAGCACTGGTATTTAAGGACTAGAAGTAACTTAGAGGTAAAACGGTAATTTGAACCAGCTGGTGTTACGAACACTTGTGAAGGACTAATTTACTGGTATTGGTTTATATCCGTGGATACATAAATATATCTACAGTGAGAAGAGTTCAGCTGTTAGTCTTTAGTGGAGTGTACACACAGTTAACAAATATTGATTAATGTGGTTAATGAGTTTAGCTAATTAATCTCATATCGTTGTAGCTTCTGATCTGTAAGGCCATTAAGTCTCCTTCCTAGCTTTTAAAGAGTAATGAGATTTATTTATATTGGTTGTAATTTGAAATGTTCAAATTTACTTTGGGAATTAATATAATGTATATTGATACATTATAATATAAAGTTTATATTTTAATTAGACTTTATTATATAAATTTAATTTTGGATATAATTCAAAATTAAATTACGATAGAATAAAATATTTGAATGAGTTAAAATATTAGTTTAATGTGAATTAGATTCATATTAAAACTATAAGTTAAAATTTAATGTGAATATGATACATATTAAAACTATAGGTTATGAGAGAAATTTATATTTGAATATGATTCAAATTATGGATTAAATTAAATATAAGATATTTAGTTTAGAAATTTATTAGTTAGAGAATTAATTAATAGTTTAGTTTAATTTGATTTAATTAAATTTGATTTAATTAAATTAATTTAATTAATTAAATTAAAAATATAGGTTATGCAAGAGATATTCATTTAAATATGATTTAAATGAAAATATTAATTAAATATGATTTAATTAATTAGTAAATTAAATTAAATAATTAGTTTAATATATATTAATTTAATAATTATTAAGTTAATAGGGAACGTAGGTGGTTTTCCCACGTTCCCATTTATTCTCTCCAACTTCCCACTTCTTCCGTCGAAAGAAGTGGGAATACTTTGCGTTACAAAAAAGGGGGTGAATTCTGCGAAAAAAAGACACTCCATTCTCTCTGACAAAAATTTCTCTATAGAGAAAAATTTTCTTATTCCAATTTTGGTTCCCACAAACCATCTCGATCAGAGAATAGGAAGGTTTTCAAGTGGTGGTGTCGAAATTGGTGATTGGTAGATTCAGAGTCGTCAACGAGCGTAAGTTCTTCTTCTCTGTTTTTTTTTCAAAGCATGTTTATTAACCATAAAATTGTTTTTATAATTTTTGCCAATGTATTGGTATTTTTTTAAGGTTCCAATTAAAATTGGGTTTCTGTAATCCTTCCGCAATAAAGGGTTTTCATCTCTTCAATTGTTACCAGAGTCATCTCAATTTTAATTGAGAATTTTTAAATATCTGCATTAGTAAGGTGGGATCTCTGCATTATGAATGTTGGTTTTGCAATTGAATGTTTATGTAATTTTGGCCATAGATTTACTGTTTTGATAAGATCAAAATGTAAAAGCCCCTGCATTTTTTTGCATTTTAATTTGTAAATCTATAATTTAGAGTCCAATTTTTGGATTCGGGATGTTTTTCTGAGTTTTTCGACACCAAATTTGCCCAAAACGGACAACCGGAAGGCCATCAACAGAGAGTTTTACGATTCTGTACGGGAATTGAAGCGGAAAAAAATCGCAGCTGGAGGTAGAAGAAGGGATGATGTCATCATGACGTCAGTGTGACGTCTCATCAGCTCAGATAGGCTAGGGCGGCTCGTGGCTCAGCGACTCGGCTCGGCTCGATTCAGTAGTTATTGGCTCGGTTCGGCTCGGTCAGCTCCGTACGGCTCAATCGGTGCCGATTTCCCATCTAGCGTCGGTTCAGGCCGTTTTTTAGCCGGTTCTTCATTTTCTGGGCCAATTCAAGCATTTTTAGGTCGGTTTGGAGCGGTTTTTGACTGGTTCAAGGTTTTTGAGCCTGGTTTGAAGCTTTTTAAAGGTTTTGAGGCCGATTTTGGAGTTTTGAAAACACTTTTAAGATATTTTTAAGGCTTTATTATTGTAATTATTGCTTTATTTTTATCCTAGGGGCCAATTTTACAGGTTCAATAGTTATTTAAATGCTTTATGGATGTCATTTAGATAAATCCCACCTCAGATTGAGCATGTTCATGCATTTTTATATATTATAAATGTTATAATGTATGGTTTTAATGCATGATTATGAATTTCATGGGTAATTTAAAATATGTTGATATTTTAAATATATGAAATTGAATAAGCGTGATGCATGTCATTACTTAGTTAAATATAATTTGTTATATTTAAATTAATGTCTTGTGTATGCTTGATTAATCTTCATATTTTATTTTATATAATTGTTATATTAATAAAGATGAAAATTAATTTGCATTGTGCACATTACATCCATAGTTTAATATAATTGTTATATTAATATAATGTATGCATGTAATATGGTTTTATTTAATTATAATTTGATTTTAATTATTTAAACCATAGTATGCATGATTATATGGCTAATTAACTAATTTTATAATAGTTATAAAAATTGATTATTAAAAATTGTCAACCTATAATAAAGAGTTGCATGCAAACATAGGATTTAGGATTAATTTGGTTTAATTTTAAATTGTTTAAAATTAAATAGACCTAAGATCACATTAATTCTAATAGGATTAGAATTAAGTCTTATTTTTAGTTTAGTGAAACTAAATAGGACAAATAGGATTCAAGGTTATAAGGGAACTCCACTGGTAAAGTTCTGTCTAAGGTTGGGGGTACTTAAGTTGACGGTTTACGGAACACCTTCTACCTGCGAACTAACCCGGAATCGGCGATGAATAAACCTTATTCCTATTAGCATAAGATGTCACTAGGTAAATTAAATGGTTTAATACACCTAGAAACGTTAGTGTAAAGTTTTATTAAAGTGTTATAATAAGAATAGACTTAGCTAGATTCATTTAGCCGTAGTTTAGCTAACTGCAACTAAACCCTAAATTAATAGAACATTTTAGTGGGAGAAAAATGGTATATATGATATATGAATTTTTTGCTCTCACGTCCCTAAGAGTTCACACGTGAAATCCATACTCGACTTCGTGTCGCCCTGGGCGCGGCCTCCCTTCGGAAAGTGTTTGTATAGGTCAATAACAAGGTGAATAGGGGAAATGTTCATAGTAAGTGGGAGAAGGATGCGTGTTAACATATCCTACAGTCTCCATTAGGTTGCACCGTAAGATTTCTATGATCTGTCTGCGTGTCGTCCAGGAGCGACCATCCCTTCGGACGACTTGATCATATAAGTCGGAACATCGCAAACTCTAGAAATGGATAGGATTTCTTAGGTTAATCTTCAACAGTTGTCTTTCCTAACGTAGCCTGTTGAAGTGTACCTCTGGGATCTGAATATGGTGGGGTCACACTTACGGGATGAATTAACTTAGTTAGTAAATTCTTGCCCAAACAACGATAGCTAAGAACTATAGGAATAAGAGTTATTTTGGTATTAGTAATTAGTTGATATTGTCTCAATTTAGAAGAGGAGTAATTGATCACCCTTTGGTGACTGTTGCTCTAAACTTTTAAAGTATCATTGCAAAAACTAAATCATTAGTTTTATTAGGGTTCTTTGATTGTTCATTTTTGTTGAATTGATTGGATTGTTTTATGTAATGGGTTAAGACAAAGATAACTAATACGGTCAATTGTTTGCTATTTCAGCATGTCTTCCTCAATTATTGCATTGCTTAAAAAAGATCAATTAACTGGTGAAAATTATGCGACGTGGAAATCGAAACTGAATATGATTCTAGTTATCGCTGATTTACGCTTCGTCTTAATGGAGGAATGTCCTGCTTTCCCCACTAAATATTCATCCCAAAGTGTTAGGGATGCATATGACCGCTGGACAAAGGCCAATGACAAGGCTCGCCTCCACATCTTGGCTAGTATGTCTGACATACTGAGCAAGAAACATGAGATCATGGTCACTGCACGTCAGATCATGGACTCTTTTAGAGAGATGTTTGGGAAACCGTCCATTCAAATCAAACAAGAGGAAAATGTTGCCCATTTTAGGAGGTTTGCACATTCATCTTTTGGATCTGTTTAAATTGAGAAGAGGTAAGAAAGGAAGGGGAAAGGTCCTACTATTGCTACTGAGGGCAAAGTGAAGGCTAAGGTAGCCATCAAGGGGAAATGTTTCAACTGCAATGTTGATGGGCATTGGAAAAGAAACTGCCCTAAGTACCTTGCTAAGAAGAAAGAAAAGGAAGCTAAATATGATTTACTTGTCATGTTTAGTGGAAAATGACCAAAATGTCTGGATACTTGATTCAGGTGCCACCAACCATGTTTGTTCTTCTTTACAAGAAACTAGTTCCTTCAACCAGCTTGAGGAGAGTTAGATGACACTCAAGGTTAGAATGGGAGATGGCATTTCAGCTCGTGCAGTGGGAGATGCTAAGTTGTTTTGAGGAAATAAATTCATGTTTTTGGAAAACTTGTACATAGTTCCTAAAATTAAAAGGAACTTAGTTTCCGTTTCTTGTCTTATTGAACATATGTACTCAATTAATTTTTCTATGAATGAAGCATTCATTTCTAAGAATGGTGTACGTATTTGTTCGACTAAGCATGAAAACAACTTGTATGTATTAAGACCTAATGAAGCAAAGCAATTTTAAATCATGAGATGTTTAGAACTGCTAATACTCTAAATAAAAGGCAAAGAACTTCTCCAAATAACAATACCCATATTTGGCATTTAAGATTAGGTCACATAAATCTCGATCGAATCGAGAGATTGGTAAAGAATGGACTTCTAAACGAGTTAGAAGATGATTCATTACCTCCATGTGAATCTTGTCTTGAAGAAAAAATGACAAAGAGACCTTTTACTGGAAAAGGTTATAGAGCCAAAGAGCCTTTAAAACTTATACATACAGACCTCTGTGGTCCAATGAATGTAAAAGCTAGAGGGGGCTTTGAATACTTCATCTCTTTTATAGATGATTATTCAAGGTACGATTATTTATACTTAATAGAGAATAAGTCTGAAGCTCTTGAAAAGTTCAAGGAGTATAAGGCTGAAGTTGAAAATCTATTAAGTAAAAAGATTAAAATACTTCGATCTGATCGAGGTGGAAAGTACATGAATTTAAGATTGTAGGACTATATGATAGAACATGGAATCCAATCCCAACTCTCAGCACCTGGTACACCTCAACAAAATGGTGCATCAGAAAGGAGATGACCACAGTCTGCTGATGCACGCTGACATCACAATGACGTCAACCCTTCTTCAACCTCTAGACGCGGAATTTTTTTCGCTTCGTTTTCCATACAAAATCGAAAAACTCCCCATTGATGGCTTTTCAGTTATTCGTTTTGGACGAATTTGGTGTCGAAAAACTCAGAAAAACACCCTGAATCCAAAAAATAAACACTAAATTACGGATTTACAATATAAAATGCCTAAAAATGTAAGGGCCTTTACATTTAATCAAATAAAAAAAGTTGTAAATATATGGCCAAATTACAGTAAACATTCAATTGCAAAACATGCTTTCATAATGCAAGAAATGCCACCTAACCAATGCAAATTTTTAAAATTATGAATTAAAATTGAGATGGCTCTGATACCAATTATAGGATGAAAGCCCTTTGCACAGCGAAACAATTACAGAGATCTTAACCCAATTTTAAATGGAACCTAAAAATACCAATACATTGGTAAAATTTAAATTAATTATGGTAAAACATGTTTTCAAGAAAAAAATACAAAAAAGAACTTACGATCGTTGACGTCTCTGAATCTACTAAACACCAATTTGAAGCACCACCACTTGGAAACCTTCTTATTCTCTGGAATGAGATGGTTTGTGGGAACCAAATTGGAAGAGGAAATTTTTCAGAGAGAAAAAAAATGTTTTAGAGAGAATGCGATGTACAAAAAAATTCACAGAACTTGCTTCTGTGTATCGTACCAGTAACTCCCTCTTTTTCAAGTTGAAGAAGAGGGAAGTTGAGAGAAACGAGGGAAGTGGGAAAACCACCCTCGTTTCCTATTAATTTAATAAATAAATATTAAATTAACATTAATATTAAAATTATTAATTAATTGAAAAGGTCTTTCAAAAATATAAAAAAGCGACAAAATATTTACACTCTATAGAACAATTCCAAAAACGAAAAAAGCCTAGAGGCTCACCGTGTAAAATACAAAAAATGCCCCATCAACCACGCCGTGAATAACGTGCACATAATATATTTGCGATCGTTTAGATTTGGTTATTGTTTGATACGAGATCGTTTAAATATGGTTCAATATATACGCGATCGTTTAGATATGGCTAGAATTTATGCGCGATCGTTTAGATATGGCTACAATTTATACGCAATCGTTTAGATATGGCTACAATTTATTTTTTCAATTCATCGTTTAATTTTATTACACGATCATTTAGCCCCAAATCTAAATGATTTTTTTTTAAATTTGGTAAACAATTTTTTTAATTCTTTTGGTACACGATCGTTTAGATCTATTTACACGATCGTTTACATTTGGCTACTTCAATCCAAATGATTTTTTTTTAAATATTTTTTTTCAAGATTTTTTATACACGATCTTTTTTTTACACGATCATTTAGTTTTTTAAACGATCGTTTACATTTGGCTACTCCAATCTAAATGATTTTTTTTCATGATGCTTTATACACAATCTTTTATTTTTTTTACTCGATCGTTTACATTTGGATACTCCAATCTAAATGATTTTGTTTCAAGATTCTTTATACATGATCTTTTAGATTTTGCTATTTTGTTGTACACAGTCGTTTAGATTTGGTTACCCAAATGTAAACGCGTAAAAAAAAAGAAGAAGAAAGACGATGGAAAGAAATCGCAGCGAAAAAAGAAGAGGAAAAGTAGAAAGACGATGGAAAGAAACCGAAGCGAAAAAAAACAAAGGGGAAAAGAAGAAAAATGATGGAGAGATCAAACGACATAAATAAAGAATTGAAAAATAAGAAACATGATGGAAAGAAATTGTAGAAAAAAGAGAAAAAAGAAAGACGAAATCGCAGGAGAAGACGAGGAAGACGAAATAACAGGAGGAAGACAAATCGCGAGGAAGAAAAGAAAGATGGAAGGGCAAACCTGGAATATTTAAAAAATGGCTAACCTTATGGGCTATATTACACGGGCTATAAATAGTTTACAGTTTTGTTAGATTTATATAAGTTTCCCTTAATTTAATTAATTAATTAAAAACTAATATTTCATTTAAATCATATTTAAATGAATATCTCTCACATAACCTATAGTTTTAATTTAATTAAATCAAAATAAATTAAACTATTAATTAATTCTCCAATTAATTAATTTCTAAATTAAATATCTTATATTTAATTTAATCCAAATTTGAATAATATTCAAATATGAATTTCTCTCATAACCTTGTTGGAATTTATGTCCTAAAACCTATACTTTGTTATTTGATTCAAATGCTATAATCTTAAAATATCTTAGAAGAACAAAAAACTACATGCTTGTATATGGGTCTAAGGATCTGATCCTTACTGGAAACACTGACTCCGATTTTCAAACTGATAAAGATGCTAGAAAGTCTACATCAGGATCAATTTTCACTCTGAACGGAGGAGCAGTAGTATGAAAAAGCATAAAACAATCTTGTATTGCTGACTCCACTATGGAAGCTGAATATGTAGCTGCCTTTGAAGCAGCCAAAGAAGTAGTATGGCTTAAAACGTTCTTAACATATTTGGAAGGCGTTCCAAATATGCATCTGCGAATCACTTTATACTGTGACAATAGTGGTGTAGTTGCAAATTCACGAGAACCTAGAAGTCATAAACGAGGAAAGCATATTGAATGAAAGTACCATATGATTAGGGAAATTGTACATCGAGGAGACGTTATAGTAACAAAAATCTCCTCCGAACAAAACATGGTTGATCCGTTTACAAAAGCTCTCACGACTAAAGTGTTTGAGAGCCATTTACATGGTTTAGGTCTACGTGATTTGTAAATTAGGACAAGTGGGAGACTTATTGGGATTATGCCCTAGTTTATATATGTGTTTATTGTACTCATGTATATATACTTTTCTCTCATGATGAAATTCTAACTTACTTGGAGTTTTAGTCCAAGTGGGAGTTTGTTGGAATTTATGTCCTAAAACTAATATTTTGTTATTTGATTCAAATGCTATAATCTTAAAACCAATAAATTTAAAGGTCCCGAGGCTATTTACTAGTTTGTCATATTGAGCTATATGTAAAGACATAAACATGGATTAAGTTCAAGTTAATAGCCCAAATGGTCTATAGTGTATAAATAAGGTTGGGCGTCTTATTCTGTATAAACACTATAGATGCGGCCCACTCTGTAGTTAGTACAAACGATGTAATCCTGAATCGTTCATGTAGAGACATGGGAGTGGGGGCGTCCTATGTAAATGGTTTGTATAAGACTGGAACCACGAAGTAGTCACTTTTAGTTATAACATCGTAAACTATAAACTGACTATTTTCATTTATGATGACCTAGGTAACTTGATCTTAATCCTGAGCTAACTATGAACTTCTATTCATTCGATAGTATCCTTAGATCTGCATAGGTGAGGGTAGCTCAACATAGCTGGCCCAATAAGCCTCCCATTTCAGGGGTAAGACCGAGTGGATAGCAAGGGACATAAGGTGCAAGATGGAATTCACTCCTACCCACTTCTGGGATAAAAGATAGGTTGTTCCCTTAAAGACTTAATCCAAGTCTTGAACAAGGGGCCTTACCTTCTCATTGGCCAGAGAAGAATTATGGTTTATAGATTGGACCTTAAACCAATTGTTCAATAGTGGATCAATGGGTCTTAAGGAGCAAGATGTAATCTCGGGGGTAAAAATGGTATTTTGACCCAGCCAAGCTTACGAACAACCTGTGAAGGATCAACTTACCCATTATGGTTATATTAGATGGACAAAAATATATCTATAGTGAGGGGAGTGCAACTAAGAGTCTTTAGTGGAATGACTCTTTAGTTAATGAATGTTGATTAACTTTTTGGTCTAAAAGAGTTTAGCCAGTTAATCTCGAATCGTTGGAGCCCATGATCTATAGGTCCATTAGGTTCCCCTACTAGCTCATATGGATTCAACTAAGAACAAGTATGTTGAAGTAATTCGAATTGTTCGAATAAAGATAAAGAGAGAGAAACCAACAAATATATAAGATATAAGCCAGTAAAAATAAACTTTAAGTTTTGTGTTTAAATATGATTTAAAGAAATATGAATATAGATTTATATTTAAAAGCTTAAAAAGTTTAGAGAATGGTCAAAAGTCAACATGTTGATTTTGAACTTTGACCGGATTTATTTTCAAATATGATTTGAATTTTAGAGAAATGAATACGGATTCATACTCGGGAGGTTAAAATTAGTCAAGACGGGAAAATTAGTAAAAAGTCAAAAAGTTGACTTTTGACTAAGAAACGTCAAAGTTTGACTTTGACTAAAGTTGGTCAAATGACCAAAATGCCCATTTGGTTAATTATTCTATTAATTAACAGTTAATGGGAAATGTGGCAATTAATTGTGAATTTGAAGCTACTAATCCCATTGATAATTAATGGATTAATGAGGTGTTGAACTCATATGAAATAATATTGCATGTAATTTGCATGTAAATTTCATATAAAATTTCTCATTACCGAATGAGAAAGAGATGAGTTTTTGCTCTTGTAACAGGAAAACGATTAACTCCCATCTCTCTCAATACTCTCTTCGCATAGCCGAGTCCCACAACTCCGTTCTTGGTCTTGAGCATAGTGGGTCAAATTGGTGTTTGTCCTAGCTCGTGTTTTCAGGCAGAGGAGAAGCGTTGGATTAAAGAAGAGGTTCTGAACTACAAAGGTAAGAACATCGTTTACCTTCCTCTCTCTTCGTTTAGGTCCATCGCATAGCATGTGCGTGTTAGCTTCTAAATCATTTAGACGCATATAGAGTAAAGCATGATCTTTATCTTCCGCTGCTGGATGTCTCTGCTTGGTTTTTGTTTTTCCATCAAACCTATAGTTTTAGTATGTATCATATACATATTAAATTTTAACCTATAGTTTTAGTATGAATCTAATTTACATTAAATTAATATTTGAACTTATTCAAATATTTTATTCTTTCATAAATTAATTTTGAATCATATCCAAAATTCAATTTATATATTTAAGTTTAATTAAAATTTATATATTTTATTCTTTCATAAATTAATTTTGAATCATATCCAAAATTATATTAATTCTCAAAGTAAATTTGAACATTTCAAATTACAACCAATATAAATAAATCTCATTACCCTTTACGAGCTAGGAAGGGAACCTAATGGACCTACAGATCAGAAGCTACAACGATATGAAATTAATTGACTAAACTCATTAACCACATTAATCAATATTCGTTAACTGTGTGTACACTCCACTAAAGACTCACAGCTGAACTCTTCTCACTGTAGATATATTTTTGTGTCCACAGATATAAACTAATTACAGTAAGTTAGTCCTTCACAAGTGTTCGTAACACCAACTGAGTCAAATTACCATTTTACCCCTAGGTTACTTTTAGTCCTTAAATACCAGTGCTCCTTTAATGAACAACCTGTTTATGGTTCAACAATTAAACGGAAACCCCTCTCGTGCCATAGAGAGGGTAGGACCCTTTGTACAAGTCCCAGAGACACCATTTAAGGGAACACTTATCTACTTACCCTAAAGTCGGGAAGGAGTGAATTCCACTTGTGTGATTATGTTCTTATCTCTCCACTCGATTTTGTCCCCAAAATGATAAGCATATTGAGTCGGTAATCTGGCCACTCTCACTTGTACAAATCAAAGGACAATCTCTCACACACAAGAGTTCATAATACACTCAGGATTAAGACTAAGTTACCTAGGTCATCTTAATGAAATAGAAACCCAACTAGTTAACGGAGTTACATCTAGTGATTACTATTTCGTGGTCTGATCTTATGCGAACTCATTGCATAGAATACCCTCACTCGCATGTCACATACATGAACGTATTGGATAAATGTGTTTGTATCAAATACAAAGTGAGCCATATCCGTGTTACCAAGATAAGGTACCCAACCTTAACCTTATACTATAGACCATTTAAGCTGATCTTGAACATTGATCCTCGTATGTCTCTACATACTGTTCAAGACTCATCAAACATCTTAGGATGTAAGTTTATTGGATTTAGGTTATTAAGACAAAACTAATAATATAATCAATAACATTTATTGAAATTATTATAATAAAACACTTTATTAATAATGGTCAATGGATTATATTTACTATCTACGAGTTTTAGGTCATAAAACCCAACACCTTTCACCACAGAAGAGATAAATAAGTGTATGATTTGCCTAATGATCCGGACGTATACCCTAGCCAAAGGCTCATTGCAAACCCTAAGTAGGGAGATGCAAATAAAATCATTAAAATAATCCCATGGCCAAGGGCAACATGGACGAGGATGCCAACTAGGAGACTTTAACTTTTTCTGCATCCATTGACAACTGAGCTAATGTCTGGTTGTTCATTATAAAGAAGAAGATCCTCTCAACGCGCTATGATAGGATAGTCTCCATTAAATACGCATTGTTGTTGTACTGCATTATGGTGAAGCAACAATTCAACTTGAGGTATGTAGTGAATGGAGCATTCCTTGGCTAGATGAGAAACCCCAAGGGTGCCAAACCATTCCCATCCACGGTAGAGAAGTTATGTTTGAAATACTTGCCTACCCTCGCGAGATACTCACAAATTACTATGGTGGGAGGCAAAGTAATTTGACAGGCTTATGACGATGACGGTTACAGTGTTGAATGTGCGATTAGACTTGTGTGGTTCATAATGTGTCATTGATTCAAGATCATTGCATATAAAATTGCTCCTTGTGAATCTCTTCATTATGCGTTCAGACATGATCATTGCATGCAAAATGCTCCCATTGTCTCTATTCAACATATTGAATGATCATTGCATGCAAAATGCTCCCATTGTCTCTATTCAACATATTGAAACTAAGTCCTTGTCATGTAGAAGTTTTTCTAATGCTTGCCTAAGTATAAGTGAAATAATAGGTTTATCTAGATGATCCAGAGTCGAACAAAAGGAACTGTTATCAAAGATTAATTCTAGGAATTACTCATCAATTAGGCGATATAAAAGAATAATAAATAATGAATAAATGAATGTGAACTGAACTAAAACAACTTATGTACTCTAGAGATTATGTAAAGGGGAACTAGATGGATGCGAAGTGAAGATGTGAATTAACTTGTATGAGAATGAGGGAAGGAATGTCTATGTATGACTAAGCGATAAGACCATGAAAGGCTTGATGTGATATGACTCTCATAACTAGTCAAGGCGAGCTCCTCTCAGAGTCTTTATACGCCACACTTGTCCGCCTTTCAGGGTACAAATGACTCAACCTAGTTATGCGAGATATATCTAGAAGAATTTAATTATAAAACATATAGAGCTTCATAATTAAGGACAACAACCTCTCGACGCCTATTACCCACACTTGTCCTCCTTTTGAGGTACAACGATGGAAGTTACCTCACCAAGATAGAGTTTGTCTCCAAACTCCTCCATACGCACATTAGCCATGTCCTTACTACTTAACCTCTCGTGTAGTTGGCGATAAACACTTGTTAAGTGATAAAAATAGCTCAACTAACGCAATAAGAGCAATAAGCAAAGCAACTTATCAAGAACTTATCATAAGACTAAACTAAAAATAACACATTGTCAGATGAACAGTAAAGATATGTATGGATTGAAGTGATATAAACATGTAATATATATTAAAGAATGTAGGCCTTCGACCATTGTATAATATGAACATCATATATTACAAAGTATACAAAAATGTGAAGAAAAAGAGAATGGAAAATGTTTACAAGTTAGGGGAAGTGGGAGATGGACTTCCTTTCCTTTAAACTCTAAGCTCTCGCTCATAGCTTGGGCAGAGAAGAAGAAGTTGACTTTTACAGATGGCGGAAAGGCTACTCCTTTTGCCACTCTCTAGGTTTCAGCCCATTAAGGCACTTTGCCCGGAGATCAACATATGGCTTTCCATATAGCAAGCTCTCTTCTTGGCCTATTCAGCCCCCCCCCCCCCCCCTTGATGGTGATGGAGTCCTTTATATAGGAAACTTTCGGTCAAAAACTTCTATTCTTTTGATCATGTCAGCGTCAAAAGTTGCATTGTCAAGTCACTTCATCCCCAACTACCATTCTTGTCTTCTAGTGAATCATCCTCAAATAGTGATGAAGCTCCTCACCTAGCATCTGTTTTCGTCAGATGGACTCTTCTTGCATTGCTCTTGCGTGATATCCTCTGTGATTCACTAATCTCTTCTTTTGCTTTTATTCTTGCATTAAGACATCGAAACACGATAAAATAGACATAAATGCTTATGTAAAGTGTATTTGTAAATGCTTTTTCAATATAATCATGACGTTTTGAAACACTCTTCTACCGTTTGGTCTTGTTATTCTATAAAAGAGACTATAATAACTTGTATTTCCACAAGTTCTCATCTTGCTGATTTCTTTTGCAGATTATTAGTTTGCATCCTTTTTCTGTTATTGATTAAAATACTTCGGCCTGTTTTGTGTTCTTTACAAAGTAATGAACTTTTTCAGATTATTAATTTAAATTTTAGGGTTGTTTTGTGTTCTTTACAGT
Organism: Cucumis melo; assembly: GCF_025177605.1. Classification (NCBI taxonomy): domain Eukaryota; kingdom Viridiplantae; phylum Streptophyta; class Magnoliopsida; order Cucurbitales; family Cucurbitaceae; genus Cucumis; species Cucumis melo. The sequence goes on from NC_066862.1 coordinate 17,629,335, forward strand.
TTAATCAAGTGTTTTGAATTCTAATATGATGTTGTAAAAAATCAAATATCCTAAGAATTTATTTATTTTGTTAAGCAAACCAAGCTTTCATTAAAGAGGATGATATAGTTTACAAAGGTATACAAGTAGCCAAACTCATAAGAAGTCAGGGTCATGAAATGAAATTTTGTGTTCATTCTCTAAGGTAATATTTCTTTTTTTCTTTTCTTTTCCTTTTATTTTCGGTTGTCTTTTTACCCGTTTTTCTTTTTCAGTATTTCAATTCTCTAACATAACTCAACTGGATAATTTTGAACAAACATGAGCAATAGTCTCTACATATGTACTTCCTTGGTTTTAAACTTTTTATTACATTTCTTCTGTAAGTGTTCTTCGTATTATTATGTTGAATTCTCCTCCTTTGTTAATTTAGCTAGTGTTCTGCTTGTAATTAAACAAACATGTTTGTGTGCAACAGTTTAAATAGCTACTCTCTACATATGTACTTCCTTACTTTTTATTACAATACTTTTCTCGATTATTCAAGATTCAGAGTAATAGCAACGTATCTTCCTTAGTTTTTTCTCACATATCTTCCTCAGGATAATGAGATTTTGTCGATATTTTCTGATCCATTTTTTGAGTAGGTAGGATGGTGGGTGGGGTACTCTCAAAATTCTATTAGATGAACAATTTGTGAAAAGAAAAAATAACATTATTTTATTCTCTCAAGCATTCTCACATTGGTTATTTTTTAATGTGGAAGCTCCCTTTTAAACTCATTATTTGATCAATGGGTTTGGGCTCTTAGGTCACGTAAGTTTTGGAAGAGGGAGGAGATAGGCAAGATATGTCTATATCTCCACACGCGCTATCGTGGCGAGGAGAGGAGAGATAAAATTATATATATATATATATACACTAAAAAATTTCATTTAATTTTCTAAAACATTTTTAGAAATTGTGATTAACGTCTTAGTTAATTGTGAAACGTTTTATTACCATTTCAACGTCATTAATTCCACGATTTTCTCCTTAATAAGTTTTTTTATCGTTTTTAGATCGTTGGCTATCTATCCTCCACTATATATACCTCGATTTTCCTCTTATTTCTACACACACAAAAATCTATCGTCTTCTCATTCTTATTTCTGTCATAACAAAAAAATTTCGAGCTATTCATACCATGTCTGTCATTTTGAGTGATTTTCATTCCAGTTTGTTTATGTGCAAATCAATTGAAGAAGAGGTTGTTTTATCCTAGGGACGACAAGACATTATTCTGTTTGTACGATTTAGAGCAAAGTCGCAAAATGTCTTAAAGAGAGTGTATTTCGTGGAGGCACAATCACATGAAATCCAAAAAATAGCCCAAAAACTTATCAGTGAAGGTATGCCACTTGACAATCATTTTCAAGTTATTGTTATTATTGATAAGTTGCCTCTACTGTGGAAGGATTTCAAGAACACTCTAAGGCACAAAACCAAGGAGTTCTTACTGGAAAACCTAATCACGAGATTAAGGATAGAAGAGGAGGCAAGGAAACATGATAAAAAAGAAGAGGTGAATGTTATCCCCAGAAAGAAGCCCACTGTAGTTCTGAAACTAGATGTGAAGCTGAAAGGAAACACGATGAAACAAGGATCCAACAAACAGAACAATCCTCAGTCCAGAAGTACGGTACAAATTGTTTGTTAGAATTTTAATAAGCCTGGACATTTAGATAAAAATTGTAGAAACAGGAGTCGTCCTGCTGTGCAAGCGAACCTGATAGTAGATGAGTTAGTAGCTATGATTTCTGAAGTTAATGTAATTGGGAAGGTTTGAAGGTTGGTGGCTAGACATTAGTGCATCCCGCCATGTCTACCACGACCTTAGTCTTTTTAGAAAATATAATGAGGTTAAGGATAAGAATATCCTTCTGAGAGATCATCACACAACCCAGGTGGTCGGCGTTGGAGAAGTAGAACTGAAATTCGCATCTGGCAAGACGCTTGTACTAAAGGAAGTTCTACATACTCCAGAAATATGAAATAATTTGGTCTCCAGATATCTCCTTAACAAGGCTGGATTCACACAAACCATAGGATAAGACTTGTTGACCATAACTAAAAATAATGTATTTGTAGGGAAGGGTTACGTTACTGATAGTATGTTCAAATTGAATTTGGAAATTAATAAGAATTTATCTTCTTCTTACATGTTGTCTTCTTTTAATGTTTGGCATACTAGACTTTGTCATGTTAATAAAAGGTTAATTGGCAACATGAGTAGGTTAAATCATAAACCTAAGTTATCTTTACATGATTTTGAGAAATGTGCATATCGTAGTCAAGCTAAGATAATCAAAACTTTACATAAGTCTATAGCTAGAGTAACGGAGCCTTTAGAATTAATTCATTATGACTTATGTGAATTTGATGGTACTTTAACTAGAAAAAGTAAAAGGTATGTAATTACCTTAGTTAGTAGTTGTTATCTTACTTGAATCAGGAGCATCACTATCTTGGTGGGGTGAAATAATTAAAACTTTTAATTATGCCCCAAATCAAGCAGTAAAACTTCACCACACGAAGTCCTTAAACATAAAACACCAAACTTGTCTTATCTTAGAACTTGGGGTTTTCTAGCTTATGTTAGAATAGTTGATCCAAAGCGAAGGAAACTAGTAAGTAAAGCCTATGAGTGGTTTATATATATATATATATATATATATATATATATATAAACCACTCATAACGGTCCAAACATCTAAACTCAATCGACGACACAGACCATCATTATAACTAGACTACACATAGCAATCATGATGTTTATACTAAATCGAAAGCATAACTTGGCAATACTTTTTTTTTGTTTATACAAACAGTCGAACAGTACAGTCATTATATTATAATTCTCATATCAATCAATCCGAGCCAATCTAAAATTGAGTCCAGTAGTAGAAGTCCCTTACCTGAAATGTTGCTAAAATCCTTGTTCAATCCGACGTCCACACGAATCCACCTAAACACAAACATAAGTGTTCAACATCACCAAAATCCACATTTAAAACGTTCCAAAGCAACATCTGCCAACTTACCCGAGTAAAGGAGTATCTTCAACTAAGCCTGCCGTGAAACCCAAGAACTCGAGCGCCACTCCTCTAACACCTTCAAGGAACGAAAGGTAACCCAACCAATAAGTTCCACGTTTTATTCAAATATCTATACTTGAATCGGCTATAGCAACGTTAGGAAACTCATTAAGCAATCCTTACCAAAGACTCACCGTAACCCGATGTGCAAGGAAAGTGGCTTAGTTCAACTCGGGAAACAGGGAGGTCAGCTTGGCTTGGGAGGCGGCTCGACTCGGCTTGGCTTGGTTCAGCTTGCAGCTTGGCTCGGCTCGGCTTGGCTCAACTCGATTTGGTTAAGCTCGCGGCTCGGCTCGGTTCGCTCGCGGTTGGGCTCGGCTCGTTTGCAGCTCGACTTGGTCCAGGTACGACTCGACTTGGCTTCACGGGGCACTTGCGAAAACAGAAATCGGTGATCGTTGAGGCTCGTCGACGGTTGCTGGATGAAAAGATGCGGCGAAAGACGGTGGCTCGCATACGTCAGGGATGGAAACGCCGTCGGAGACACTGACGACTCTAGATCTGCGGCTCGAAGAAGAAGAAAAGAAAGGTTGGACTATGGCGATGATCTAGGCCCGACGTCGTGCGGAGGAAAGGCAAGGGGAGTTCGGGTCTGGCTTGACGAGGACTCAACGACCACGTTCGATCGAAGCTATCAATCGCATTCGAACGAGAGATGCAGGACTGCTGGTCGACTTAAACGGAAAGGAAGAGGGGAGAGGGTCGGAAATTGTGGTTGCGGCGAACTCTGAACGTCGGCGTTGAACGAAAAGGGAGATGAGAGAGTGGGGACGGCGGTGGCTGCTCGAAAGAAGACGAAAGAAAGAGATTGAGAAGGTAGGGCGGCTGGTATCTGTCGGATGAATGAAGAAGGAGGAATCGGAGGGGGGGCGCGCGAAAGGAAGAAGAAAGTTTAGGTTTTGAAAAAAAATTGAATATATAAAATAATAATAATATTAAATATTATAATATAATAATAATAATTATTATATTATATTATTATTATTATATTATATTATATTATATTATAAAAAAAAATTATGCCCCTCATTTTTCTCTTTCTTTTCTCTTGTAAACCTAGTTAATTTTATCACCCAAAAATTTTTAAATCCTCAAAAGTTAACATAAAAAATGTTAAAATTTACCTCAAAATTTGGGGCGTTACAAGATAAATTCCTCTACGGCCTAAAACAAGCTTCCAAGCAATGACACGGAAAGTTTGACAACTTACTTATGTCAAAAGGATTCAAAGTAAATGAGAGTGACAAATGTATCTACTATAATACTGAAGGTAGGTTATATATTATCATATGCCTATACGTAGATGACATGTTAATCTTTGGATCAAACTTGCATGTCATAAGTGATGTAAAATTTATGTTGAATGCAAACTTTGACATGCAAGACTTAGGTGAAGCTGATGTAATCTTAGGCATCAAAATTACCAGAACTGAAAATGGAATTTTCTTATATCAATATCATTATATAGAAAAGATTCTAAAGAAGTACAACTACTTCAAAAGTAAACCAGCTTGTACACCTGATGACTCTAGCATTAAAAGTATTCAAGAACACTAGTGACAATGTTAATTAATCCGAATACGCTAGTATCATAGGTAGCTTGAGGTATGATGTTGATTGCACTAGCCCAGACATAGCTTACGTCATAGGATTACTATGTAGGTTTACCAACAGACCTTGTCTAGAACACTGGAATGCAATAGAGGGAGTAATGAGATATCTTAAGAAAACTCAAAACCTAGGATAACATTATAATAAGTTTCTCGCTGTACTTGAAGGTTATAGAGAAGTTGATTGGAACTCCCTTTCAGATGACTCAAAGGCTACAAGTGGCCAAATTTTTAATATAGCCAGAGGAGTTGTTGCTTGGAAATCAAAGAAACAGACAATCTTAGCTTAGTCAACAATGGAGTCAGAGATGATAGCACAAGCTACTGATCCATTGTGATAGTACTACAACTATCGCAAAAGTTCAGAATCGTTATTATAACGGTAAGAGATGATAGATACGTCGTAAAGCACAATACCATTAAAGAATTGCCACTACTAGTGCAGTGATAGTGAATTATTTACAATCTGTCGATAACTTGGCTGATCCTTTGACGAAAGAACTTGCTAGAGAGAAGGTTTCTAAAACCTCAGAAAGAATGGGACTCGGGCCTATTAAAACTTGAATTACTGTAAGGTAAACCTAACTTGAAAGACTGGAGATCCCAAGAAACAAGTTCAATCGATAATAATTGATCTCAAGTAATATGACGAGAATCATGTTAAGTAATTAGTGTTGGGTTTTATGTACTAAAACTTGTAGATAGTAAATATAATCTATTGACCGTTATTAATAAAGTGTTTTATTATTATAATTTCAAAAAGTGTTATTGATTATATTATTAGTTTTGTCTTAATAACCTAAATCCAATAAACTAACATCTTAAGTTGTTTGATGAGTCTTGAACGGTATGTAGAGACATAGGGGATCAATGTTCAAGATCAACTTAAAGGGTCTATAATATAGGGTTAAGGTTGGGTACCTTATTCTAGTAACACTATGGATCCCACTCACTTTGTATTTGATACAAACCCATTGATCCAATGCGTTCATGTATGCGATATGCTAGTGAGGGTATCTTATGCAATGAATTTGCATAAGATCGGACCACGAAATAGTAATCACTAGATATAACTCCATTAACTAATTGGGTTTCTATTTCATTAGGATGACCGAGGTAACTTAGTCTTAATCCTAAGTGTATTATGAACTCTTGTTCATGAGGGATTGTCCTTTGATTTGTACGAGTGAGAGTGGCCAGATTGCTGACTGAATATACTTATCATTTTAGGAACAAGACCGAGTGGAGAGCTGAAAACATAATCACACAAGATGGAATTCACTCCTTCCCGACTTTAGGGTAAGTAGACAAGTATTCCTTTAAATGGTGTCTCCGGGACTTGAACAAAGGGTCCTACCCTCTCTATACCACGAGATGGATTTTTGTTTAATGGTTGGTCCATAAATAGGTTTTTCATTAAAGGAGCATTGGTATTTAAGGACTAGAAGTAACCCATGGATAAAATGGTAATTTGACCCAACTAGTGTTACGAACACTTGTATAAGATTAACTTACTGGTATTTGTCTACACCATGGACATAGAAATATATCTATAGTGAGAAGAGTTCAACTGTGAGTCTTTAGTGGAGTGTACACACAGTTAATGAATATTGATTAATGTGGTTAATGAGGTTAGCCAATTAATCTTATATCATTGTAGTTTCTGATCTGTAGATCCATTAGGTTCTCTTCCTAGCTCGTAAAGGGTAATGAGATTTATTTATATTGGTTGTAATTTGAAATGTTCAAATTTACTTTGAGAATTAATATAATGTATGGTGATACATTATAATATAAAGTTTATATTTTAATTAGACTTTAATATATAAATTTAATTTTAGATATGATTCAAAATTAATTTATGAGAGAATAAAATATTTGAATAAGTTAAAATATTAATTTAATGTGAATTAGATTCATACTAAAACTATAGGTTAAAATTTAATCTATATATGATACATATTAAAACTATAGGTTACGAGAGAAATTCATATTTGAATACGATTCAAATTTGGATTAAATTAAATATAAGATATTTAATTTAGAAATTAATTAATTGGAGAATTAATTAATAGTTTAGTTTATTTTGATTTAATTAAATTAATTAAATTAAAACTATAGATTATGTGAGAGATATTAATTTAAATATTATTTAAATAAAATATTAATTAAATATGATTAATTATTTATTAAATTAATTAATTAATTAAATTATTTATTTATTTTAATATTAATATTAATTTATTAAATTAATAGGGAACGTGGGTGGTTTTCCCACGTTCCCACTTTTCTCTCAACTTCCATCTTCTTCGGACTGAAGAAGAGGGAGTTACTAGTACGATTCATAGAAGTGTTCTGTGACTTTTACGTATGCACATCGTTTCTCTCTGAAAATATTTTTCTCTCTAATAATTCCCTCCTTCCAATTTTGGTTCCCACAAACTATCTCAACTAGAGAATATGAAGGTTTCCAAGTGGTGGTGTCCCAAATTTTTGGTAGATTTAGAGTCGTCAGCGTGCGTAAGTTCTTTTCTGTAATTTTTTTCTTGAAAACATGTTTAGGCATAATTAAATTAAGTTTTGCCGATATACTGGTATTTTTAGGTTCCAATTAAAATTGGGTTAAGATATTTGTAATTCTTTTGTTGTGCAAAGGGCTTTCATCTCTTCAATTAGAAGTTCCATTCTTATTATTTAGTGATTAGCATGACATCCTGAAGCGTATGATGAGGCTGAACTTTATTCTTAATGAAATCTACACTTGATATCAAGTAGGTTACCTAGCTACAGGAGTACTCTTGATAGATTCACCTTTGTGAATGTGGAAGTGAGGGTCGCTTCCTATGGAATTCTGGGCAGATTCCTAGAGTGTTCACAAAATTGGGATATACATGCAAGGTCATAAAGCACGGGCTATTTTAGAACTTCACTCAAATAATGTTGTGTGTGCAATAGCGTTATAAGTAAAGTTTAAAACTACGAGTTACTTTACAATACTCTAAACTATTGTCACTACGTAAAGGTTCAGTCATCAGACACCTTTACTTAAGCACAACACTATAGAGACAAACATTGCTTGATGAAAATATTTTCAAAAATTTTCAAGTGGGAGACTAATAGTAAAAAAATTTCAAGTGGGAGCTGGATTATTGGATGAAAATTAATTTGTGAAAATAAAAAATAATATTATTTATTTTCTCAAGCATTCTCACATTGGTTATTTTTTAATGTGGAAGCTCCCTTTTAAACTCATTGTTTGATCAATGAGTTTAGGCTCTTAGGGCACCTAAGTTTTGGAAGGAGTGAGAAGATAGGTAAATGTGGATATGCCTATATCTCCACGCGCGGGTGGCGGGGCGTGGAGAGGAGGGATAGAATAATATATATACTAAAAAATTCTTTTAATTTTCTAAAACATTTTTTTGGAATTGTGATTAACATTTATTACCGTTTTAACATCTTTAATCCCACGAGTTTCTCCTTAATAAGTTTTTCCTTACCGTTTTTTGACCGTTGGCTATCTATCTTCCACTATATATACCTCGGTTTTCCTTTTATTTCTACACACACAAAAAACTATCGTCTTCTCATTCCTTTTTCTGTCATAACAAAAGTTTCCTAAGCTATTAATACCGTGTCTGTCATTTTGAGTGATTTTGATTCCAGTTTGTTTCTATGCAAAATCAATTGAAGAATAAATTGTTTTATTCTGGGGATGACGGGACATTATTCTGTTTGCACTATCCAAAGTAGAGTCGTGAAACGCCTTAAAAAGAGTGTGTTTTGCGACTCAGCCGTCTACTAACTTCATTTCTATTTTGTAGTTTCCTTTCATACAGATTCGTCTTTGCCCTTGCTTTTTTATTTTTTCTGTGTACCAGTTTTTCGAATCTGAATTAGTCATGTGTTGAAGACCGAAGTGCAACAACAAATTCAGATGATCCCTTTGGCAGATTAATACGTATAATTTCTGGAGTTGGCAGATTTATTTGTAGGGGTTACAGTCCAAGGTAGAATTTCTTTTAGATTTAAGTCCTTTTTAAGTATATGCATTTTTGTGGACATGATCTGATATCACCAACATGAAGTACATATTACCTCCGACATATTGTTAGAAAAGAACTGTCATTTGAACAAGGGAGGGACAATAATTTATTTTTCTTGGAGTACGACAGATTTGGATGTGATAACTACGTTTTCTTTATAGAGATACTGAAAGATGAATGTTTATCCTTCAGGATGATTAATAGAATTCAGTATCTGATGTAGAACATTGTTTGAACCACTACAAAAAATATCAGTTATACCATCAAAAAAACGTTATTGTTGATTTTCGATAGCGTTTTTCAAAATACTGTCATAGTCGATGTTATTGAAAGTCCATGACTTTTCATAGTGTTTTTTTATCGCTATGCAAAACACTATAATATGTCCCCAACGATAGCACAAATATGATGTTATAAATGTTTTTTATAACGTAAGAAAAAACTCTATCGAAACATTTTGATAGCATTTTTTATTGCGTTGAAAAAACGCTATAAAATGTTTCAATAGTGTTTTTAATAACATTAAAAAAATACTATAAACAATTTTTTGTAGCATTTTATGAAGGTTGTCGTTGCAAAAATCATTGACTTTTAATAGTAGTTTTTGTAGAGCTATTAATAATAATATAAAAGGTAGGTATGTATTAAAACCATTTGGCCTCATTAACATTTCATAATCACATTATTAAAAGAAGAATTACCATAGAACTATACATATAATATCTCATTGAATAATATATGTTATCTTCTGTGCATTACGATTTTGTTTATAAAGGAAAAAAATTCCTTTGAGAACAAATCTAAACAAAAAACTACCCTGTTTTAGAAAACTCAATACATCACAACAAAACTGATAAACTGAAGAAGAGAAGAACCGAAGTGAATAAATTCGATCATGGCGGCCTCGGTAAGTTTGGTCGATCATTAGATTCGTAAAGCTTCAAAAATCCACCACCATTGCCAGGATTACGCAAGAACTCATCAAAATTCACACAACTTCCTGTCCAGTTATTCCCTCTAACGATCTTAATCTTTATATGTTTCGGAAATCTCAACTTATGTTTATCTTCCCCTTCTCTTCTTCCTTTCCCTATTGAACGTTAAAAAATCACAAGAAAATGTAAAAAAGAGTCAATATCTTTTTTACTCTCTAAATAGCCAAGTAAGCTAAAAAAAACAAAGAGAAAAAATGCAAATGTTGCATACACATTGATTCATTACTAACATACTCCAAAAACTCAAAAAAATATACTAAAAGAGAAACATATTTTCTAACTCATCAGGATCTTATATTTGAAGTGTTGGTCCATAGAAACTATTTGTATTTGAAACATACCTGTTGCACCCAGTAGATGTACAATGGTAATTGCTCCTCCATTGGCATTAATCTTTTCTGGATGTAGCCCCAACTTATTACGACAATACACAAATTGGGATGCAAATGCCTGTAGGTTAAAGGTTGTGCATTAGAGTAAGCCAACATGTATTGAATAGGTTCAAACTTTAAGCCTTACTAGTGATGAAAACGTAAGGTTACCTTTTTTATCTCAAAAAGATAAATATCATTCGATTCATGTCCAGCAACCTTGATAGCAGCTAGAATTGCAACAGCCAGGCTAACAACCATGATAGTAGGATTCATACCTACAGCAGAAAAGGTCCTGCAAAACCAACAGCAGCAAATGTTGAGAAAAGAAAGTACTTTGTGCTCAAGAAATCCCAAATTCAAATGATGGTCATGGTTATCACCCTCAAATAGTCCAATGATCTTTATTTTTTAGAAGCCTGAAACCAGTACCCAAAAGAAAGCATTTATTTTGCCAAACTATGTTTAATCTTCCTCAATGTTTCATGAAGGAGTGCGTTTCAAGAGAAATTATGGATAGTGGAAAGCATGTTGCACAACTCCAATATTTCAACCAAAAACTTTAATATTCAAGGAATCCATCTGCAACAAATGAGATATGCAATGCATATGATATGATATATATGATTTCAAGAAAGTTTTGCACTTGTCCAAAAAAAGAAAGAAAAAAAGTCTTGCTTGCCTCAAGTTCTAATCCCTTTGAAAGAGGATGACAAGATCCGAAAGAGACCATATGGGTTATCAGCATGCACCTGTTAATACATGACACACCATATAGTTTTACTCTTCATTATATCACGATTTTACAAAAATAATGAGTGCAGAAAAGATAGGTAAAAAGAGAAGAAAAAAAACCATACCAATGACCGACATCCTCAAGAACGTGCATTTCAACCCCACCTCCCTCTTCAACAGCCAGTTCCTCTGTAGCATGAATTCTCCGATGATGCAAGCTTCTTTCAACTTTCAAGAAATTGATATGCACATCACGTGGAACATCTTTCACAATTCTTCTACAAAACAATCGTATGAGATTGCATTACTACTATTTGAAAGGGAAAGGAATACGTTGATAACCAAAAAGTATCTAAAGTGACTACCATAAATTTGTCTCTTCGTAGGACTGATACATTTTACCAATGCAATAAGTGGAATCCACCTGTAACAATAGGCCAATAACATTATCATTTGGAAAGTCGATACTTCAACCAAAAACTTTGATATTCAAGGGGGCTTATGCTTCTTCCTAGCTAAAAATGAGATCATCAACTCACCATCATAATGAATTTTCTGCTTTCCAAATAACTAGTAAGACAAAATTGTCCTTCCAATAAATGGGGTTCTTGAGCTAACCTAGACGCTTAATGACACATAGCAAATGTCTGAACAGAATTGAGAAAGCTGGTGCGCTCGCTCAGCCAGCCAAGATGAAAATCCGACTAAGTAGACTCATCAACACGATAATCCAGTTAGAAAGTGTCAAAACTATGGAGTTCAATTTGTCAATCCTAGATTATTGAACAAAATCTCTTCTCCAAAATACAAACAAGAACAAAAATCAGTACAAAAAATCATTATAAAATTAAAGTTCTAGATGTTAATTAAGGGAAGCAAATTAATATCAAAAGTTGGTGAACTCAACGTCGACATCATAAAAGCCCTAATTGTAACATTAAAAAAAACAAAACAATGAATTAAAACAACAAAGGAAAATGCAAACGAAATCATACAACAATTAATAAAGGAAAAGAAAAAGTGGGGGAAATGAGGAGAGAGTGAAGTGGCATTCATCGCCGATGGAGTCGATCTCCTTACTGGCCTTCTGGTTGAACCAATAAGAACCAACTTTTATTTATAATCCGATCCATTTGGAGCTTTCAACTTAACGAAAAAAAAGCAGTAGAAAGCGATCGAAAGAATTGCAAGAGAGAAAAAATGGCGATTAGAGAGAGATGAAATTGTATCGTCTTCCTCTCCACGCGTTCTTCTGTGCAAATTTTCTAAAATAAAAAATTGAAATAGGGAAATCGAATTAGGAAGGATCTGCGAGGAAAGGGAGATTGGGGAAATTTGAAACCAATGAAAAAAAGGGATTTGGGGTTGAGAAAGGTAAGGCGAAAAACCTAAAAATAAGGAGGGGCTTTTTCGCGCTTTCGATATTTCATCTTCCGCATTATCTTTTCTTTTATTTTTATAGCCTAAATAGTAAAAAGTTATGGTTAGATGCTATCAAAAGTCACATTTATTATTTTTGTCTATGTTGTAACTAATTGTTTCTTTTATCTTGCCCTTACATGCCATGCTTTTGTATTTAGAAGAATCTGAAATTAGCATAGGTGTTTCTTTTGATTAATAAAATTGAGTTTGATAGTGACTAACAAGTAATGAATGACATTTTTGTTGTAACTTCTTAAATTTATTTCTACTCTTAGTTTATTTTAAGGTTTCCTCTTGATGATCAGAAAACCTAAGTCTCTATTGCACAATACTTTTGTAAAAAGTATGGTGTGGCACTCAAATTTCCATCTCTACAAGGCTATACAAGCCGATAATGATGCAATGCCCAATTATTTGTCTATGGAAGTATGTAAGTTTGATATGGTTATTTGTGATTTGAAGTATTCTTGATTCAATGACTATTTGAAGATAGTATTGATTAGGCTTTTTCTTATTGTTTTTCTTTTCGCTATTCTTTCAGTTATCCATAATCTTAGCGTTCAGTAGATCCACAATCGTTCGTTGATCTTTTAGACGGGATATCACTCTTAGAAGAAAATTAATCTATTAAAAGAAAGTTAATCTATTATATCGTGGGAGACAATTACTCTCAAAATTCAAGCATTAGAGTGAGTATATTTATCTTAAAAAAATAAGATAAATTCGTTGAGCTCGAATCTATGACACATATCTGAGTTCTTATTTGTTACGAAGACAATAGGGATAATATCAAAGTATACAAGTGTTTTTTTGGTTTGGAAAATATGTGGTTTGTTTTATTCAAATTCACAGCTCACCATATTTCTTCTCAACTCTTCAATCACATGTTACACAGAGACAGAAAGCTTAACAAACAACTGCCACAACAATTCATGGCGACAGATCATGGGTCCACCGCCATAAAGGTCCTCGAGATCTGCACGGTAGCTCCTCCGCCCGGATCCACCGTGCCGGCCACTCTTCCCCTGACCTTCTTCGACATCCTCTGGTTCCGCTTCCCTCCCGTTGAACGCCTCTTCTTCTACAAATCTCCGGTGCCATTCCACGTCATCGTTTCAAACCTCAAAAAATCTCTCTCTCTCGTCCTCCAACACTACCTCCCCCTCGCCGGAGCAATCGTCTGGCCGGAAAATTCCCCCAAACCGGCCGTCGAGACCGCAGCCGGCGACGGAATTGTGCTTACAGTCGCGGAATCCGACGACGACTTCGACCATCTCGTCGGCGACGGGTTGCGTGAAGAGGCGAAACTTCAGCCGTTAGTGGCGGAGCTTGCCGCGGAGGAGGAGCGGGCAGCGGTGGTGGCTGTGCAGGTAACTTGGTTTGGGAATGGTAGATTTAGCATCGGAATAACTTCACATCACGCGATTCTGGACGGAAGGTCGTCGACTTCGTTCATGAAATCGTGGGCCGGGTTGTGTAAGAATTTGGTTGGGGGCGGTGACATTTTTTTCCCGGCGGCTGAGACGATGCCGTTTTATGATCGCAGCGTGGTGACCGACAACGTGGGACTTGAAGCCATTTATTTGGAATGCTGGTTGGCCCATGAAGGACCCAACAATAGAAGCTTGAAATTTTGGGACGTCAAAACTCCGCCAGATTTATTCCGAGGTAAACAATAATATCTATAATTTATTCAAGGTTGAATTATAAAAAAATACCCATAAATTTATGTATCAAAAATATGAATGAAATTTCAAATTAATGAGTTCAGAAAATATCAGCTTAGTTTTTAGTAGAAATCCTTACAAATACTTTTGAATTTTCAAAAATTTAAACATAATCTTAACCTAATAAAAGTTTAAAAAAAAATAATAAGAAAAAACCGTTAATTATTCATAGTAACAAAGATAACTTTTAAAAATAAAAAATGTTTAAAAAAATTGATCAATTTATTTGAAGTTTTCTTAAATTAAAAAAAACAATTTTAAAACAATTATATATATAGATATCTTCAAATATTCTCATATTTCTCTTAATTTTTCAATTCTTAGTTGCATCTATTTTCTAAACCATTAAAATAAAAATAAAATTTTTAAGTTAAAACCAACATGAAATAATCTCACAAATTTCAAAAATCAATATCTCCTCATAAAACATATCAAAATGATAAAAAGTCAAATAAAAAAAGTATTTATCTATTAAAATGTACTCAACTAAAAAAAGTACAATTTTGTTAAAATATTTTAGTCTTGAAATCATTTGGCACCTTCTTTTTATTATGTTTTTCTCATATTGTAGTTCATATACCCTAATTAAAGTGCTCAATCTTATTTTATTTCTTTATTTATTTTAGATAAATAAGTGTCAAATAATTTTTTTTGGAAAAAAAAAAGGAGTAGGAGGACATTGAGGAAGGGGTGAGAAAAATATGGAAACAAAGACATCATTCAGGATTATATGTTTTTATTGTTACAGTAGCGAGAGTTTTTTTTTTTAAATAAAAAAAAAAAAGAAATCTTAAATTTTAGAAGATTTTTGGAAGTTTAGAAAGTGTAGGACATAAAACATCAACAAATTCCTTGCAGAACTAACAAGGGGATACCTTTGAAAATTTTGAAATTTTAGTGACATTTTTTACCAAAAGTGTAGAGTTCACTTATAATTTATAATTTTGCCTTCATTTAATCAGAGCAATAATAGTTCAGGTACTAATTTAAATGACTTTAATAAATCATTTCACTTGCAGGAGATACTCAACCACATAACGGTTGAAATTGAAACTTAGTTATAGATAATAGTATTCAAAATTTAATCACGTTCTATCGTTATATGTTTAGTCTAATGTATAAATTCAATTTTCTATTTTAGTTTCTATTTTTGTTCTTTACAAACAAACGATTAGTGTGGTTTTTTTCTTATGGCCAAGGTAGGAGTTAGAAGTAAATTATATTTTGGGTTAGATTACATGTAGTTAGTATGCATTTGAAATACACTTTTAGGTCTTTTATTGATAAAATAAATAGTTTCAAAAGAAAATTAGAATATTTGGTAGTCAAACAAAACAAACAAAACATTTTTAAAGTATATTTTAAATATTTTTTATTAAAAAAATTAAATAAAAATGACTTTTTTTGAAGAAAAAAAAATTCCTAAATCAATCCGATTAGATGTTTCATCTTTGAAGGTTTGGGCATATGTATAGTAGGTCCCTAACCTATCCATTGTGTATTTGATCGGCCCATGCACTCCCAAATTTGTTTTTAATATAATGATCCTTGACAAATTAAATGCAATATTTTTACTTTCTTAACTATAGTCTATTATATAAGTGTGAGATTGTGTGTGAACCTCTTTCAATTTTGTAATTAATTATATATTTTTTTAAAAAAAATTAAAGTACAAAAAAAAAAAAGACTCAATTTGTACATAGAAAATTTAGGAACTAAATACTATGGACCAAATTTTTCATGTAACTATTTTTGTTAGTGCTAACACAAATATGGTGGAACTTGGAATAATAATTCAAACTATAGAATGCTAAATACCTTGAGTTATTTTGATATGAACACTTCTTTTCATATTCATCCTCTAATTATGGAAACTAAGATTTCAAAAAAATTTTGACATCCAAATATTGTAAGATTGTTTCACAAAATCACTAAGTTAAGCTAAAAACATATAGTTTAGAAAATGTGTATTTCTAGAAAGTATAAATTAAAAAATTAAAAGAAAATTATTCAACACAAAATATAGAAAAAAGTTTAGAAGACAAGTGTGAAAAAAATGTATTTAATTAGGATAAAATAGGCCCGAGGTATTCAATAGGGAAGCAAAATAAGATTTTGTTTCCCTTTCATTGTAGGAGAGTAGGTTTCAAGTTCGACCTTGAATACCAAAAATCTTATTATTATCACTAAATCAAACTCACTTCTAGATATAAAATGAGAAATAATAATAATAATAAAAATTTGCATAAAACCCCTAAGCTGTGGGGTTGATTGCATTCATACCCTCCAACTTTCGTCCCTAGAGTTTATTAATGAATGCAATTAACCTCTTTCTTGAATGAATCTTTATTACTTTAACTGTGATCAGACATTTTAAAATTTAAAAAAAATAAAAATAATTTCTCATCTCACATCTTTTCCTCCCTCCTCCATCTTTTCCTTCCAACTACGTCTACATCTCCATCATCAAAGAAATCTTGAAACGACACTATAAAGTAACTTTCTAAATCTTATTATCCAAATTTATCTCTCTTTTAGGTGCACTTTTTGTGCCTTCCCAAGGCTTGACAACCATTGTAGAAACCACTGTCACTGTTGCCATCATCGCAACTTTCGTTGTTGCAGAGGCCATTGCTGTCTCTTCAAAATTTAACCCTTAATCGCCCTCTTTTCCTTCTTCCTCAACCTTTCTCCAAATTCCATCTCTATCTTCTTTCTCATGCAACCGATAACTTCTGTACTCTCTTTCATCGTGTGTTTTCCTAATTCAATAAAATGTTCATGCTTTTTATAACGATATAACCCTTTATATTAAACTGAGTTCATTACTACTAAAATTAATTAAAGACTTTTTTTTATTGAAAATGGATGAGAACACTAAACTTTCATTGAAAACTTCAAATAGTCATTTATAAATCATAAATAAAATATTTAGAAATAAAAGCTAGAAGATAAAATTCTAGATCAGATCCTATCTAACTTTGAAATAAAAATAATATAAAATAATCTATGAATTTGATAAATTCAAATAAGAATACAAAGATCAAATACAAAGAAAAATGTGAAAGGCAGAAGCAACAAAAGTCCTCTATGGCAAGTCGCAGCCACTTCTTGTTATTCGCCAAGCTTTCTTCTACCTCTATCTCTACCTGAAAAATTAAACATAAAAAGAGTTAGTATAAACATATACTCATTAAGAGACCCATTACTAGTCCCACTAGGTGTCTATTAACTTCCCACTAAGGTCCCGTAAAGAAGTACCTAAATACTAGCATGCTCCTAAACACATGCAATCTAGTGATCATGTAGGAACACATTAAGTCTTCGGTGAACTCGAAGGAACACCTTGGAGAAACTGGTCTTCGGTGAACCCGAAGGAATACCTAAGAGAAACTGGTCTTCAGTGAACCTGAAATCACTTAAGAGAATCGGGCTGTAAGTGACCCCATTAGATCACTCATAAAACATACCATGACAGACTTGTGGTCTCGTCGAACCACACAATCATAAAAAGGTAATCCTAAGGGACACCCATATGGGTACGACATTAATAAACAAAGTTAACAGAACACCTACCCATAGCATGTAGCATATCATAAACATGACATGAATATCAATCATAACCTCCTTAATCATACGATTAATATATCATGCATCATCATCAACATAATATCAGTCATCATCATCAACATAATATTAGTCATCAATATCAATCCTCACTATCAGTTATCAAAATAAATCATCAACATCAACACATTATGCATCTTAACTACATTAATGAATAATTGAAATTTACATGCGAGCTCTTAACTTCAGTTCGAAGGTCTAGAAGAGAATCTCTTACATCAATATTACCTTAACCAAAATTATTTCTAACAGTTACGGTCAAGCTTTCTAAATAATAGGACCTAAACAACAAGGGAACCCAATAACTAAAAATAATAATTTTTAATGATTGACTAATGACCCAAGAATCATTTTAATTCAACTTACCCAAAATCGAGATTGAATTCCAATTCAACCTTGATTTGAAAAAATTCATATATAGCTTAGTTCTTCCAATTTAATCTAGCCAAACCTTCAAGAAAAATTCCAAATTAAAATCCAACATTAACTTTATTTAGGACCAAAATCAATATTTGTTATGCATACCTAAAATCCAATCAAATACTCACCAAAACTTACCAAAAGTTGCTCAAAATTGGTGGAAAAATGCAAAATAATGTTGGCAGCTCGACTAAGCAAGGAGCGGCTCGAATCTGGCTTAAGTCTATATGTACGGCTTGGAGTAGGGGAAATCGGGTCGAGCTCAAAGGAACGGCTTGCACGCGGCTCACGAAAGGATTTGGCTCGATTTAGTTTGCACATACGACTCAGATAAAGGAATAGGGCTCGACTTAGCTTGTGCGTGCAGCTCGGACAGAGGAGGGATGTGACGGTCGAGCAGAGACGAGTGAAGACAATCTGATGCGCGGTAGACGGGTTGACGGAGTTAGTGGTGATGGACAGAGACGGGTGACACATACAGCGAGGCAAAACAGCTTGGAACAACTTGGACTTCGATGATGCTTGCAACGTAGAACAAGAAACGATGGGGTTAAGCTTCACGGTGACAAAGGAAGAGAGAGGTGACTGATAGCGTGATGAAAACGATCAGAGATGGACGACGGAAAGAGTGGTGACAGCAGTGGAGCTAGGATTTTCCAAGGAAGGAGAAGATAAATGAGGAAGAAGATGAAGTGCATGCAAACCAAGAGGGTCTTTTTAAAATAATAATAATATTATTATTTTACTTTATCTTTTTACTTTTACCTTTTCAAATGAAAAACAAATCACTCTCTTTCCTCATTTAATCCAATCCAATCAACTCCTTCTTTTTCCAAAAATAAAATAACAATTAAATCTTCTCTCTCCATTTAATACCCATCAAATCATCTTAATATAATTATTTTTCCCTTCCTTTAAAACTAATTAATTAATTAATTAATTATATATATATATATATATATATATATAATTAATGAATCAAAATCATTAAATCTCACAAAATTAATTAACCAATATCAAATCGTTAATAGCATCAAATTCCCAATCTTCAAATTAATTAAATATTCTTCCAAGTAAATATTTAATTAATCATAATTTCCACAAAATCAACCAATTATCTCAAAATAATACCTCAATAATTCCAACATCTCTTTGTTATTTATTTGATGATCATTTTTTAAGAGGAAAGAGATTTAAAAGATTAAAAGCAAACAAAGCAAATGAAACAAAATGAGAGAAAGGAGAAGTGTAGTGTACCAACCATTTTTGTTACTCACACTTGTTACTAAAATAAACGCCTCTATTTATAGGCGAGGGTTGATGTGACAGTACATTCTACACTCCATTAATTCTTTTGATAAAGTTGTGTTGTCGATGCCGCAGATGTCCTTTTGTCCTTTTTCTAACATGTGCGCAAACCATTTTTGTTTGCTAGTGCTTTAGACCGCCTAGCTTGTTATGATCGCCACCTTGCTAGCTGCACGTGTCTCCTCGCCAAATGTTCTATTGTCAAGCTATATTTCTTTTTGCATAAAAAAGGGAGAAAGTTCTTTTGTAGTTCGTGATGCATAACTTGATCAATTCTCCGACTTTTCTCCGCGTTTTCTTCCAATCTTATGCATTAAGGCTTCATTATTTTACATAAAAGGCTATAATAACTTGTATTTTTACAAGTTATCAAACATAGAACTTACACATCTAGCAGGAACTTAAAACAAACTTTATATAATAATTAAGTGTCGCCCATCTAAACAATCAAGTACAATGAGTTTGTTATAAACGAATACAAACTAGAGTTCATATGAGTCAAAGACTAATACTTACAACCAATAACTTACAAACTATAGCTAAACTCAAGTACGGACCATAAGTACTTCTAGAACAAGGCATACTAGTATGAAACTCAAAATGCACTAGTAGATAGACGGATGAAGTAAGGTGTCAGGTCCATGATCTCTACCTGAAAAGTAAGAAAACGTTTTTAGAAAGAGTGAGCTAAAACTCTAAATCCGCAAATCAATGTGTAGTAAACAACTTATCAAATACATTTTAAATAAATCAAATACACAGTTCTCAAACATAAACAATTGTGTCAAACATTTCTCTTTCACTTCCTATATCTTGAATCTTTGTACTTTACAAGATGAAATTTTAAGCATCAATAGCGCTCTATCTCGTAATGGCTACTATGAGATGAAAAATCTAAGCATTTGTAGAATGCCCTCATCTTTATCTAGTCATAGTGATAGGTTTCTAGGCATCTATTGAATACCCTCATCACAGGACCTCTGTGCACAGGAAAAACTCCCCTGGTAGGGTTGCCACAAATCTCTAGATATATCTTAGGTATAGACTAAAACATGCTCAAAACATTTCCTGCTTAAAACATTATATCAAATTAAAACAACATGTTATATAAATCTCTTGCATTTAGCAAGTCTTAAATCTGTAAAACAAGCTTTATTTAAACAACATTTAACCTAAATACTTTCAGAAGCCCAGCATCCATATTCTTGCCCATAAATTAATGTATAAAGATCCATTCTCAATAAACTTATTAGTCAAACTCATGTTTTTCAAAATTTTCTAAACTTGAAACTTATGCTTTGGAAATCTAACTATTTAAATCAAGTACAATTCTGAAATATGTTAACTCAAAGCATGCTTTAAACATAAACTTAGTAAATCCTGTTTAGGAATCAATTTCAAATTTATTTTTCTCACTCACACGTGGTAGTTAATTCCTTGTCCTATAATTTTTTTCAATCTCCTCTTGCCTTGAAATTAGTTAATTTAAACTCATTTTAAACCTTTAAAATCAGAAAACATCAAAACTTAGCCCAAAACTCACAAAAACACCAAAATTGCTAAAAAATGGTGTTATGGCACGACTAACCGTTGAGCATGGGCAATGGGTAGCATGTACAAGCACACAAGTCTATCCCAGGTGCTTGGCCATGTGCTAGCTTAGCACGCCCCACAGTCGCATGACACCGTACTATGCCCCATTCTACATATGCATTCGGGCAGCTTTGAGCGCATGTGGCCTGTTGCATGGCCTAGGCGCGACCCCATATTTTAAAGACCTTTACGACTCACAAGAACTTGGTAAAGGAAGGAGAAGATTTGAAAAGAAATTCTAAGAAAAACTTATTATGTAACAAGATTTAAGTGACATGGCTAAGGAAGAGGAATTTTTTGGTGAAGTGTTAAGAAAAGAATGCTAGGAGGTTATGTGGGCGACCACAAGAGGAGTAAAAAAACTCTATAAAGGTGCGCAGGCATTATTAGCATGTATAGATGGCCCAGGCTTGATTGCTATGGCTTAAACGAGGAGAACCTCTAAAGACATGTAATAGGCTGCCAAATGAGCTAAGGTAATGATTTGTAGATTTGTTGGTTACTTTATGCTTGACTTGTTTAATAATAAATTCATTGATACGTCATTGAGACTTTATGTCTGCGACTACGCTACGCAATAAGACATGATTGCCATATACAACATGCTCACTATATCTCTAAGTGAGGATTGTGCAATAAAAGGTACACATCCTTTCCACACGTGACTAGTACTCCTGCATTGAGTACAAGTTTTCCTATCGCTTGCTCAAGTGTAAGTGAAGCGATATGTTTCTTGGGTAAGTCAAGGTCGCACACAAGGAATTGCTACCAAACTTAGTTATAATGTTTACTTCTTTCCAAGCGGTATAAATATCCATACAGTATAAAGTGTGTGTAAATGTGTATGTGTGTATTAAATCTACTATTTACACTAGAGATTCTGTAGAAGGTGATGTGAAATGGTATGAATATGGAGAATGAACTAACTTGTACTAAGAAAATATGAAGGAAATTCTCCGCATTATAGGCGATTAAGTCATGCGACTATCCTTGATGCGATAGAGATTACATACCCAACTTCTAATTTAAGGTAAGAACCTCTCGATGCTTAAAGGCCACACTTGTTCACCTCTCAGGATACAAATGGTAAATATGAACTATGTGATAGCTATCTAGATTTCACTATTTATAAGGGTCATATTGCTTCTCTTTTAAGGTGGACAACCTCTCACTGTCAAGATACAACACTTGTTCTCCTTTCGAGACACAAATGATGGAGGTCAATCGCCAGAATGGATTTTGTTTCCAAACTCCTTCTAGTACGCGTTTAACTATGTCTTTGTTATTTACTCTATTGAGTAGTTGGCAATAAACGTTAGCCAAGCGATGAACCTTATAAGTGCTCTTCTCAAGCACTTATCATGAACTTGAACTACTTATAACCGTTCAGCAAGATAAACAGTAAAGAAGTGACATAATGTCAGTGAATATAAATGCAATGTGTTGATTGAATTAAGGCTTTCAGCCATTGAAATATACAAGCGTCAAAACATTACAAAGAAAGTACAAAAATAGAATGTAAAGAAGATTAGTTGAGTTGCAAAATGCCTTATGAGCATCCCTTGGCTCTTTTACAAGTTAGGAGGAAAGATGGTGGTTTCTCTCTCTAATCTCACTTTATGCTCTCACTCAGAAGTTGATCGGAGAAGAGGAGAAGAGAGAAAATACTTCTACAAAAGGGGAAAAACTACTCTTTTTTGACGATACTACTCTTTTCTGACGACCCTTAGGAAGATAGATCTCTCTAGAGCTCTCTAGTTCTTAGTCCATGCAAACCTCCTTTACATGGTGAAGATGGAGGTGTTTTATAGGCAACTTTGGGCTAGAAGCTTCTATTCCTCTACACATTTTAGTGCCAAAAAGCAGACTTGTCAAGTCACATCAACTCCATCTACCATTCTTGTCTTCTTTAGTGAATCTTTTCGCGTGATGATGTGGCATATTGCTTCGTAAAGTTAACCGTCAGGCAACCTTCCTACTTTAAGCTTTCGCAGGCATTCTTCTTACGATTCATTATAATTCTTATTTTCCTCATTATTTGCAATAGAAGCACTAAAATCATGAAAAACAGGTGTGGAGACTTATGTAAGTTATATTCTCTTATCTTTATGAATTTGCAGTAAAAGCTACACGTTTTAACACTTTGTCCTATGTTTAGACTCCATTGTTTTACTTAAAAGACCATAATAACTTGTATTTCTACAAGTTATCAGGTAATCTCTAAAATACACATTTTAAGCGGTCAAAGGTCGATGGAGAACCTCTAATGCTAGGCAAGAAAGGCAAGATTGGGCAACCACATATTGAGAAATAACCTCTAAAGAAGTCATGGGGAGCAAGAGGGTGCTAGGTAAAATGATTGGTTAAGAGGTTAGCAAGGATTAGTAAGGGCTATGCTAGAAGATCGTTGACGGCTAGGCCAGATGACTTACTAAGAGGTTAGTAAGTGTGGAAAGTAGGCGGCCAAGAGCTGGGCGAAGAAGTTATGCACGTGAGGAAGCTTATGACCATTGAGATTAGCAAGGCATTTGAGTAAGCAATGTGGTTGGTTATGGTTAATCGATTTAATAGAAATTCAGGTGTCTTAAGCATGTTTCATGCATTTTGTAGATAAGTAGGAGGTGATTAAGTAGCAATGTGGAATTAGGAGGCTGATTAAGGAAATTAAGAGGCAAATTAAGGAAGTTAGAGGTGTCAATGCAGTTTCATTCGAGGGTTCATCATAAATAGGCAATTTCAGACAAGGATTTCTCACAATCCACTCGTGCCATTTGCTTCAAATTACTTTCAAAAGTTCACAAATTGAGTCTAGTTTCTAGACTAGGGCTGCCAGACAAATTTAAGTTGAGAAGGATTTAGTTTGAGTTGAAGAAATAGAGAAATGTCAGTTTTCTGAGCATTTTAAGTAAGGTGCACTTTTCGAAAGCCACAAAATGCATCTTTTGGAATTTGTAGCTAAAATTTTGAGGTCAAAAAGATCTTAAAGAAAATTCTAAACCAATGGCTAACAACAAGTGTAGTGAGTGATTAAATGATTTCTATAATGTTTCTTAAAGCATGATTGATAAGTTATTGCTTAAAGCATGTTTCAAGAAAAATGTTTAGGATTACTAATTTGCTATTGAGTTTGCTAAAGTTCAATGTTCAAGTATTTACAAGTTGATTTCCAAAAGACTAAATTAGGTTCAACTAAATTCTATAGCTATGTCGTCAAAACTATGTTTCAAGGTTTTCAACTATGTTTTATTGTAGCCAAAATCTTCCATGAGTCTTATTGTACACCTTCGTACTAATAGTAGGATTGATAGGTCTATTTTAACTATGAGCCATCAAAATAGATATAAATTATTATGCCTTAAAGTAAGAGGATACCAGTGAAAGTTGTTTCCTATCGACTATATCGTCTTAGGACGAAGAGGTTTAATACTGCATGTAGCTATGAATCATGTCTTCCAAAAGCTCTATGCCATGTTATTCAAAGTTCCAATATTTTCAAGTACCATACTATGAAATGAATTTCTATTGTTTAATGATTACTAAGCCGAGGTTTCATGCTAAACCGTTTATGAAAATACATTTCATAAAACCATCACTCACTAAGTCTTTTGACTTACTCTTTCAAAATGAACTTTAGGGATGAAAAAGAAATAAATACTAGTGACAAAAAATTAATCTTATATATACTAGGGGCGTACTTGGGTTTGGTTTTGTTGGGTCGGGTTGAAGTTATTTTTTGAACCAACTCGAAAATTTGGGTTAGTTGGGTTGAAAACCTAAAAGACCCAGACAAAGTTTCTAACCCAATAACCCACTCCAGTTGGGTTATAACTTATTTTTTCTTTTTAATTTTAAATATTTAAGTTTATCAATAACACATACAATTAATAACTAAAATCTCATTTAAATTCAAATATAGAATACCAAATATGTATGATATTTAATAGAAACTTTAAACAAAAGACAAATGTCATAACGATTCTAAAAGAAAAATAGTAAAAATTCACAAATAGATTAATTTGTATTTACATATTATCTAATATCTATGTAATTCGAATTAGGTTCGATCAACTCAAGCATAATTTTTTAGCCCCCTTACAACCCAATCCTACTTGATGAAAATACAAAAATGTTTAAGCCAACCCAAATTTTAGGTTTTAGAGGGGTAGTCCACAAATTATTTGAAAACCCCTATTATATGCAAAGTCCATAAGCACCACCGACATATAAAATGTTTAGGAATTCTGAAGTGTGGTTTTGAATGATTCTGGTAATGTAATGTAATATTTGAGAAAATAAATTGTGAATTGGTCGTTGAAAGGCACATTCAAGTTAAGTCCCCAAGATATCCAAAAACTAAAGCAACATGTACTCAAACACCGGAACCCGGTCCAACCGCCGCCACACATCTCCACCTACACGGTGGCGATGGGGTACACGTGGGTGTGCGCCTCCGCCGTGGCTGACGAGGAAATTAGCATCGGAGTGACGATGGACGCCCGAGGGAGAGTCTACCCACCTCTACCGGCGACATACTTTGGGAACTGCGTGGTGGGGCGGTCAACCGCCTTGGAGAGGGGGAAACTGTTGGGGGAAAACGGAGTAATCGCCGCGGTGGAGACGATATCGGAGATGATTAAAAGCTTGAAAGAAGAGGGACCTTTGAAGGGCGCAGAAAACTGGGTTTTGTTGATGACGCAAACTGTTGTAAATAACGATTACAAGCTGATTTCCACGGCTGGATCGCCGAGATTTGAGGTGTATAGCGTGGATTTCGGTTGGGGGAAGCCTGAGAAGGTGGAAGTTGTGTCGATTAACCGTACCGGAGCGGTTTGTATCTCGGAAAGCCGAAACGGCGGCGGAGTGGAACTTGGGTGGACGGCGAAGAGGGATGTTATGGAGAATTTCGCTAAGCTTTTTGCTGAAGGTCTTCAACAACTTTGAGTTGGCATGCTTTCTTTAATATCGAAAAATAAGTTTAACTTTATCTGATATGAATTTGTATATTCAAATATAGTAGAATCTCATGTTACGAGATCTTATATTATTAAAAGATATATAATTTTTGTAAATAGGTAAGTAAGCCCACACAAGATAATATTAACTACCAAACTTTCTTCCATAAACATTATAATTACTAGATGACTTTATTATTTAAATTAATAATTAAAAAACATATATAACAGTTAAACTAATCTAATCTAGTTAATTTGGAAATGTGTAAATTACAATCATGCAATTTATTTCACATCTCAAGTATGAATAATTTCTTCATAACAAACCTTCAGCAACAATTCAAATTGAAATTTTGATTTGATTCACTCATTTAAGAGTTTAATTAACATTATAATTTTCTTTTTTATTTCTTACTAACTCTTCCAGCCTCATCATTTTTTACAACCTCATAGGACACATTTCATCAAATTTGACACCATTTAACTATTCATAATATGTCATAATCGATCACAATCGATCACTTCTTGATCTTAAACCCTTCTCTACCTCGCTCTAGCCGGAATTGAAAAACATAAATTAACAAAATATCATTTCAATGTTTATCTTCCTCATTATGAAAGAGAGAAAAGTTAGGAAATAACAGGGTATACCCTCGTAAGCTTCCATTTTCATCACCTCCATGCTTGTATTTTTCTCTGTAGTTTTTTACCAATTTGATGGTGGCAAGCTATTAAGACACTAAAAAACGAAGAGATCTTAAAAAGAACGCTCTATTGTGAATATTCTTCCATAATTCCATGCATGTGTATACCTAATTGTTAAATGTCGTTCTTTATTGTTATTTGATTTATAATCCAATAATCTATTTATAGATGTGATTTGATTGAGGTTGGAATTTGATTAGGTTTTTGTTTTACTTGTAATAAGAATAAATGATTTTGTAATTTCATTCTTGAGTAACGTAATTTAATCATTAATTTACTTTACTTAAATGCAATAATGAATAGTTATAACATTAATTATCAGTTAAATTTAAGAGTCATTCCAACTACTTTAAAAATCCAGAAAACTAGATTAAATTATTTTATTAATTGTTTAGAAATAAAATTATAGGAGAAATCTTTTCACATACTTATTGTTAAATGACAAAATTACCACCAAGTGGACTATGAAAAAACTTAAAATCAAAAGGTAAAATGGACTAACAAAATTTATGAGTTTGAAAACATTTTATCAAAATATATATTTTTCTCTCGTTGGTGCAAAACACTACTCTACATTCATACAAACAAAGAAAATTTTAGAGTGTGAGTTGAGAAAGAAAAAGAAACAAATTAGAAAAAGGTTTTTTTTAATAAAAAGAAATGTTGACTTTATATTATTATAGTCAGAATTTGTATTGAAAAATGTTATATCGAGAGAGTTAAAAGGTTACAAAATCTTTAATTATTGGTGTAAGACCATTATATAAAATAACTTGAAAATACCTGTGGAAGTTGAAAAGATTGATACCTTTAGTTTGACAACATTTGTCAAAGCATATTTACGTCTTTTATTAATGCAAAAATATTACTATGCATTCTTGAAAAAAATTGAGGGAGTGAATTAAGAAAAAAAATACAAAAAAATGAATTAAGATACAAACTAAAAACCTTTACAATTATTGATGGATTAATTTCTAGATTTTATGCACTGCCTCCTGTTCTTCTTTGTGCATAAAAGTAATTGCTTGGTAGTGTATATATAGATAAAGAAGGACGGAAGTTGAAACCAAGTTGGAAAAGGAAGAGTATTGTTTTTAATTCATTCAATAATTCTCATCCTAAACTTCTTAAATTTAAAATTTAAAAAAAACATTATTATTTTCAACGTAAAAGAAAATTCCAATAACAAACCCTACAATTGATATTTAATGCCCATTATTTATTAAAAATATATTATTTTATTGTAAAAAAATATAAAGTTTAAAAAGAAAATTACTATAAAACCCATATAGTAACCTAGATGATGTATTAAGAAAATGGATATAATAGAGATAAAAAAGTTTCTCCACATGTGAGCTTTTATATATAGCATAGATAAGGACAAAAATAGTATAGTTTGGAGAAAATATAGGAATGGGACGTCTGATCGTTAAAGACTAATCAATCAAAATATATAATTAAAAAAACTTAATATTCCAATTTTTATTATGATTATTATGTTTTAATTTCTTAGATATTTAATTTGGTAGAAACAGACTATCCTATTTTTAAAAAAGGGTCTTTCCTAAAATATAATAAAGCAGCAAAATATTTACACCGTATAGAACAATTTCAAAATGGAAAAAGCCAAGAGGTCCACAATGTAAAATACCAAAAATGCCCCGTCAACCACGCCGTTAACAACGCGCGCATAATATATTTGCTACACGATCGTTTAGATTTACCTATTGTTTGGTGCATGATTCTTTAAATATGACTACAATTTATATTTTCAATTCTATCGTTTAAATTTGTTACACAATCGTTTAATTTGGTTACATTTAAATTTGGTTACACGATCGTTTAGATTTGGACCCAAATCTAAATGATTTTTTTTTCAAAATTTAGTTACACGATCGTTTAGGTTTGGCTAAACGATTTTTTTTAATACTTTTGCTACATGATCGTTTATTATTTTCTTCACAATCATTTAGATTTGTTTACTCAATCATTTAGATTTATTTACACGATCGTTTAGTTTTGGCTAAACGATTTTTTTTAATTCTTTTGGTACACGATCGTTTAGATTTGTCTACTCGATGATTTATTTTTTTACACAATCGTTTACATTTGGCTACTCCAATCTAAAATATTTTTTTCAAGATTCTTTATACACAATCTTTTAGATTTTAATATTTTTTGTACACGGTCGATTAAATTTCGTTACCCAAATTTAAAGGATGTAAAAAAAGAATCAGAAAAAAAGAAAGACGATGAAAACAAATCGCAACAGAAAAAAAAAAGACGAAAAGAATAAAGACAATGGAAAGATTAAACGACGTAAAAAAAGAATTAGAAAAGAAGAAAGACGATGAATCACAACGATGAGGAAGACGATGAAAGAATCAGAAAGACAAACCTGGAAAATTTAAAACATTGCTAATTTCATAAGTTTTGTTACACGGGCTGTAAATAATTTGGTATTTTGTTACATTTATGAAAGTTTCCCTTTTAAAAACTTATACATTTAATTAATTAATCAATCAAGTCCTAAGATTATTTAATTAATCAAATTATGGTTTAATTTCTTAAACACGTAATTAATGAAATAAATAATTAAAAAAACTTAATATTCAAACCCAGATTATGATTCTTATGTTTTATTTTCTTAGACATTTAAATTCTCAAAAAAAAACTACCATATTTCTAAAAAACTTAGACATTTAATTTATTAATCAATCAAGTCCTTATTATGATTATTATGGTTTAAATTATTAAAAACATAATTAATCAATCCTTTATTTTTGTCCTAATCCAACCAAAATTATTATGATTATTATGACCATTTACAATGAACTTTAATTTCTATGTTCAAGTGGATTAGAAATTTCTCCACACATTTTCTTTTTAACACAAACATTTAAAATTTCTCTCTCCACCTAATTTGCTTGCATTACTTACTTTTGAAACCATAATGAAAATTTAAAGTAATTAATTAGAAAGATTTTTATGATCTAAATTTTGAAACCATAATGACAACGTAATGCATAGTTGGAGGATGTGGCATGAAACTTGGAATCCCTGAATTATATGAGATTTGTTATAAACTTTTTAAGTTAAAAAAATTGTATACTTTTAGGTAAGTTTTTTCTTTAAGCTTTTAAGGATTATTTTTTACCTTAAGTTTGTCGTATGACTATAGGTTTGGTGCAAATAAAAAATGCATTTTCAATATAATTATACATTTAAATTGAAATTTATAAGAATTAAAAATTTGATTTACAAACTAAGGATTTTCTTCATCTCTCTCTACGACATCATCGACTTGTCATCGACTATGCAGAATACATCTACGATCTATGTCAGCAACATTAAGTCATCAGGTCTGCTGAATAATTTGTTTTATATTTTCCATGGTTTGGACACACATTGAGCTCAAATCTTGTAAATTGTTTTCCATGGAGTAAGCATGTACGTCTTAAACAAAATTATTTTGAACAATTGTAAATAATATAATTAAAAAATGTAAATGCTTGTATTAAATTTATAAAACAAATTGTATTAAAATTCTTATTATGCAATAATAGTAAGCACCATTAAATGTGATAAAACGTCTGGTAATCGATGAGTACTAGGAAAAATAGTTATATGATATCGTCGACTCGTGTGTTGCTACTACTTCTGCACGAAAATTATTTTGGGAATGCCACATTGCAATATGCTTAGCATGAATCCTATACCAATCTTGATCGTGCTCGACTCTTAAGTCAATTTGGTGTAGGTCGGGTTTTTGAAGCTAAATGTTGGTGACATTTGTAGCATATCGAACTGTCACAACACACGGTCCTTGATGATGCTTCTCAACGATATTGAAGAAAATCATAGGACCCACGTAAGTCCACACCACTTGACCATTATGACATCAATCAGAAAGCAATGCCATAATGTCAACGTGTATAGTATCCAATTAATCTTATAAAAAATAAACATAAGTAGGCAACAAAAAACATACCTATACAACATTCGTATAATATTTTGCTATCTGAGAGTGTATCAGTCGATCAAATATCATTCGGTACGTCAATAATAAATTTGCTAACTGTTATGATGAAGGTAAAACACCGCTCTATCTAATGTGTGAAAGAAATTAATAATAAGTTATAGATAGTACAAATTTTATTAAAAAATAATATATAAATAAAATAATACTTGAAACTCAAAGGCTAGACACAATTTCTTATACCATGCAAGGCATTCAACGCCCCAAGCATACATACCAGCCTGGTCGAAATCGCTTAAAAGCAGAAGAAACATACAATGGACCAGGGTGCTTGATTTGTCTGCAAATAGAAAGCCTCCAATAAGCTTCATAATGTATGTACGAGTGTATCTCTGAACGCTCACAACATTTGCATTTGGTGGCAATTGTGTGAATTGTTCTGCCAACCATGGAATACTTAGTCGTTGACCTTTAATGTCAGGCACTAAAACTCCCAAGAAATCTTTGCATACTTGCTTCTAGTTATATGTCAACGATCCTACAATAGGCTCACCATCTACCGATAACCCCAACTAGATCGCAATATCCTATAACTGAAAGGAGAAGAGTGTTACGCAACAGAAGATTTAACAGATCATTACTCAATTTAATTGAAATATAAAAATACCAGTATATTGGGGAATAATATAGAAACTAAATTATTTTAAGGAGGATAAGCATGCTTAAAAATATACAGAAAAGAAATAAAAGGAACTGACGTTCGTTGATGACTCTGAATCTACCAAATGTCAAATATGGAGCAAACCACTTGGAGATCAAAATTGGAAGGAAACTTTTACAGAGTTTTTCTAAGAGAAAAATGCAGAATACCAACATTCAGAGAAATAACTTTTTTTTCTTTCACATCATCCTCCTACCTCCATGTTCTTCAAGTTGAAGAAGAGGGAGTTAATCCAAATTTAAATCAAATTCAAATATAAATTTCTCTCATAACCTATAGTTTTAATGTGTATCATATACACATTAAATTTTAACCTATGGTTTTAATATGAATAATTTACATTAAATTAATATTTGGACTCATTCAAATATTTTATTCTCTCATAAATTAATTTTGAATCATATCCAAAATTAAATTTATATAAGAAGTTTAATTAAAATATAAACTTTATATTATAATGTATCACCATACATTATATTAATTCCCAAAGTAAATTTGAACATTTCAAATTACAACCAGTACAATTAAATCTCATTACTCTTTACGAACTAGGAAAGGGACCAAATGGGTCTACAGATGAGATGCTCCAACGATATGAGATTAATTTGCTAAACTCATTAATCACATTAATCAATATTCGTTAACTGTGTGTAAACTCCACTAAAGACTCACAACTAAACTCTTCTTACTGTAGATATATTTCTATGACCACGAATATAGACCAATATCAGTAAGTTAGTTCTTCACAAGTGGTCGTAACACCAACTGAGTCAAATGAAAAACATGTTTATAGTCCAATAACTAAAAAGAAACCCCTCTCATGTCATAGAGAGGTTAAGGCCCTTTGTTGAAGTCCCGAAGACACCATTTAAGGGAACACTCATCTACTTACCCTAAAGTCGGGAATGAGTGAATTCCATCTTGTGTGATTATGTTTCCAGCTCCTCACTCGACTTTGTCTCCAAAATGATAAGCATATTGATCAGCAACTTGGTCACCCTCACTCGTACAACTCAAAGGAAAATCCCTCGTGAAAAGAGTTCATAATACACTTTGGATTATGACTAAGTTACCCAGGTCATCCTAGTGAAATAGAAGCCCAACTAGTTAACGGAGTTACATCTAGTGGTTACTATTTGGTGGTCCGATCTTATGCAAACTCATTACATAGGATACCTTCACTCGCATGTCACCTATATGAATGTGTCGGATCATTGCGTTTGTATCAAATACAATGTGAGCTGTATCCACATAGTATTATCAAGATAAGGTACCCAACCTATAAACCCTTTAAGTTGATTTAGAACATTGATCCATGTATGTCTCTACATACTGTTCAAGACTCATCAAATAGCTTAGGATGTTAGTTTATTGGATTTAGGTTATTAAGACAAAACTAATAATATAATAACATTTTATTAATATTGGTCAATGAATTATATTTACTGTCTACGAATTTTAGGACATAAAACTCAACAAACTCCCAGACTAAAACTCTAGTCTATATGGGATGTACATAATAAAGTAATTCTCAAATATTGAAAATGGTAAAATGTATAAGTATGTTACATAAAACGTATATATATAAATTCCATAAACTAGTGCATCATTATACCTATTACATATCTGCCACTTGCCCTAGATTACCTAATGTACATATCTCGTAGACCTAAACTTTCTAGATGACCCTCGAATACTTTAGCCATGAGAGTCTTCGTAAATAGATCAATAATATTGTGCTCCAAAGCAATCTTAGTAATGATCACATAGCCTCATTGCACAATCTCTCACATCAGGTGATACTTCCTCTCTATGTGTTTCCCTCGTTTATGGCTGCGAGGTTTTTTAGAATTGGCTACTACCTCACTGTTACCACAATATAGAGTGCTGGGCAAGTTCATTTTTGTAACAACTTCCAAATCATGCAGGAACTTTCTGAGCTGAACTGCTTCTTTTGTTGTTTCACAAGCAGCGACATATTTAACCTCCTTAGTAGAGTTTGCAATGCATCCTTATTTAATGCTATGTCATACCATAGCTCCTCCATTTAGGGTGAACACTAATCATGACGTAGATTTCCGAGAATCCTTATCAATTTGGAAATTTGAGGCAGTGTATCCTGTAAGGATCAAATCCTTAGCTCCATACACAACCATGTAATCTCTCGTTCTTTCTAAGATACTTGAGAATAATTTTAATCGTCGTCCAGTGGTCTAACCCTGGTTGGACTGATGCTTATTGACTATTCCCACTGCATAACAAATGTCTGACTTACTGTAGAGCCTAACATACATTAATTTGCCCACAGTTGAGGCATAGAGATTATGTCTCATATCCTCAACCTCTTAAGGTGTCTCAGAATACTATTCCTTAGACAAGTGAACCTCGTGCCTGAAAGGTAATTACTTGTTAGTTTTGTGATTAATGTTATTATTAAGCTCGAACTCAGGGTTGGTTATACATGTAATTAGTTCTATGTGATAGGTCATTAATCATTACCATTGTATGTGAAATACTCACCATGTATCTCTTTATCGCATGAAAGCTAAGTCCTCGTTAATTACAAGTTTTCCTTCGACTTGCCCAACTATAAGAGAAATAATACGTTTATCTGGACGATGCAGAGTCGAACATAGGGAATTGATATCAAAAGTTAATTCAAAGATTTACTCATCATTCAAGCAGTATAAAAGAATTATTTATACAGTATGATGAAATGTATGTTTAACTATAACTACTTATGTATGCTAGAGATTATGTAAAATGAAGTTAGATGGATGCGAAATGGAGATGAGAACGAACTTGTACTAAGAATGGGGGAAGGAATGTCTATGCATAACTAGGCGATTAGGCCATGAAGCTCTTGATGTGATATAGCTTTCATAACTAGTCTATGATTAAGATGAGCTTCTATCGGAGCCTTTAAATGTCATACTTGTCCTCCTGTCAAGGTACATATGACTCAACATAGTTAGACGAGATATACCTAGAGGATTTTACTTTTAAAACTATATAGAGCTTCGCATTTAAGGGCAACAGCCTCTGACTGCCTATTGTCCACACTTGTCCTCCTGTCCGGATATAAATGATGGAAGTTATCTCGCAAGGTAGAGTTTATCTCCAAACTCCTCCTTGCGTGCGTTAGCCATATCCTTGCTACTTGCCCTCTCGAGTAGTTGGCAATATACACTAGTTAAGTGATGAAAATAGCTCAACTAACGCCGTAAGAGTTATAAGCAAAACACCTTATCAAGAATCTCTCATTAGTTCTAAACTACAAATAACACATTGACAGATGAAAAGTAAAGAGATGAACGGATTGAAGAGGTATAAACATGTAATATATTTTTAGAAGAATATAGGCCTTCAACCATTATACAATATGAACAACATATATTATAAAGAATACAAAAATGGAAAGAAGAGAGAGTGGAAAATGTTTAGAAGTTAGGGAAAATGGAAAATAGGCTTCCCTCTATTCAAACTCCAAACTGTCACTCGCAGGTTGATCGGAGAAGAAGAAGATTAATTTTATAGACGGCGGAAAAGCTACTCCTTTCCTCCCTTCTCTAGAGTTTGGGTCCATTCAGACATAGTATTCTTGAGGTGAAGGAGACATTATATAGGCAAATTTCAGCGAAAAACTTTCATTATTCTGATCATGTCAGCGTCAAATACAGCTTTTATCAAGTCACACCAACTCCAACTACCATTCTTGTCTTCTAGTTAACCTTCTTCGCGTAGCAATGAAAATCATTGCCTAACATTTGTTCTTGCCAGATAAGCTCTTCTCGCATAGATCTTGCACGATATCCTCTGCGATTCACTAATCACTTCTTTTGCTTTTATTCCTGCGTTAAGACACTAAAATGCGGTAAAATAGACATTGATGCTTATGTAAAGTGTATTTCTAAATACTTATGCTTTTTCAACATAATCTTGGCATTTTGATACATTTCTTCTACATTTTGGCCTCATTATACTATAAAAGAGGTTACAATAGCTTATATTTTTACAAGTTATCAGTAATAAACCCTTCTTAGAGTTCTGCATCAAATATCAAACCAACATTTTGTCGATATAGGTTGCCTAAGACAGTGCTAGCATTTTGTTCTTATGATCCCTTATGACTTGGATCTCAATAACATATTTTGCCTCTCCCAAATCTTTCATTTAGAATTGGACTGCCAGCCAAACTTTAATGTTAGTTAGGTATCCCACATCATTCCTAGTGAGTAGGATTAGTCCATATAAACTATTAAGAAAGCCACTTTACCTTTGATGATTTTGTTGTATACAAAAGTTTCATCAACGTTTTGGTCAAAACTGTAAGATTTGATCGTAGTATCAAATGTAATGTTCCAAGATCTGGATGTTTATTTCAACCCATAAATTGATCAATTCAGCTTGCAAACTTTTTGCTCCTAACCTTGCGTTATGAACCCCTCAGACTAAGACATAAAGATACTCTCTTTAAGATTGTCATTCAGAAAAGTAGTATTGACATCCATTTGCGATATTACATAATCATAAAATGTGGTTATGGACAAGAGAATTCATATAGACTTTAACATAGCAACAAAGGAAAAAGTTTCCTCATAGTCAACCCCTTCCCTTTGGATATACCCTTTTGCTACAAGCCTAGCTTTAATTTAAAGGTCTGTACCTTTCTAGCTGAATCTCTCTTTCTCTTACAGATTCATTAGCACCCTACAGGTTTTACCCTTTTAGGTAGATCTACAAGCTCCCATTTCAAGGTCTATGGCTTTGACCCATTGGTCCTTGTCTACATCATTCATTGTCTATTTATAGGACAATGCATCCTCAACACCATCATCTGGTATGACAACCTGAGTTTTAGTTAAGCCCAAGTAACGGTTAGGTTATGATATAATCCTCCCACTGAGTCGAGGAATTCCTAACGATTGAGAATGATGAGACTAACCTAATGTGTTAGTTTCATCAACTCTTGATTAGAGACCAGCTTCATCAACAATCCTTGTTGGTTCATCAATAGCTTCATTTAATACTAATTTGCTTCATTTCTTATAATCTCTCATGTGGTCTTCTTCCAAGAAAGTAGCATTTGTCGATACAAACACTCTATTTTAATTTCTTGTTGATTGAAGAATAAACCACCTCTCGTTTTTTTTGAGGTAACCAACAAATTGATATAAACTTGAACGAGGTTCCAACTTCTTGGGATTTATCACTAACATATGTGTTGGACAACCCCAGATTTTGAAGTGACTTAAAATAGGTTTAAGTCCTCTCAATAACTCAAAAGGTGTTTAAGAAACACTCTTCGAGGGAATATTGTTCAAGATATAAATTGCAGTCTCTATTGCATACACCCAAAACAAGCTAGGAAATTGGGTATAGCTCATCATTAAATGAACCATGTCTAACAGGGTTCTATTTCTCCTTTTTGATATACCATTTTGTTGAGGTGTACAGGTGTTGAGAGTTAGAATTGGATTCCATATTCTATCATATAGTTTTGGAATCTCAAATCCATGTACTCTCCACCTCGATCACATCGAAGTATTTTAATCTTTCTACTTAATAGATTTTCAACTTCAGTCTTATACTCCTTGACCTTTTCAAGAGCTTCAGACTTATGCTTTATTAAATATAAATAACTATACCTTAAATAATCATATATAAAAGAGATGAAGTATTCAAAACCTCCTATAACTTTTACATTTTATGTTTGTGATCCATTTTTTATCAACATTTTAAAATAAAGAAAAAAAAATGGAAACTTGCTTTTACCAAAAGTCTAAGTGTTCATATATATTTGAAATATTCATATATATGTATATATAGAGAGCTGAAAAAATAAGTATACATTTAGAAAAACAGAATACTACAAACCACAAACCAAATTATCATAGAACAAATAAATATAGTACATAAATTTCACATTTAATTAAATCTATAGATTAAAAAACTTGTTCTAATAGAATATATATAATACTATGCTAATAATCGGCAAACTTTACGACTAACATAAATACGAAATGAAACAATTTCCCTAAAATCAAATAACATGCCTAAAATCAAATAATATATCTAAAATCAAACAATATAACTAAATCAAATAACAAACCTAAATACAAATAAATTCTACAATAAAATACTAACTAAAATAAAATAACAAACCTAAATTCAAATAATTTTTACAACGAAATTGTAAAATCAAATAACAAACATAAATGCAAATAGTTTTTACAAAAAAATTGTAAAATAAAAAAATATATAAATTCAAATTATTTTTACAATAAAATCGTGTACCTGGTCTACGACTTAATTAAATAAACATACCTTCTGACGAAAAAATCGGAAGGCAAAACGGAGGGGTGGAAGACATTTTTATGAATGCTAACTATGAGAGAGCCTCTTGGTATTCTATAGATGACTTCTTGCATGCCAGACAGGTGTTGCAGACACATGTGAGCAAAGACATGTACCCGGTACATGACTTCACTGCAAATCAACAAATGTGACAGTCAACTGTAGCATTGACTGCCAGAACGAATACCCGTGACCGGAGTTGTGTACTGGGTACACAAAATACAAAAATGAAAAGTAAAGAGCGTGAAGAACATTACAAATTAAGGGAGAGGAATGGTGATCTCTCTCTAACTAAGCTCTCACTTACAAGATTAACCGGAGAAAAAGATGAACTTTTACATCCACTAGCTCCAATGGAGCTTTCTTGGTTTTGGCCCTTTCATGTTGTCCTTAGGCTGGTCCATTCAGGCGTCTACCCTCCCCCCCCCCTTTGGTGTAGGAGGAAGGTTTATATAGACTACATGCGGTAGGAAACGTTTATTCTTCTTGAGTATATTAGCGTCGATTACAGTCTTATCATTATTCTTCGAATTTAGTCAATGCCGATTATTAGTGTTGCTAGTAGCCTTGTCAAGTCACATAGACTTCAACTACCATTCTTATATACTAGTGAATCTTCTTTACGCGCTTACATGGTTTCTTGCCTACAAATGTTCAGTCGCCAGACAAGCTTTTAATCGAGTAATCAGATGCCCCTCCATGAGTCACCATCTTTCTCTTTCTCTTCATAAATCGGCAATAGATCATTGAAAAATAGGGTAAAATAGGTATGGAGACTTATGCAAATTGTATTCTCATATATTTATGAATTTTTTATAGAAGCTACACGTTTTGACACATTATTATGCATTTTGTCCCATTGTTCTACCTAAAAGGCCAGAATAACTTGCATTTCTATAAGTTATCAATTAAGTTCTAATTCTGGTGGCTCTTCAACCGATGGTTTATTTTTTCTATCGTCTTTGGTTTGCAGGTCTAAATGCTAAAACTTCCTCGTGTCAGACATGGTATTCACTTCTAAAATATCTTTGAGGTCTTCATCCTCTAAGAATTCTTCAAGGCTGAATAGTTCGACTAACACTTCTTCTTCACAATCAAGGGATTCAATCGCATTATAGTTTTCAACATTAGATGGGAATTTTATCACATTAACAACATTGAAGGTTATTTCTTGGTCATTCAATCTCATAGTAAGTTCCCCTTGGTAGACATCATAAGGGCACGACTTATTGACAGAAATGGCTGCTTCAAAATGATTAGAACCTCTCAATCAACTTTGTAGTCCAGGATGACGAAGTCTGCAGGGAACAAAAATTTGTCCACCTTAGCCAATACATCTTTTATTTTTTCCTCAGGTCATGTAATGAATCCATCAACAATTGGAGCGCCATTTTTATAGATTGAGTCTCTTATCTCCCTAATTTCTTAAAGATAAAGAGAGGCATCATATTGATACTTGCTTCTAGGTCGTATAATGCGTGACCAAGATCCAAGCCGCCTATTCAGCACGGTATAGTGAAGCTTCCAGAGTCTGTCATTTTCTTTGGTACCCCATTCTTGAAGACATCACTTGTTGCCTACGTTAGAGCTACGGTTTCATAATCATTCATCTGTCATTTCTTTGTAAGAATATCCTTTAAGAATTTCACATATGAAGGCATTTTCTCTAACACATTAACAAATGGGATTTTGATATAAAGCTTCTTTAAGACGTTTAAAAACATTTTAAATTTTTTTTCGTCACCTTTCTTCTTGAGGCGATAAGGAAATGGAGGAGGAGGTAGTATAGGATTGTAGCTTGACGCCTGGTTAGACGTCTCACCACGTTCTTCATCTCACCTAGTACGCTTCACTTCCTTGTTTTATTGTACGTTATTGTTCTACATGGAAAAAACATTATTAGTTAAAGGGAAAATAAAGAGATTAGAACCATTACTTGGAGTGCCATTTGTGGCATTAGAACTAGAAGTGGAGGTTCTACGTTCAAAGTCTAGTTTGCATATGGTCAAATTCCTTCTGCTTCTAATGTCACAGCTTGAGACTTCACTTTTTTAGATCCCCTTACCTAATTAAGCATTTCAGTATTGCTCAGGAGAGATCCCTATGATCTTTCAAAGAAATTGTTGGCCAGTTGTATCTTAAGATTTCTGATGGATGTGGCTTAGCTTTGCAGAAGGACATCATTTTTTGCATGTACTCACGAAGGAGAGTCTACATAGATGAGGAGGAGGATGGGGTAGTGGTGGTGGGTGTTGTTGTTGAGGTGTCAAATGATGTGACTTATCAAGGTGGTGTCTTTGGGAGATAGCTGATAACTTGCAAAACTACAAATTATTATGGCCTTTTAGGTAGAACAATGGAACCAAAACACATGATAAATGTGTCAAAAAGAGTGGCATTTGGTGCAAATTCATAATTATTAGAGAATACAACTTACATAAGTCTCTAGGATTGTTTCACCCTATTTTCAGTGTTTTATTACAATATTTTAGATAAAAGAAGACATGCTAAAATGTTGAGTAGCACATGCAGAGGCTATGGGAAAGGAACCTTTCCTGGAGAAACATCTCTAGGCTAGGAACGACGTCATCATGCAAGGATGTTCAATAGATGAAAAGAATGATAGTTGGAGTTGATGTGACTTGATAAAAGCTGCAATCGACGTTGACATAATCAGAAGAATAGAACTTTCCCGTCAAAAGTTGCCTATAAAAGGAATCCATCTCTACCAAGCAACTTGTGCCTGAATGGGCCAAACCCTAGAGAGAGGACGGAAAGGAGTATCCTGTAAAAGAATTTTTCTTCTTCTCTGGTCAGTCTGTAAGTGAGAGCTTAGAGAGAGTTTGGAGAAAGATTCCATCATTTCCCTTCCTTTAACTTGTAGTATTTATCATTCTCTTTACTTTCCATTTTTGTATTTGCTTGTAATGTTTAGTCTATATTGTACAATGGTCTAAGTCCTACATTCTTCAATACATTACTTGTTTATACCTTTTCAATCTGTCATTTCTTTACTATTCATTTGGCAAAGTGTTGTCAGTAGTTTAGGCATGTGATAAGTTCTTGATAAGAAGTCTAGCTTATAAGGTATATCGCGTTAGTTGATCTTCACTCATCGCTTGGCCAGTGTCTATCGCCAACTACTCAAGAGAGCAAGTAGTAAGGATATGATTAGAACATGTAAAGAGGAATTTAGAGATAAACTCCACCTTGCGATTAAACCTCCATCACTTGTGTCCCGTAAGGAGAGATGAACTTGGTGTTGAGAGGTGACCATCCTTAAAGGAGAGGTAATATAAGTGTTATAAGTAAAGTCTTTGAGATAGATGTCGTTAAACCAAGATTTATCATTTACATCCTGAGACTCGAGCAAGTGTGACATTAAGGCACTGAGAGGTGCTCATCTTAATCAGAAGCTAATTGCTTGACCTCTATCGTATCAAGGTTGCTGCATGGCTTAATCGTCTAGTAACACGGAGGCATTCCTTCACTCTTTCTTAATACAAGTTAGTTCACATTTTCATCTTGCAACCATTCTTACCACCTTTTACAGATTCTCTAGTGTAGATAGTAGGTTTAGCACTTAGATATACATTTACTTTATACTGTATAGATAATGTATATTGTCTAGATGAAAGAGTAAGCCTTATAACTAATGTTTCATATAAATTTCCTGTGTTCAATCCTAAATTACCCAAGAAACCTATTTTTTCCCTTTTACTTGGGCAAGCAATAGAAAAACTTGTACTCAACGAGGATTTAGTAGTAATGCGAGGAATAGAGACATAGTGAGCATCTTGCATGCAATGACTATGACTCGTCGTGTAAAGATTATATATATTTAAATTAGAACACACATCGAATCGACAACACTAAATCGAGATCTTCCTCACTAATAATCAGATGCTTCACTGCTATAATCACCTTGTTGTCCTTGATGTGGTTGACTTCTCCAACAAAGGTTGTAGGTGTTGGAGTAAGGGTCATGTTTTACGTAGTTTTAGTGTTGAGTGGACATGCGTCAGTGTTATGAGGACCGCTACATCCCACGCAATTAATTTTGTCCATCTGTTTTACTACTTGAAATGAACTGCTTGTAGCAATCACTTTCGATAATGCCATCAACTGGAACAAGTAATTCATTGCGATTATTTGGCCTTATAGTGCCACCACCGCATTCTAATCAATTCCTTCTTCAGTTCTTCCTCTTTAGTGAGAATGCCAATGTCATCCCATTCTTGACTATTCCTAGTCATAAAGTCCAGTGTTACATTAATCTAGTTCTAGGAGCTTCTTAACATTCCACCTGCGAACAAAGTATTAGCCGATGGTTAAGTATCCTTACTAAACTAAAAATAGAACCCTCAATCAGCACGTATTCAGGAATGCCATGATAGGGGAAAGCTTTCACCATCCTTTTGAACCTACTCCATGCGTCATGCAGATTCTCTTTATCCCTTTACTTGAAGAGTATCAGGTCCTGCCTTCTTTTAGCATAAATTTCTTCATAAACTTCTTAATTAGGTCTTTCCGTTCTTGACACCTCCTTTTGTTCCAAAGAGTTGGTCCATCTTTTTGTCTAATCGCTGAATGTAAATGGAAAGAGGGCAAATTGTAATTCATCCCTTGATATGTCAGGCATATGGAATGACACACAGATAGAGTAGAAAATGTGTATGTGCTCGTGTGGATCTTTGCCTTGGTGGCCAATAACTTTCTGACATTCTAAATGATTTGTAGCATCATGAGCTTGATTTCAAATCGTGCATTTTTGCTAAAATCAAGGTAGCCAATCATTGAAGTCATACAAATTAGGAGAAGCGTAATACGTTATTGGTCTGACCAAATCATAGGCCACGTAAGCTGGGTTAGCATCTTCAATAGAGTGGTTTAGAGGGATGCCTTGGTTGTTTTGGTGGTTTTCCATTCTATTTGTTTATTGCCTCTATCTTTTTCTATATCTGCAAAAGGTTCGTTCTATTTCAAGGTCAAGTCTAAATCTGGCTAGTGTGTGATTCAACGCTGAAACAAAACTTATGCACAAGATTAGCACATAGATAAACTCAAAAAGATAAAACCACTAATTCCCTCGCAACGTCGTCAAAAACTTGTTTGTTCGTGCATATTTACATTTTTAATAATACAACTAAACATGATATCTAGGTTAAGGTTATTCGAAAAAAGTGTACCCTAACTATGCATTGCAAAATGCATGATAATGAAATGTTAGTACAAGTTTTCCTCTTCCTCGTCCAAATGTAAGCGGTAAAAAAGGTTTTCTGGTATGTCCAAGGTCAAACACATGGAATTAGTTTCCAAAATGAACTTATCTCGTGTCATAACCTTCAGTAAGTATATTGTAAAAATATGCATAGTACATTTTTCCTTACTATCTACACTAATGATGCGAATATGAGTAGTGAGGTGAATTTGGTGGTGAGATGTGATGAAACATGAACTTAGTGTTTTATCGTGGAAGTGAAGGAAATTTTAATTAACCATATCTAAAACATAAGAGTTTAACATTTCGAGGTGATATAAAGTATCTATTAAGTTTAGAATTAAGGCAAGCAACTTCTTGGTGCCTTCGCCATACTTGCTCACCTCTCGGGATCCAAATACTTGAAGTTAATCTATGATTTATATCTTTTCTGTTTATTTGGATTATAAGTAATTTTTTCTTATTAAGGTGAGCAACCTCTTGATGCCTTCACCACACATATCGTGCATCTCTGAGATATATACAAGAAACAAATTCAGCAACAAGATTGCATTGCTACAATCTCCTTGTTGCTGAATTTGTTTAGTGAACACGGGTCATCACCGTCAAGTGATTACAGTCAATATTTTATCTTTCTCTCAAAGGAGATAAGGTATCGATGATCGTATTTGCTAAGCAAGACTTATTATGTAAGAAATTAACTAAACATGTAATGAATGAAGAGATAGAGAAATATTGTAGAATGATAGAAAGAAAACATCAATACTATAAATAAAGGTTTAGGCCTCTTGGCCATGGAGCCAATCTTAAATGTTACAAAATACACAAATGGAACACATAAAAAGGAAGCAAGCCACAAAGTGTGAGTGTTCATACTCTTTGACTCTGGGTTTTTCCTTTACATGGAGGGTAAATGAAAAGGGGATGTATCTTTCTCTCTCTCTTTCAGACTCTCATCTAAAACAGAAAAAGGAAGGGGGGAAAAAGTTGTTGCTCTCTACAACAAAGTTTACCAAAATTCACATATACACAATAAAGAAAAAGCCTCTTATTTATAAGTGAAAACTGATGTGACAAAACGGTATGAGCAGCAAGCAGCATGGACTCTAATTAATTCTGATAAAGCTAAGCCACTGCCACATAGGTCCTTTATTAGCTTTACAGATATTCACATTAGCTGCAAGTTTTTGCGCCAACCTCTATTTTGTTTGCTAATGCTTTATCTCGCGTAGTCCTGCTACAGTGGTTACTAGGTTGAGTCATGTACATCTATTTCATTGAACATTATCTTGTCGAATTGCTTGTCATCTCGCCTAAAATCCTAAAATAAGCCTAAAAAATGTGATAAACAAGCATAAGTCTCTTTTGTAATCCACAATGCAAAACTTAGTCAATTTCCTTACTTTCCTATGTGTTTTCTTTAAATTTTATGCATTAAAGCTTCATTATTCTATTTAAAAAGCTATAATAACTTGTATTTTTGAAAGTTATCATACTCCTCTTGTGAAGTTTATATTATGTGATATGTGCAAAGTTGATTCATAGATATCTCATATGAAGATCTAACAATGCGACTCATTTAGCGTCTAAGTTAAAGTTATGCGATAAAAGGTGCATGTCCTACCAATGTATTGCTAAATGCATATTGATCAATGTTTAGTACAAGTTTTTCTTGCGCTTGCTTAAATGTAAGCAAAGCAAGAGCTTCCTGGGTAAGCCAGGGTCAACCATAGAAAATTTCTATCATATTTGGTTATTTAGTACAACCTCTCAATGCACCACACTTGTTCACCTTTTCGAGACACAGATGGTAAAGATATATCAAGCGATATATATCTAGGTTTCCTTACTTATAAGTATCATATTAACTCTCTATTTAAGGCAAACAGTCTCTTGGCGCCTAAAAACCACACTTGTTCTTCTTTTGGGATACAAATGATTGTAGGCAAAACGTCTGGATGGAGTTT
This sequence comes from Cucumis melo, assembly GCF_025177605.1. Lineage (NCBI taxonomy): Eukaryota > Viridiplantae > Streptophyta > Magnoliopsida > Cucurbitales > Cucurbitaceae > Cucumis > Cucumis melo. Next base: position 17,674,207 of record NC_066862.1, read on the forward strand.
GTTTCCAAACTCTCTTCCTCACAAGTTTAACGAGGCCCTTGCTACTTACACTCTTTAGTAGTTGGCGACGAGCGATGGCAAAGTGATGAATGAATCTCAATCTAAACATGATGAATCTTATAATTAAATCATCCTTATCAAGCACATAACATACATTTAAACTACTTAAAAATACTTCAACAAGATGAATCGTTAAGACATGGGAGAAAGATGGATAAAACATGCACTGTATTAATAAATGTAGGCCTTTCATCCATTAGAATAAGAACATTCATACATTACAAAGTACAAAACAAAAAGTAAAGAGATGAGTCGAATCGTAGAATGCACTACTGCATTCCTTAACTCCTTTATAAGTTAGAGAAATGATGAGTTAGCTTCTCTCTCTCTAATATCTCTCTAAGCTCTCACTCAGACATTGACCGAAGAACAGGTGAAGGAAGGACTACTACTACAAATGGTGAAGGATTCTAAAACTCATCCTCTCACCGGCCTTCTTAAGGGATGGCCTCTTCTGTGTTTTATTCATGGTGGAGTTGGCTTCTTTTATAGGCATACTTTAGGCATGAATTTAATTGTGCTATACTGCACACTCGTCCTTGCTATGCTGCACATTTGTCCTTGCTTACAAATGTCAGTTGTCGTTCATTATCACATCATTTCCAAGTACCACTCTTATCTTCTAGTGAATCATCTCGTGTAATTATGTGCTGCCATCTCGCGTTATGACTCGCCAAGTAGCTTTTTCTTGCTGAGTTCATGAGCGCAATCCTCGCTTCATTTCTTCTTTTCGCCATCCTGCATATAAAACACTTAATAATATAGTTAATCATGTGCGATGACTTATGTAAAGTGCATTCTCTTAATATTATTATAAATTTTCACTAAAAGCTACGCATTTTAATCCTTTATCTCATGCTTTGACTCTATTGTTTTACCTAGAAGGTCATAATAACTTGTATTTCTACAAGTTATCGCACCCCTAAATTTAAAACAATGGTTGTCCTCAAGAATAGCTCCGCACCTAAGACTTACCTTCCTCTTCAAATCCATTAAACTTCTCATAATGTGATTTAGTCTTACTCGCCAATCGGCTCCACTTCCATCACGTACTTCCAAATTTGAAAATTTTCAAGTTCAGAAGGCGGCAAGCTAAGTCTCAAAATACCCTTGTTCATTTTCTAGAAAATTTGTTTTCAATCTTTAGAAATGACTTAAATTTCTAAAAATTTTAATACCTTTTTAGCGAAAAATTTTATTGTTGCTTTATTTGGTATTGGCGTTGTGTGGGAAAACATTGGTATTCTATGAATTTATTCCTCTCCTCAAATACAACTCTTATCTTCACTTTTTAACTTTGCTTTCGTATTTTTAAAGCTTTGTTTTTTATTTTTGGGTCGAAAGACAACGACATTGAAGTTTTTATTTCAATTGAATTTGAATAAAATAATTTCTAATTTACTTTATTTTTTACATTGTTTTAACTTTTTTTAAAACGCTTTATTTAAAATGCCTTGATAGGATTCTTAAAAAAATTTCGAAAGCTTTAGCTTGGACCTTGCACACCCCCAAATTTAGAATGTAGCAAGGTCCTCATTGCTGAAAAGTGAATGATCACTACTACAAATATAGATTTTAACGACGCAAGTTTTGCATCATAAAGACTTTCAAGGACACAATTTTCTCGTCATTGAAGCCACTGTCAAGAAAGGCTATTTAACGACACTTTGAAAAATGTGTCATTAAATATGCTTAGATGACACCAAAATTGTGTCATTAATACCTTTACCTTGATGCAATAAATATGTCACCGTTATCTATAACTCGACACTAATATATTGTCATCAATACCCTTATATTGACGTAAATCATGTGTCATTGTTATCTATACCTTGACACTAATATATTGTCATTAATACTCTTAGATTGATGTTTTAAATATGTCACCGTTATCTATTACTCGACACAAATTTATTGTCATTAATAACCTCATATTGACGCTTTAAATATGTCACCGTTATCTATATCTTGATACAAATATATTGTCATTAATACCCTTACATTGACACTTTAAATGTGTCATCGTAATCTATTACTCGACATAATTATATTGTCATTAATACTATTACATTGAAAATTTAAATATGTCACCGTTATCTATCACTCGACACCAATATATTGTCATTAATACTCTTATAATGACGTTTTAAGTGTGTCACCTTTCAATATAACTCGACATTAATATATTGTCGTTGTAAATATTTCGTTACACAAAATTGTTGTCAAGAAATGTGCCTTAACAACACTGTTTCTATTTAATAAAGGCTTATATGTCGACACATGTTTGGTGTCGTTATTCTTCATTTTCGCAACATATATTTTTTTGTCATATATTTCTTCTTTCAAAAAATCAAATACTAAATTTTAGCATTACCCACATATGTTGGAAAGATATTTATATTGATAATAAAAAATATAACTTACATTATCGGTAAAGATTTTACAATAATCCAAAAGATAAATTTACTGTAATATTACATGTATGTGTGACCTAATCTAATCAAACTGACACATAAATGAGAACTTGATCGATACCATGGTTCATGGATTCTTCACTGCCTGCAAATTTGAAGAAAATGAACCTTAGCTAACATTCATTACAGAAAATGCACAAGCATAGGCATAAACATTAAGTACATGTCAAACAAAAATCACCTTCTTAATAAGCAGACTAATAAACTTTTCAAAATAAGCGTCCAAAGTTCATACAACCAAGGTTTTTAATAAAAGACCCATAAGGAATGCAAAAGATTAAAAAAAAAAACACCGACTACATAAGCACGGACATAAGCATAGTATATAAATGTTGCAAATGTAAGTTTCGACTCAATTTGTATAGATCAAGCAATGTTCTAGTTTGCATCAAATTGAAACTTAAGCATAAACGTACCTTTAGCCCCCCTCCTCCAAAGTAAATACAAAACAACATGATTCCTATAACATATGTCTAAGCGATTGAACAAAATAGCTTTTCAATGACTACCATAAATGCAGAATAGTCAACACAACAAAGTATCAAGTTTCTAAGTATTTGTCAACATGATTCCTAAAACATATGTCTAAGTGGATCACACAAAATAGATTTTCAATGGCTACCACTACAGGATAGTCAAAGCAATATTCCTAATTACATGTTAACATGATTCCTAAAATAAAATAGTTAAGTTACGTTACAAAACAAAAAGCACACTTACCTCTTTCTTTTACTAAATCTCCACCCTCATATCTTGATTACCCTCTACAGAGGCTTCTTCTTTTTTACAAGTTTGGAAGCCCTAATAATGAATAACAAACTATGTAAGTTATCCAATTATTGTTTCAAATGCAATATATTAACTCATTATTTGATTCCTAACCGAGTTCATGATAAATTAAGTTAACATTATTTTCAAAGTTATTCCAAGAACAAAAGTTGCAACCAATGTTATGAGAAAACAACACACAATGTAACAAATAACAAACACTTTAAAATTTTACATACTCCAAAAATCCAAATAATATATAAAATCCAGTTGCAAAATAAGTAAGTTTCAAAACTTTCTTACCATGAAGATTGGGAAGTGTTGCTATCAAAGATCTCTTGTAGTTCCTCTTCAATCAAACTCAACCCAAAAAATCGAGTAGACAATATATTGATCTAAATAATCCTTGTTTTTTTTTTCCTGGGAACCATACAACAAGAAAACATCATCATTGACATTCAACACAAAAGCAAATCTTTAATGACTTAAATTGAGAAGTCCTAGTTTTGTATCTTATCCTCTTATAGTTTTTAATTTAGTCTATCACTATTCGTAAATGTTAAAATTAGATGATAATGAAACTTACATAGCATGATACTTCATAGATTGACAGAAGCTCGGAAAAGCAAAAAAAGTCATCTAAGTGAGGAAAAATGAAATTTTTTTACTAATTGAAAAATGTAATATACTAGTTGCAAGCCAAGAACCATAAAATCCATAAATGAACATTATTCCTTTCCATCTCAAATTTTTATATCCATATGGAAAAAATCAAATGAATTTTTCATACATTTTGCAATTATAGAAATTGAAAAATAAATAATAATAATAATAATATTATTATTATTAGCAAAACAATGTGAAATATGACAAATATAGGTTGGGAAATAATACAGTTTGGCAAATGATTTGACAAATAATACAGCAAATAATATAGTTGACAAATTATACAAGTTGAGAAATAATATAAAATCCAAGTTGATAAATACTATATTGGAAATAATATACAGATTGAGAATAAATATATTGGAAATAATATAAAATAATATATTGAAAATAATATAAAATATTGGAAATAATATAAAATAATATATCGGATATACTATAAAATACTATATCTAATATAATATACAAGTTGAGAAATAATACAGGTTTGTGAAATAAATATTAAACCTACAAACTATTCTGTCTTTTTTATAAGTCTAATCAATTAATAAACAGTAAACCAAAAAATAACAATAGCCAAATTAAATCAATTGACTTAAACATAACAAATTTAAAGAATATAGAATAAAATGGCCTAAATCTAACCAATTTGAATCGCCTAGATCTACTAAATTTGAAGCAACCATAAATTCAATTGACCTAAACCTAACAAAATTAAAAGCTCAAATGACCTAAAGCTAACAAATTCGAAGCACGTTGAAATTAATTGACCTAAACAACAATAAATTCAATTGACCTAAATCTGAACTAACAATAAAAGCAAACAATAAAAGCATACTAAACCCAATTGACCTAAATTTGAAGTAACAACAGTAAATCCAATTGGCCTAAGCCCTATCCCTAACAAAATTAAAGTCACCTTAAAATTAATTAAGGAAATTACAACAAAAACAAATTTGCAAAACTACATTCTTATAATTGATCACACTCTTAAAAGGGAAGGAAAAGGGAGGAAATTAAAAAAATTGTAACATTTGAAGACCAATTTGATAGTTTTCTTTAGCTTTTTTTTTTCAATCCTTAAAAGGGAAGGGAAAGAGAGGAAATTAAAAAAATTTAAAAAAATTACCTTTGACAAAATAGTTTCCTTGGCTTTTTTTCGACCCTTCCAATTGATCTCAAACGTACCCTTCAAAAAAAATCCTCTGTTTTTTATAGTGGAGAAGATGGCGTGAGAGAGAAAATTGGGTTAGTTGAAGGAAAACAGGGAAGAGAGCGGAAAAGGTGGGAGTGGAAGAGAAAATTGGGTGAGTTGAGGGAAAATAAGGAAGAGACTGATATTCATTTTTTTGTTTTTGTTTTTAAAAAGAAAAAGTTAAATCAAATTCAAATCCAACTTTCAAAATAAAATAAAAATAAAGTAAAATAAAGTAAATAAATTAAAAAAAAAATAAAGGTCAAAATGTTGTATCTACAACTTCTTAGAAGATTACCCCTCCATTGGATCAAAAAATATTTCTTGTAGACAAAGATAATCAATTGAATTTCGCACTTTAATTTTCTAAACAAAATGTATCTTGCATACTGATTAAACAATCAAGAGCAAATGAAAAGATTGTTTCATAGAGATCACATGGAATTGAATTCGTTCTTGAACAAAAATTAAAGAATCAACATGCTAAATTAGAAGAAAAATGGAAGAAACTCTCAAATAAATTGAATATCCATGATCATCTTACCTTTTAGAAGATTACCCCTCTACTGGAATAAAAGATTGATGGAATATTTTTTAGAGAAAAAATGATAGAATGAGATGGGAGAGTTCTGAAAAAATGATATTTAAAGAGAATTTGGGTGAAAATTGGAGTTGGATTTATGAATGGATCAAATATAACTAAAAATTGATTAATATTTACAGAAAAATGAGTTATATATAGAAAAGAAATGAAAATAACCGCTTCATGGGTTTTGAACTCATAACTTCAGGGCCAGGCGCGCACTCAATTTGATAGAAATAAGAGGATTTTGGAAAGTTGTTATATATTTAGAAGACTGCCATTGAAAATATGCGAGCAAAAATGATTTGCAGGCTATGAGATACAAACACAGGACATCAAAGGCTCCCACGTGAGGAGAAGACGACACGTGGCATATGTAGATTGGCTGAAGAGTGGAGAAGGTGCGTGCGTGAAGTCTTTCGGAAATGGAGAGTAAAGGAATACGCTCGGCTGGGATTTAAACTCACGACCTTGAGGTGTTTACGCGCGTGGAAGTATTGAATCTTTTTTGTTATTTACCAATTGGTCTCTAATCTTCGATTTACCCGTTTTTATTTGTTTGGACTTTGTTTTAAGTGTTTTTCATTGCATTAGGTTCGTAATAGAGTCTATATTCTAATTCTGTATAAAATTATAAAAATAATGAATATATGCATGATATAGGTAGAGAGAGTCTAGGCTTTCGCGTTTTTGGTAGAGAGAAAATTGTAATGCCCCGAATTTTCGAGGTAAATTTTATCATTTTGTGTGATTTTTTTCGAAAATTTAAAATTTTGGTGCAAATTCTCGGTTTCCTTCGAAGAGGGTAGAAAAAGAAATTTAGGGATATGAATTTCTTTAAAATTAAAATTTTGTAAATTGATATAATAATAATATAATATTAATTATATTATTATTATTATTTATTATTATTATTATAATTCAATACTAATATTATTATTATTATTTAATATTAATATTATTATTACTATTTGATATTATTATTATTATTATTATTTAATATTATATTCATTATTTAATATTAATATTAATATTATTTAATATTAATATTATTATTATTATTATTATTAATTATTATTATTATTATTATTATTATTATTTAATATATATATATATATATAATAATTTTTTTTAAAAAAAAAACCCTAACCGCGCGCCCCCCCCTCCCGACTTCATCTTCTACTTCTTCCTCCGTCCTTCGCCCGATAGCCCGCCGCTTTTGTTTTCCTCCTTCTTCTTCTTTCTTCCTCCTGCGTTCTTCAGCTGACCAACACAGCCATCTCTCCATCCATTTCTCTCCACCTTAGTCTCTGTCTCCGTCGTCGGAAATTTTTTTTTTCAGCTTCAACGTTCGTCCGCCGCGGCCCTGTCCATTTCCGATCTCCCTCTTGGTCTCACGTAACCGGACGCCGCTGTGCGTTCTTCGTCCGACCGTGTCTGCCGACGTCCAGCCGCCTTCCGCCGCGTCGTTCGCCAAGCAGCCGACGGCGAACCTCCAACGGTCATGGATCTCCTATCTTGCAAGTCGACCCGAGAACCCTCATCCAAACTGACCCGAGCCGTGAATCCAAGCTGACCCGAGCCACGAATCCAAACCAAGCCGAGGCGCAAGTTGAGCCGAGCCGCGAGTCGAGTCAAGCCGAGTTGAGTTGAGCCGCGAGGCGAGTCAAGCCGAGTTGAGCTGAGCCGCGAGCTGAGCTGCGAGCCGAGTCAAGCCGTGAGCCGTGAGCCACGAGTGAGCCAAGCCGAGCCGAGGGTGAGCCGAGCCGGGCTGAGCCGAGTCACCTAAGCTTTCCTTCCTCCACTTCGGGTCACAGTGAGTCTTCGGTAAGGATTATTTTGGAAATTTACCCCTATAACCGTTTCGAGTTTGAATATTGGAGTAAGACTTGGTCCTACCTTTCGTTCCTTGAAGGTGTTAGGGAGTTGACGCTCAAATTCTCGGGTTTCGTGGAAGGCTTTTGGAGATAGCTTTCCCTTTTCTCGAGTAAGTCAACGGATGTTGCTTAGGACCATTTAAAAATGAATCTTGCTAGTATCGTCGTTTAAAACCCTTGTGTTTTCGTTTAGGTGGATCCGTTGAGCGTGGACTCGATCGAGCAAGTATCAGGTAAGGGATTTCCTACTACTGGACCTCGGATTGAGGATGGAAACGTAGTAATCCACAGGGGATTACACGTTAGTAACTGTACTGAATAAATGGATGTATGTTTGACTTTTAAGTATCGCTGTTATGCTCTTGTCTGATGTAAAGGTAACGTGACCGCTAGTTGTAGCTTGTGTGCCATCGGGTGTAAGGAGTTGTTTACGAATAGACACCGATGCCCGGATGTTCTGTATATTGTAGTTATGTTAATGGGCTACGTTGTGGACTGGAATTGTATGTCGATGGACTTTAAAGTCTTACGGTTAGGTATGTGGTAGTCTATTGTCTGGATATTGATCATGGAGTTTTGTCGTGGAAGGACTGTGAGTCCGATTCTGATTGACTAGTTGACTGGATCTAAGGAATATCACAATGGTGTGCGAATTGGAAACGCATATAGCAACTGAGGATGTAGTTGTTTAAACCTATACTATCTGACTGGCGAAGCCTATGGCGAATTTGTAATATGAATGTTGTCGGAGTATGACTGTTGTAGACGGTTTAGTATGGACTGAGGGGTAACGGTTAGCTTCATCTATGAGGTAGTGTACCTTACGGATAGGTGTATCCTTCTGGATCACTAGACTGATACGTGCATCCTTCGAGATCACTAGACTAATATGTGCATCCTTCGGGATGACTACACTGATATGTGCATCCCTCGGGATCACTAGACTGATAGGTGTATCCGTCGGGATCACTAGACTGATACGTGCATCCTTCGGGATCACTAGACTGATACGTGCATCCTTCGGGATCACTAGACCGATATTTGCATCCTTCGGGATCACTAGACTGATATGTGCATCCCTCGGGATCACTAGACTGATATGTGCATCCCTCGGGATCACTAGACTGAGAGGTGTATCCTTCGGGATCACTAGACTGATACGTGCATCCTTCGGGATCACAAAACTGATTTGTGCGTTCTACGGAACCACTAGACTGTTTACGTAGGGTACCCCTGAATAGGAAATTAACTGTTTTTCCCTTACGGGCCCAGTAGTGGGTCCCTTACTGGGTATATTTTATACTCACCCTTTCTCTTCTTTAACTTTTCAGGTAAGGGTACAGCGAGGGGCAGACCGAAGAGAGGTAAGAAGGATGCGTGAAGGCCATATGGACGCGTCTGGTTTTCTTTATGCTTCCGCTGATGTATTTTGTTAGATTATTTGGTTTTGTGATTTTGAGTTTGATGACTTGAGTATTGTATTTGAAACTCCCGTGATTGTGATTTAAAATAGGGCTCGAAACTGCTTTTGTAATATCTTTAAACGTTTTTAATGAATCGTAACCGGTCCTTTATGGGTTTGTGTGTTTTGTGGTCGAGTCTTAGTACTGAGTAGTGACCTCAGCTTAGTCCGGAAAGTTGGGTCGTTACAATTGGTATCAGAGCCTAAGTTTAGGTTATGTAGACTGACTTATGATGTGAGTCCGTGTTTTTGTGTCCTTATGGCTAAGACGATCCTTGCCACTCGTCAAGTACGCTCTCATGAAATTATATGTATAACTCTATATGCATTACCTTACCTAAGTTAAACTGCGAAGTTAATTATCACATATGACTAAAGGGATCATTGGTGGTTGTTAGGGAAATGTCGCCAAAGAGAGGTGCACGTAAGGGTGGCCGAGGAGGCCGAGGAAGGGGAGCAGGACGTGTTCAACCTGAGGTGCAGCCTGTAGCCCAAGCCACTTACCCGGCTGCGCCAGTTACTCATGCGGACCTAGCTGCTATGAGCAGAGGTTCAGGGCTTTGATTATGCAGATGCGGGAGCAGCAGCAGCAGCAGCAGCCTGCCCCGCCAGCTCCTGCTCTAGTTCCAGTTGTGCCCCAAGTCGTGCCCGATCAGTGTCGGCAGAGGACAAGCACTTGAGGGATTTCAGGAAGTATAATCCCACGACATTCGATAGGTCTTTGGAGGACCCCACCAAGGCTCAGCTGTGGTTGTTGTCTTTGGAGACCATATTTTGGTATATGAAGTGCCTTGAGGATCAGAAAGTTCAGTGTGTTGTTTTCATGTTGACAGACAGAGGTACTGCATGGTGGAAGACTACAGAGAGAATGCTAGGGGGTGACGTGGGTCAGATCACGTGGCAACAATTCAAGGAGAGTTTCTATGCGAAATTCTTCTCTGCTAGTTTGAGAGATGCCAAGCGGCAAGAGTTCCTGAACTTGGAGCAGGGCGACATGACAGTAGAGCAGTATGATGCGGAGTTTGACATGTTATCTCGCTTCGTTCCCAAGATGATAGTGACTGAGGTGGCCAGAGCTGATAAGTTTGTTAGAGGCCTCAGACTAGACATCCAGGGTTTGGTTCGAGCTTTCCGACTCGCTACTCATGCCGATGCACTGCGCCTGGCAGTGGATCTTAGTTTATAGGAGAAGGCTAACTCGTCTAAGGTCGCAGGTAGAGGTTCGACCTCGGGACAGAAAAGGAAGGCTGAGCAGCAGCCTATTTCAGTGCCACAGCGGAACTTCAGATCAGGTGGTGAGTTTCGCCACTTCCAGCAGAAACCTTTTGAGGTAGGGGAAGTTGCCAGGGGGAAACCGTTGTGTTCCACTTGTGGGAAGTACCATCTGGGCCGTTGTTTATTTGGGATCTTGACTTGCTTTAAGTGTAGGCAAGAGGGGCACATAACTGACAGATGCCTGATGAGAATTATCGGGAATGAACAGAATCAGGGAGCAGGTGCTCCACATCAGGGTAAAGTCATTGCTACCAACAAGACTGAGGCTGAGAGGGCAGGCACAGTGGTGACAGGTACGCTTCCCGTATTGGGGCATTACGCCTTAGTTTTGTTTGATTCGGGTTCGTCACATTCTTTTATCTCTTCTGCATTTGTGTTGCATGCCCGCTTAGAGGTAGAACCCCTACACCATGTTTTATCAGTATCTACTCCTTCTGGTGAGTGTATGTTGTCGAAAGAAAAGGTGAAAGCATGCTAGATTGAGATAGCAGGCCATGTGAATGAAGTAACGTTGTTAGTCCTGGACATGCTCGACTTTGACATAATTCTGTGTATGGATTGGTTAGCCGCTAACCATGCCAGCATAGATTTTTCTCGTAAGGAGGTAGCGTTTAACCCTCCCTCGATGGCCAGTTTTAAATTAAAGGGAGAAGGGTCAAGGTCGTTACCTAAGGTAATCTCAGCCATGAGGGCCAGCAAACTGCTCAGTCAGGGTACTTGGAGTATCTTAGCGAGCGTGGTGGATACTAGGGAGGTTGATGTATCACTGTCATCGGAACCAGTGGTAAGGGACTATCCGGATGTTTTTCCTGAAGAACTTCCAGGGTTACCTCCTCACAGAGAGATTGAGTTTGCCATAGAGTTGGAGCCGGGCACGGTTCCTATATCCAGAGCCCCATACAGAATGGCCCCAGCAGAGTTGAAAGAACTGAAAGTGCAGTTACAGGAATTGCTCGATAAGGGATTCATTCGATCGAGTGTGTCACCCTGGGGTACGTCAGTTTTATTTGTTAAGAAGAAGGATGAATCGATGCGTCTATGCATTGACTATAGGGAGTTGAATAAGGTAACCGTTAAGAACAGATATCTCTTGCCCATGATCGACGATCTGTTTGACCAGTTACAGGGAGCTACAGTGTTCTCTAAGATTGATCTTCGGTCGGGATATCATCAGTTGAGGATTAAGGATGGTGATGTACCGAAGACAGCATTTCGTTCCAGATACGGACACTATGAGTTTATTGTGATGTCTTTTGGTTTGACGAATGCTCAGGCAGTGTTTATGGACTTGATGAACAGAGTGTTTAGGGAGTTCCTAGATACTTTTGTGATCATGTTTATTGATGATATCTTGATATATTCCAAGACGGAGGCCGAGCATGAGAAGCATTTACGTATGGTTCTGCAAACACTTCGGGATAATAAATTGTATGCAAAGTTCTCGAAATGCGAGTTTTGGCTAAAGCAGGTGTCCTTTCTAGGACATGTGGTGTCTAATGCTGGAGTTTCTGTGGACCCAGCTAAGATAGAGGCCGTCACCAGTTGGACCCGACCTTCCACAGTCAGTGAGGTTCGTAGCTTTTTGGGTTTAGCAGGTTATTATCGGCGGTTTGTGGAGAACTTTTCCCGTATAGCTACTCCTCTTACTCAGTTGACCAGGAAAGGAGCTCCTTTTTTTTGGAGCAAGGCATGTGAGGACAGTTTCCAGAACCTTAAACAGAAGCTAGTTACTGCACCGGTTCTTACTGTACCTGATGGTTCTAGGAGTTTTGTGATTTATAGTGATGCTTCCAAGAAGGGTTTGGGTTGTGTATTGATGCAGCAAGGTAAGGTAGTCGCTTATGCTTCTCGTCAGTTGAAGAGTCATGAGCAGAATTACCTTACACATGATTTAGAGTTGGCAGCAGTGGTTTTTGCATTGAAAATATGGAGGCATTACTTATATGGTGAAAAGATACAGATCTTCATGGATCATAAGAGCTTGAAATACTTCTTTACTCAGAAGGAACTGAATATGAGACAGCGAAGATGGCTTGAGTTAGTGAAGGATTACGATTGTGAGATACTGTATCATCCAGACAAGGTAAATGTGGTAGCTGATGCTCTTAGTAGAAAGGTATCACATTCAGCAGCACTTATTACCCGACAGGCCCCATTGCATCGAGATCTTGAGAGGGCTGAGATTGCAGTGTCAGTAGGGGCAGTCTCTATGCAGTTAGCCCAGTTGACGGTACAGCTGACTTTGAGGCAAAAGATCATTGATGCTCAGAGTAACGATCCTTATTTGGTTGAGAAGCGTGGCCTAGCAAAGGCAGGGCAAGCTGTTGAGTTCTCCATATGTCACACCCCCTCCCGGACTACCTACTACCTTAGACCGAAAGATGGCGTGAAGCCAACAAACAACGCTTTTCTGTACCTGTATCTGTCGACTCTACTTAAAACTTTCATGTGATGAACTTGCCAATCTAGTATATAAACTATTGTACATGCCACAAAACACAGCAGATCCTAAGCTAGTCAAACACAGCTAGTCAAACACATACATGAAGTGTACCTCAAAATTTACCGATTTCACGAGTAAACCTAAAGACACTTTAATCAAAATATAACCAACAAAATTTACACAACTACAGCTCCTAAAGCTTATACAAACTGTGGAGTATCTATAACATACAAGGGTGTATATACATCACAACACAACAGACTCTATGCCCAACTCAAAATACGTACTGGCAATCGATAATGAAGCTTCCGCAGACTAAGGCAGTCTATCAGGCACCGGGAACTCGATCTCTACCTGGAAAATGGGTAAAACATTTTGGAAAGGGTGAGCTATGAAGCTCAGTGAGTGACTCAGTTTAAAACTATGAATTTAAAGATAAGAGCACGTGAAAACTTTACACATATAAATCTGTTTATACAAGTCGTAAATGTAAATGTGTAGTAGTAAGAATAGCTTCCTTAAATACTCAGCATGTTCATCATTGAAATCTAGCAAGGCATATCAAGTATATCGAAGCATTTTAACTAACATGACGAATCTACGTTGTGTAGGGTACACCTAGTACAACAACGTTTACAAGCACTACGATGTAGTGGGGCCCGCCCAGCACTCCCATCGTCTTTGTCGTAGTGGGGCCCGCCCAGCACTCACGACAGCATCGTTGTTACGGAGTACACTCAACGTCAACAACGAAATCTAACCAGTGTGCACACGGTAATCTCTAGCCTCAGGCTCAAGATCTCAGTCATGTAGTTAATGAAAATTTCATAAATCATCATAAAATATTAAAACATGCCTGCTTATAAATTTTACACAAAGCTCGAACTTTACTCAGCTCTTTCGTGGAAAATTGTAGTTCTTAAAACAAAACTTCATACTAATTCATGCTTTGCTTAAAATATTGTGGTTTAAATACTTTCCAAACATTTAATATCTACGTGCTAGCATAAATTTCTTTAAGAAATCTAGTCTCCAAATGTATACTTGAAAATAGTCATGAAATTCAAATACCTTTCATGGCTTCGTAAATAAACATTTATCGCATTCAATCATAATAACAGTTATGGAAAATATTTCAAAGTTGGTTTTGTCACTCACAGTCTTGGGCTAAATCCTTGGTCTATAAGCTCGGGTTAATTCTTCTCGGCCTGCCAACAACCCAACCGAGTATTAAAACTCTAAACATTCTGGTTTCCTAAAGATATACATAACATGTCGCACCAAAGATGACGCTCACGAAAACAAAGCTTAAGAAATAAAATCCTATTTCAACAATTCTCTAAAATTTCCAGATTTCTAGCATAAACTTCAAAGGACTATAACTTTCTCAATACTTAACCCAAATGAGTGTTCTTTATATCAAAATCTTCATTTTGAGATCCTCTAAAACTTACCTGAAGACATATAAATCTGATTCTCCGTGCATAAACACATATAACCCTCAAAACAGAACCACTTCAAGAATCACGCGCACACGACCTCTTTAACTTGTTCCTACAATTTAACCAATTTTTAGTCGTTTTTGGTTTACAATTTATTCATGAAAGTTGTAGTAAATTGAATAAGCTTTCCATCCATACAAAATAGAGATTCTAAATCCACCGATACACTCTGAAATACAAGAAAAACCAGAGACCTTCTGATTTCGAGTGAAAACCAACTGCCCTGTTTTCTTCATCAAAAAGCACCAAATGAATATCCGAATTTGCTCCAACGTTCTTCATAAAGTTTGTTTAAAAATTAGTTAACTTTCAGTAAATGTAAATCTCACCTCTTAATTCCTTTGGAAGAGTTCAAACCAAATTAAAAACCAGTGATGTGCAGAATGAACTGAAATTCAGCCATTGATACACTTTGCTTGAGTTCTCCTCCTCTTCTTCAACCTAAAAATTCTAGTAAAATTTCTCTTCTTCTTCCAAACTCTCTCTTAGAAGTTCTCTGCAAATTGAAGAAGGAAAAAAGAAGAAAAAAATAAAATAAACGGAACTGTGATGTCTTCAAACTCTTGGCAGTGAAGGGAAGAGAAGAAGAAGAAGAAAAGAAAAAATGAAATTTTCTTCTCCTTTTCTTCTTTTTATCCTTTGTTTTCTTTCTTTTCTTTACTTTATTTAATAAAACTATTTAATATATAAATATATATATATATATATATTTACACTTAATTTCCATTTTCTTTTTTTTTTCTTTCCACATTTAAAGAAATTAAACCAAGAAAATATCGGGTTTACACCATATCCTCTGATGGTGGACTTTTGTTTGAGAGGCGTCTCTATGTGCCATCAGATAGTGCGGTTAAAATAGAATTATTATCTGAGGCTCACAGTTCCCCATTTTCCATGGACCCGGGTAGTACGAAGATGTATCAAGACCTGAAGCGGGTTTATTGGTGGCGTAATATGAAGAGAGAGGTGGCAAAATTTGTTAGTAAATGCTTGGTGTGTCAGCAGGTTAAGGCACCAAGACAGAAACCAACGGGTTTATTACAACCCTTGAACGTACCGGAATGGAAGTGGGAAAACGTGTCCATGGATTTTATTACAGGACTGCCAAGAACTCTGAGGGGTTTTACAGTGATTTGGGTTGTGGTTGACAGACTTACCAAATCAGCGCACTTCGTTCCGGGTAAATCCACCTACACCGCTAGTAAGTGGGTATAGTTGTACATGTTTGAGATAGTGAGACTACATGGAGTGCCAGTGTCGATTGTTTCTGATAGAGATGCCCGTTTCACTTCCAAATTCTGGAGGGGTTTGCAGACTGCTATGGGCACGAGGTTAGACTTTAGTACAGCTTTCCATCCACAGACTAACGGTCAGACTGAGCGTCTGAACCAAGTTTTAGAAGATATGTTGCGAGCGTGTGCATTGGAATTTCCAGGTAGCTGGGACTCCCACTTGCATTTGATGGAATTTGCTTATAATAACAGTTTTAAGGCTACTATTGGCATGGCACCATTTGAGGCCTTGTACGGCAAGTGTTGTAGATCCCCTGTTTGCTGGGGTGAGGTGGGTGAGCAGAGATTGATGGGTCCTGAGTTAGTTCAGTCTACTAACGAAGCGATACAGAAAATTAGATCACGTATGCATGCCGCACAGAGTAGGCAGAAGAGTTATGCGGATTTGAGACGGAAGGATCTTGAGTTTGATGTGGGGGACAAGGTGTTCTTGAAGGTAGCACCTATGAGAGGTGTCTTACGATTTGAGAAGAGAGGAAAGCTGAGTCCCCGCTTTGTTGGGCCGATTGAGATCCTGGAGCGGATTGGCCCTGTAGCGTATCGTTTGGCGTTGCCACTGTAAACCCGATATTTTCTTGGTTTAATTTCTTTAAATCTGGAAAAAAAAAGAAAAAAAATGGAAATTAAGTGTAAATATAAATATATATTTATATATTAAATAGTTTTATTAAATTAATTAAAGAAAAGAAAGAAAAGAAAGGACAAAAAGAAGAAAAGGAGAAGAAAATTTCATTTTCTCTTTTCTTCTTCTTCTTCTCTTCCCTTCACCGCCAAGTTTGAAGACATCCAAGTTCCCTTTATTTTTTTGTTCTTTTTCCTTCTTCAATTTGCAGAGAACTTCTAAGAGAGAGTTTGGAAGAAGAAGAGAAATTTTACTAGAATTTTTTAGGTTGAAGAAGAGGAGGAGAACTCAAGCAAAGTGTATCAATGGCTGAATTTTAGTTCATTCTGCACATCACTGGTTTTTAATTCGGTTTGAACTCTTCAAAAGGAATTAAGAGGTGAGATTTACATTTACTGAAAATTAACTCATTTTTAAACAAACTTTATGAAGAACGTTGGAGCAAATTCGGATTTTCATTTGGTGCTTTTTGATGAAGAAAACAGGGCAGTTGGTTTTCACTCGAAATCAGGAGGTCTCTGGTTTTTCTTGTATTTCAGAGTGTATCGGTTTTGGTATGGTTGGAAAGCTTATTCAATTTACTACAACTTTCATGAAGAAATTGTAAACCAAAAACGACTAAAAATTGGTTAAATTGTAGGAACAAGTTAAAGAGGTCGTGTGCGCGCGATTCTGGAAGTGGTTCTGTTTTGAGGGTTATATGTGTTTATGCACAGGGAATCAGATTTATATGTCTTCAGGTAATTTTTAGAGGATCTCAAAATGAAGAGTTTGATATAAAGAACACTCATTTTGGTTAAGTATTGAGAAAGTTATAGTTCTTTGAAGTTTATGTTAGAAATCTGGAAATTTTAGAGAATTGTTGAAATAGGATTTTATTTCTTAAGCTTTGATTTCGAGCGTCATCTTTGGTGCGACATGTTATGTATATCTTTAGGAAACCAGAATGTTTAAGGTTTTAATACTCGGTTGGGTTGTTGGCAGGCCGAGAAGAATTAAACCGAGCTTATAGACCAAAGATCTAGCCCAAGACTGTGAGTGACAAAACCAACTTTGAAATATTTTCCATAACTGTTATTATGATTGAATGCGATAAATGTTTATTTACGAAGCCATGAAAGGTATTTGAATTTCATGACTATTTTCAAGTATACATTTGGAGACTAGATTTCTTAAAGAAATTTATGCTAGCACGTAGATATTAAATGTTTGGAAAGTATTTAAACCACAATATTTTAAGCAAAGCATGAATTAGTATGAAGTTTTGTTTTAAGAACTACAATTTTCCACGAAAGAGCTGAGTAAAGTTCGAGCTTTGTGTAAAATTTATAAGCAGGCATGTTTTAATATTTTATGATGATTTATGAAATTTTCATTAACTACATGACTGAGATCTTGAGCCTGAGGCTAGAGATTACCGTGTGCACACTTGTTAGATTTCGTTGTTGACGTTGAGTGTACTCCGTAACAACGATGCTGTCGTGAGTGCTGGGCGGGCCCCACTACGACAAAGACGATCGGAGTGTTTGGCGGGCCCCACTACATCGTAGTGCTTGTAAACGTTGTTGTACTAGGTGTACCCTACACAACGTAGATTCGTCATGTTAGTTAAAATGCTTCGATATACTTGATATGCCTTGCTAGATTTCAATGATGAACATGCTGAGTATTTAAGGAAGGTATTCTTACTATTACACATTTACATTTACGACTTGTATAAACAGATTTATATGTGTAAAGTTTTCACGTGCTCTTATCTTTAAATTCATAGTTTTAAACTGAGTCACTCATTGAGCTCCATAGCTCACCCTTTCCAAAATGTTTTACCCATTTTCTAGGTAGAGATCGACTTCTCGGTGCCTGATAGACTGCCTTAGTCTGCGGAAGCTTCATTATCGATTGCCAGTACGTGTTTTGATTTGGGCATAGAGTCTGTTGTGTTGTGGTGTATATACACCCTTGTATGTTATAGATACTCCACAGTTTGTATAAGCTTTAGGAGCTGTAGTTGTGTAAATTTTGTTGGTTATATTTTGATTAAGGTGTCTTTAGGTTTACTCGTGAAATCGGTAAATTTGAGGTACACTTCATGTATGTGTTTGACTAGCTGTGTTTGACTAGCCTAGGATCCGCTGTGTTTTGTGGCATGTACAATAGTTTATATACTAAATTGGCAAGTTCATCACATGAAAGTTTTAAGCAGAGTCGACAGATACAGGTACAGAAAAGCGTTGTTCGTCGGCTTCACGCCATCTTTCGGTCTAAGGTAGCAGGTAGTCCGGGAGGGGGTGTGACAACTTGGTATCAGAGCAGTTTGCTCCATGGGAATTAAGGTAGAGCGGTTAGCTCTAAGAAGAAACTGGAAAGTAAATAATTGAACGTCAAGTTAGCTTAAAGGGAACTAGTGGAGTATGGTCTAGGTAAGGGTAGAAGTGAGTCCAATTATTATTAATACGTGAGTAGACATTTAGTATCATGCATTTGAGTTAAGTATTTATAGTATGTCTAATGTGTTGACATATTATAGGAGTCATGCCACCACGTACTGGTAGACGACGCCGGCAGAATCAGGACGGGATGCAAGGTCCTACCCAAGGTCCATCTGTAGGGGAATCTAGTACCCTAGGAGTTCGAGGTGGTGCAGGAAATGAGCAGTTTGCGAGAACAACACAGGAAATAGCAAGGACAGATAGAGCAGAGCCTAGTGATCCAGAAAAGGCATACGGAATTGAACGGCTGAAGAAGTTAGGAGCTACAGTGTTTGAAGGTTCCACAGATCCAGCTGATGCAGAGAACTGGTTGAATATGCTTGAAAAGTGTTTTGATGTGATGAATTGTCCTGAGGAGCGAAAGGTTAGATTGGCCACATTTTTGTTGCAAAAAGAGGCTGAAGGATGGTGGAAATCTATATTAGCAAGACGCAGTGATGCACGTGCTTTAGACTGGCAGACTTTTATAGGCATATTCGAAGATAAGTATTATCCCAGCACATACTGCGAAGCCAAGAGGGATGAATTTCTGGGGTTGAAACAAGGATCACTTTCAGTGGCTGAGTATGAGAGGAAGTATACCGAGCTTTCACGGTATGCTGACGTTATTATAGCTTCTGAGAGTGACAGGTGCCGAAGGTTTGAAAGAGGGTTGCGTTTTGAAATACGTACCCCAGTTACAGCCATTGCTAAGTGGACGAATTTCTCTCAGTTAGTGGAGACTGCCCTTCGTGTGGAGCAGAGTATAACAGAAGAGAAATCGGTAGTGGAGCTTAGTCGTGGGACTTCAACAGCTAGTGGATTTAGAGGCCGTGAGCAGCGGAGGTTCACGCCTGGGATAAATATTTCAAGCCGTCAAGATTTTAAGAATCGCTCTGGAGGCCAAGCATCGAGGAACGTGAGTTATGGTAGTGTTTTTCAGAGACAGAGCCAGAGAATACCTAGTCAACCCATTAGATCAACAGTAAGATCGCAACCAGGTCAGGAGTCCATTGCTAGTACCGTCAGGCGAATACCATGCACGAGTTGTGGCAGGAACCATCGGGGTCAGTGTTTGGTAGGTGCTGGTGTATGTTACCAGTGCAGACAGCCAGGACATTTCAAGAAAGATTGTCCGCAGTTGAACATGACAGTTCAGAGAGATCAGGGAGTTGGGTCCCAGACAATTGAGCAATCGAGAGTTTCAGTGGTTCCAACAGAGGGCACCAGTGGTGCAAGGCAAAAGGGAGTTGTTGGAAGACCGAGGCAACAGGGAAAAGTCTATGCTATGACTCAACAAGAAGTAGAGGATGCACCAGACGTTATTACTGGTACGATTCTTATTTGTAATGTACCTGCAGATGTTTTATTTGATCCAGGTGCTACGCATTCCTTTGTTTCTAGTATATTTCTGACTAAGTTGAATAGGATGCTAGAGCCTTTATCTGAGGGGTTAGCTATATACACTCCAGTTGGTGACGTTTTACTTGTTAATGAGGTGTTACGTAATTGTGAAGTTTTAGTAGAAGGTATCAGTTTGCTAGTGGACTTGCTACCACTAGAGTTGCAGAGGTTAGATGTAATTTTGGGAATGGATTTCTTATTTGCTCATTATGCATCTATGGATTGCCATAGGAAGGAAGTGGTTTTCAGAAAACCAGGCTTTGCTGAAGTGGTTTTTAGAGGTATGAGGAAGGCCGTTTCTAGAAGTCTAATCTCAGTTTTGAAAGCTGAGAAATTACTGAGGAAGGGTTGCACAGCGTTTCTTGCACACATCGTAGTAGTGCAGAGAGAAAAACTAAAGCCAGAAGATGTTCCTGTGGTGAAAGAGTTTCTTGATGTATTTCCAGATGATCTGTCAGGTTTGCCACCTGATAGAGAGATTGAGTTCACCATTGAATTATTACCAGGAACAGCACCTATTTCACAGGCCCCGTATAGAATGGCTCCAAGCGAGCTAAAAGAATTGAAGATGCAGTTACAGGAACTAGTTGACAAGGGATACATCAGGCCTAGTGTTTCGCCGTGGGGAGCACCAGTGCTTTTTGTGAAAAAGAAAGATGGTACCCTCAGATTATGTATTGACTATAGACAGTTAAACAAGGTTACAATACGTAACAAGTATCCTTTACCACGCATCGATGACTTATTTGATCAACTAAGGGGAGCAACGTTGTTCTCTAAGATTGACTTAAGGTCAGGATACCACCAGTTGAAGGTTAGAGAATCAGATATTGCTAAGACAACATTTAGAACGAGGTATGGGCATTATGAGTTTCGAGTTATGCCATTCGGTTTAACGAATGCGCCAGCGGTTTTCATGGATCTCATGAACAGGATCTTCCATCGGTATTTAGATCAGTTTGTGATTGTGTTCATTGATGATATATTAGTTTACTCAGTTGACAGAGAATCTCATGAGGAACATCTGAGGATTGTTCTACAGACTCTACGTGAAAAACAGTTATACGCTAAGTTCAGCAAATGTGAGTTCTGGTTGGAACAGGTAGTATTTTTGGGGCATGTAGTTTCAGCAAAAGGAGTTAGTGTCGATCCACAAAAAGTAGAAGCGGTTGTCAATTGGGAAAGACCAATTAGTGCGACAGAAGTACGTAGTTTCCTGGGTTTGGCAGGATACTATAGGCGTTTTATTGAGTATTTCTCTCGATTGGCATTGCCTTTGACCGCTTTGACAAGGAAGAATGTTAAGTTTGAGTGGTCAGATAAATGCGAGCAAAGTTTTCAGGAATTGAAGAAAAGACTAGTTACAGCACCTATTTTGGCACTTCCTGTAACAGGGAAGGACTATGTGATTTATTGTGATGCTTCAAGGCTAGGATTAGGTTGTGTGCTTATGCAAGATGGGAATGTAATAGCTTATGCTTCAAGGCAGTTGAAGGAGCATGAGTGTAATTACCCTACCCATGATCTTGAGCTAGCAGCAGTTGTTTTAGCACTAAAAATCTGGAGACACTATTTGTTCGGGGAAAAGTGTCATATTTTCACAGATCATAAAAGTCTGAAGTATATTTTTGATCAAAAAGAGCTAAATCTGAGACAAAGGCGATGGCTAGAACTGATTAAAGATTATGATTGTACTATAGAATATCATTCAGGTAAGGCCAACGTAGTAGCAGATGCATTAAGTAGGAAGTCAAGACTTCCGAAGAGTGCCTTGTGTGGTATTCGAGTAGCTTTGTTGAATGAGTTAAGAGGTTCCAAGGCAGTAGTAACTACAGAGGATTCAGGAAGTCTCTTAGCTCAATTTCAGGTTCGGTCTTCTCTAGTAACTGAGATTGTAAGAAGACAGTCAGAAGACAGTAATTTACAGAAGAAGTTTGAGAAATCCAAGAAAGGCTTAGAGGTGGAGTTTGAGCTGAGAACAGATGGAGCCATTGTTAAACAAGGAAGATTATGTGTTCCGAATATCAGTGAGCTTAAGAATGCTATTCTAGAAGAAGCTCACAGTTCAGCTTACGCTATGCATCCAGGTAGCACCAAGATGTACAGAACTTTAAAGAAGACTTATTGGTGGTCTGGAATGAAGCAAGAGATAGCTGAATATGTTGATAGATGTTTGATTTGTCAACAGGTTAAACCAGTAAGACAGAGGCCAGGAGGATTTCTTAATCCTTTGCCAGTGCCAGAGTGGAAATGGGAGCATATTACTATGGATTTTCTATTTGGATTACCTCGTACATCCAGTGGACATGATGGTATATGGGTAATAGTAGACAGACTCACCAAGACGACACGATTTATACCGATTAAAATGACAACTACGTTAGACCAGCTAGCGAGATTATATGTTGATAAGATTGTGAGTCAGTATGGAGTACCAGTGTCCATAGTTTCAGATAGGGATCCGAGGTTTACTTCTAAATTTTGGCCTAGTTTACAGAAAGCAATGGGAACAGGGCTAAAGTTTAGTACATCATTTCATCCCCAAACAGATGGTCAGTCCGAGAGGACCATCCAAACTTTAGAGGACATGTTGAGAGCATGTGTCCTACAACTTAAAAGAAGTTGGGATACCCACTTGCCACTTATGGAGTTTGCTTATAATAATAACTATCAGTCTAGTATCGGTATGGCACCATATGAAGCCTTATACGGGAGACCATGCAGAACTCCTGTGTGCTGGAATGAAGTGGGAGAGCGGAAGTTAGTAGGTCCTGAGTTGGTTCAGATTACGACAAACAATATTAAGTTGATCAGAGAAAATATGAGGAAAGCCCAAGATCGACAGAAAAGTTATGCGGATAAGCGACGAAGAAACCTAGAATTCCAAGTTGGAGATCAAGTTTTCTTGAAATTATCTCCATGGCGAGGTGTTATTCGTTTCGGAAGAAAAGGTAAGTTAAGTCCTAGATATATTGGGCCATATCAGATAACGGAACGAGTGGGACCAGCAGCGTATAGACTTGAGTTGCCAATAGAACTTGCACGAATACATGATGTTTTCCATGTATCCATGTTAAGAAAATATATACTAGATCCATCGCATGTGTTGCAAGATCAACCAGTTGAATTAAAAGAAGATTTGAGTTATGTTGAAGAACCAGTTCAGATTCTCGACAGAAAGGAACAAGTTTTGAGAAACAAAACGATTCCACTCATAAAAGTTTTGTGGAGACATCATGGAGCGGAGGAGGCAACTTGGGAACCAGAATATCAGATGAAGAAGAGCTATCCGATACTTTTCAGTTAAGGACATTCTAAATTTCGAGGACGAAATTTTCTAAAGGGAAGGTAAGTTGTAAACCCAATATTTTCTTGGTTTAATTTCTTTAAATCTGGAAAAAAAAAAGAAAAAAAATGGAAATTAAGTGTAAATATAAATATATATATTTATATATTAAATAGTTTTATTAAATTAATTAAAGAAAAGAAAGAAAAGAAAGGACAAAAAGAAGAAAAGGAGAAGAAAATTTCATTTTCTCTTTTCTTCTTCTTCTTCTCTTCCCTTCACCGCCAAGTTTGAAGACATCCAAGTTCCCTTTATTTTTTTGTTCTTTTTCCTTCTTCAATTTGCAGAGAACTTCTAAGAGAGAGTTTGGAAGAAGGAGAGAAATTTTACTAGAATTTTTTAGGTTGAAGAAGAGGAGGAGAACTCAAGCAAAGTGTATCAATGGCTGAATTTTAGTTCATTCTGCACATCACTGGTTTTTAATTCGGTTTGAACTCTTCAAAAGGAATTAAAAGGTGAGATTTACATTTACTGAAAGTTAACTCATTTTTAAACAAACTTTATGAAGAACGTTGGAGCAAATTCGGATTTTCATTTGGTGCTTTTTGATGAAGAAAACAGGGCAGTTGGTTTTCACTCGAAATCAGGAGGTCTCTGGTTTTTCTTGTATTTCAGAGTGTATCGGTGGAGTTAGAATTTCTATTTGGTATGGTTGGAAAGCTTATTCAATTTACTACAACTGTCATGAAGAAATTGTAAACCAAAAACGACTAAAAATTGGTTAAATTGTAGGAACAAGTTAAAGAGGTCGTGTGCGCGCGATTCTGGAAGTGGTTCTGTTTTGAGGGTTATATGTGTTTATGCACGGGGAATCAGATTTATATGTCTTCAGGTAATTTTTAGAGGATCTCAAAATGAAGAGTTTGATATAAAGAACACTCATTTTGGTTAAGTATTGAGAAAGTTATAGTTCTTTGAAATTTATGTTAGAAATCTGGAAATTTTAGAGAATTGTTGAAATAGGATTTTATTTCTTAAGCTTTGATTTCGAGCGTCATCTTTGGTGCGACATGTTATGTATATCTTTAGGAAACCAGAATGTTTAAGGTTTTAATACTCGGTTGGGTTGTTGGCAGGCCGAGAAGAATTAAACCAAGCTTATAGACCAAAGATCTAGCCCAAGACTGTGAGTGACAAAACCAACTTTGAAATATTTTCCATAACTGTTATTATGATTGAATGCGATAAATGTTTATTTACGAAGCCATGAAAGGTATTTGAATTTCATGACTATTTTCAAGTATACATTTGGAGACTAGATTTCTTAAAGAAATTTATGCTAGCACGTAGATATTAAATGTTTGGAAAGTATTTAAACCACAATATTTTAAGCAAAGCATGGATTAGTATGAAGTTTTGTTTTAAGAACTACAATTTTCCACGAAAGAGCTGAGTAAAGTTCGAGCTTTGTGTAAAATTTATAAGCAGGCATGTTTTAATATTTTATGATGATTTATGAAATTTTCATTAACTACATGACTGAGATCTTGAGCCTGAGGCTAGAGATTACCGTGTGCACACTTGTTAGATTTCGTTGTTGACGTTGAGTGTACTCCGTAACAACGATGCTGTCGTGAGTGCTGGGCGGGCCCCACTATGACAAAGACGATCGGAGTGTTGGGCGGGCCCCACTACATCGTAGTGCTTGTAAACGTTGTTGTACTAGGTGTACCCTACACAACGTAGATTCGTCATGTTAGTTAAAATGCTTCGATATACTTGATATGCCTTGCTAGATTTCAATGATGAACATGCTGAGTATTTAAGGAAGGTATTCTTACTATTACACATTTACATTTACGACTTGTATAAACAGATTTATATGTGTAAAGTTTTCACGTGCTCTTATCTTTAAATTCATAGTTTTAAACTGAGTCACTCACTGAGCTCCATAGCTCACCCTTTCCAAAATGTTTTACCCATTTTCCAGTAGAGATCGACTTCCCGGTGCCAGATAGACTGCCTTAGTCTGCGGAAGCTTCATTATCGATTGCCAGTACGTGTTTTGAGTTGGGCATAGAGTCTGTTGTGTTGTGGTGTACATACACCCTTGTATGTTATAGATACTCCACAGTTTGTATAAGCTTTAGGAGCTGTAGTTGTGTAAATTTTGTTGGTTATATTTTGATTAAGGTGTCTTTAGGTTTACTCGTGAAATCGGTAAATTTGAGGTACACTTCATGTATGTGTTTGACTAGCTGTGTTTGACTAGCCTGGGATCCGCTGTGTTTTGTGGCATGTACAATAGTTTATATACTAGATTGGCAAGTTCATCACATGAAAGTTTTAAGCAGAGTCGACAGATACAGGTACAGAAAAGCGTTGTTCGTCGGCTTCACGCCACCTTTCGGTCTAAGGTAGCAGGTAGTCCGGGAGGGGGTGTGACAGCCACCATCACTCTCGACAGTTCATGATGTGTTTCATGTTTCTATGTTGAGGAAGTACGTGCCAGATCCATCCCATGTAGTGGATTACGAGCCACTAGAGATTGATGAAAACTTGAGCTATACTGAAAAACCCGTTGAGGTGCTGGCTAGAGAGGTGAAAATGTTGAGGAATAGAGAAATTCCTTTGGTTAAAGTCTTATGGCGGAATCACCGGGTGGAAGAGGCTACATGGGAGCGAGAAGATGACATGAGGTCTCGTTATCCCGAGCTGTTCGAGGAATAAAACTTTCGAAGACGAAAGTTCCCTAAGGAGGGAATAATGTAACGCCCCGAATTTTCGAGGTAAATTTTATCATTTTGTGTGATTTTTTTTCGGAAATTTAAAATTTTGGTGTAAATTCTCGGTTTCCTTCAAAGAGGGTAGAAAAAGAAATTTAGGGATATGAATTTTTTTAAAATTAAAATTTTGTAAATTGATATAATAATAATATAATATTAATTATATTATTATTATTATTATTATTTATTATTATTATTATTATAATTCAATATTAATATTATTATTATTATTTAATATTAATATTATTATTATTATTTAATATTAATATTATTATTATTATTTAATATTAATATTATTATTTAATATTAATATTATTATTAATTATTATTATTATTATTATTATTATTATTTAATATATATATATATATAATAATTTTTTTTTTAAAAAAAGAACCCTAACCGCGCCCCCCTCGACTTCATCTTCTTCTTCTTCCTCCGTCCTTCGCCCGACAGCCCGCCGCTTTCGTTTTTCACCTTCTTCTTCTTCTGTCTTCTTCCTGCGTTCTTCAGCCGACCAACACAGCCATCTCTCCATCCATTTCTCTCCACCTCTGTCTCTGTCTCCGTCTCCGTCTCCGTCGTCGGAATTTTTTTTCAGCTTCAACGTTCGTTCGTCGCGGCCCCGTCCATTTCCGATCTCCCTCTCGGTCTCACGTAACCGGACGCCGCCGTGCGTCCTTCGTCCGACCGTGTCTGTCGACGTCCAACCGCCTTCCGCCGAATCGTTCGCCAAGCAGCCGACGGCGAACCTCCAACGGTCGTGGATCTTCTATCTTGCAAGCTTACCCGAGAACCCTCATCCAAGCCGACCCGAGCCGTGAATCCAAGCCGACTCGAGTGAGTCGAGTCAAGCCACGAGCCGCGAGCCACGAGTGAGCTGAGCTGAGTCGAGGGTGAGACGAGTCGGGCTGAGCCGAGTCACCTAAGCTTTCCTTCCTCCACTTCGGGTCACGATGAGTCTTCGGTAAGGATTATTTTGGTAATTTACCCCTATAACCGTTTCGAGTTTGAATATTGGAGTAAGACTTGGTCCTACCTTTCGTTCCTTGAAGGTGTTAGGGAGTTGACGCTCAAATTCTCGGGTTTCGTGGCAGGCTTTTGGAGATAGCTTTCCCTTTTCTCGGGTAAGTCAACGGATGTTGCTTAGGACCATTTAAAAATGACTATTGCTAGTATCGTCGTTTAAAACCCTTGTGTTTTCGTTTAGGTGGATCCGTTGAGCGTGGACTCGATCGAGGGGCATAACCAAGTATCAGGTAAGGGATTTCCTACTACTGGACCTCGTATCGAGGATGGAAACGTAGTAATCCACAGGGGATTACACGTTAGTAACTATACTGAATAAATGGAAGTATGTTTAACTTTTAAGTATCGTTGTTATGCTCTTGTCTGATGTAAAGGTAACGTGACCGCTAGTTGTAGCTTGTGTGCCATCGAGTGTAAGGAGTTGTTTACGGATAGACACCGATGCCCGGATGTTCTGTATATTGTAGTTATGTTAATGGGCTACGTTGTGGACTGGAATTGTATGTCGATGGACTTTAAAGTCTTACGGTTAGGTATGTGGTAGTCTATTGTCTGGATATTGATCATGGAGTTTTGTCGTGGAAGACTGTGAGTCCGATTCTGATTGACTAGTTGACTGGATCTAAGGAATATCACAATGGTGTGTTAATTCGAAACGCATATAGCAACTGAGGATGTAGTTGTTTAAACTTATACTATCTGACTGGCGAAGCCTATGGCGAATTTGTAATATGAATGTTGTCGGAGTATGACTGTTGTAGACGGTTTAGTATGGAGTGAGGGGTAACAGTTAGCTTCATTTATAAGGTAGTGTACCTTACGGATAGGTGTATCCTTCGAGATCACTAGACTGATACGTGCATCCTTCGGGATCACTAGACTGATATGTGCATCCTTCGGGATCACTAGACTGATATGTGCATCCCTCGGGATCACTAGACTGGTAGGTGTATCCTTCGGGATCACTAGACTGATACGTGCATCCTTCGGGATCACGGGACTGATGTGTGCATTCTACGGAATCACTAGACTGTTTACGTAGGGTACCCCTGAATAGGAAGTTAACTGTTGTTCCCTGACGGGCCCAGTAGTGGGTCCTTTACTGGGTATATTTTATACTCACCCTTTCTCTTCTTTAACTTTTCAGGTAAGGGTACGGCGAGGGGCAGACCGACGAGAGGCAAGAAGGATGCGTGAAGGCCATATGGACGCGTCTGGTTTTCTTTATGCTTCCGCTGATGTATTTTGTTAGATTATTTGGTTTTGTGATTTTGAAATTGATGACTTGAGTATTGCATTTGAAACTCCCGTGACTGTGATTTAAAATAGGGCCCGAAACTTCTTTTGTAATATCTTTAAACATTTTTAATGAATCGTAACCGGTCCTTTATGGGTTTGTGTGTTTCGTGGTCGAGTCTTAGTACTAAGTAGTGACCTCAGCTTAGTCCGAAAAGTTTGGTCGTTACAAAAATGTTGAGAGAAAATATGCTATTGTCATATAATTTTAATTACGTGAGAGAAGGAATTAACAATTTGAAATTTGAGGTTTTTTATTTTGAAATTCTTTAAATGACAAAAAATTTGTTGATAATTAACGACACTTTAAATGTGTCAAGAAAAATTAAATTGTATCAATAGAATTGTGTCAATAAGTAATTTTCAACGATACAATTGTACATCACCCATCTTTTTTATTTTCAACGACACAATACCTTGATTAGTAGTTTCATTAAAACCCATTTTTCTAGTAGTCGGGGGAGAAGAGAAATCGGAGCGGCCAAGATTCTTTGACGGCAGTCTCTTAGATTGGTGGGTTCAATGACAGTCCCTTAGACAATGTTTGCTTGTTCAACGACGTGAGATTAGTGGGTTTGACGACAGTCTCTTAGATTTAGAGATGAATTACATTGTTTTCTGTTTTTTGGTAGGGAGAAAGAGAAAAGGTTGGGCAAATTGTAAAACTCTTTTTGAATGTTGCTCAAAGAGGGAATTGAAAATTTTTGAATTTTTTGTTTTTTATTTCAAAATTTATTTAATGACACAAAGAATTTGTGGTTAATTAACGACACTTTAAATGTGTCAAGAAAAATTAAATTGTGACAATAGAATTGTGTCAAGGAATAATATGTCACTTCTATTTTCAACGACACATTTTACTCCGACCCTACCCCTTTTTTATTTTTAACGACACAATGTTTTGATTTGTAGTGTTGTTAAACCCAAATTTGTACCAGTGGATAAGATTTTTCTTAGGAAAATCTTACATAAGAAAAATCTTACAAAAGAGCTTTGAATTAAAGCTTGCTCGGCTTGTGAACTTTTAGTAATATTTCCTAAGTAGCCCAATTTGCATTAGTTTATCATTGAAGTTATCCTTGCAGGGCAAAGAAAGTTAAATAACTTAAATGCAAAAGTATTGCTTGCAACAAGTAAAGTAAAATTTGAAGTAAATGCATCAAAATATGTGCTTGTATTGAAAATAATATAATTATAGAAAAGAATGAAATTTACAGAGTAAAGGACAAAATGATAAAAGAAGAAAATACACATAACATCCCCAAATTTATGGTTTAAGCCGCGTTTGAAAAGGTCATGGACTTGCACTTGGTTCACTCTCTAATAGGGGTTCCTCTAATTCTGGCGGAATGACAAGCTTAGGTATAAGACTTGTAAGGGCTGCATGGATGTAATTCTTCATCAACTAGTAATGCTTGTCAGACCACAATGAAGCCTTCTTGATCAAACCAGTTAACGCCTGGGTCTACGCTTTCAAAATCGCAACATTCAAAGCGAGTTGATCATGTTGAGTTCGATGATGTTGTTCGTAGTTATCAATCTTTAACTCATTAAATATGCTTCTCATGTCTAATTGCATGTTTTTGCAGATTCGCTTGGTTTTGGAAAATATCTTCAAGTCCATCCATCACTGGTTTTACAAATGTCTCACTTGTGAACTTAAAGTATTGATCCTCATCATCGTTTTATCTCACCGCTTAATCTTCTTGATTGTCTGTTTGCTTTGGCAGTAAGGGAGCATTTGTCTCACCTACTTCCGTCCTCAGAGGATATTTGTTTACCTTTGAGGAGTGGGTCATTAACAGGCTCCTCCAAGACCTTCTTAGATGGCGACCCAACATGAACTAGGGTTGCATTCTCTTGATCCTTGTCCATTTCTTCATGTGTGATTGGTGGGTTGTAGAGAAAATCTTTGAACTAGTCTTAGTTGAACTCAACATTTGTCCATTGATCAAATAGAGGCTTATCATCTTCGTTCCCTGGCATGGTGGTTTGGTAAGGTAAGTTTGCGACAAGAGATCGAGGATTTTTCTCTTGCTACAGGGGAGGAGTAGTAGTAGTGTTTTAGATTTGGTAGAAGGGTTTGGCGATTTGGATTTTTTGGGAGATGGAATTTGGATTGTTGGAGGAGGTGGGGGCATTCTTCGTTGGTAGATGGTGGTTGTTTTAGGCATTTTGAAAGCGAGGGCGATATCGTGGTTTTTAATGTTTGGGCAGCAGGCGGGGTAATGATCACAAGAGGAATAGGGTCCTTAGACTCCTTGGCTCTAGGTTTCTTTTCTTTCTTCTTTCACCCAGAAGTCTCGTCCTCACCTTTCCTCTTGCGAATCAGTAGGGTCTGTTTTTCACTCTCCCCTTCCTCTTCATCTTCAATCTTCACTTCATCGTCCTCATCATTCTTATTCGTGTTCTTAGTCATCAGGTGTTTATCTTTAGCCTTGTTTTTGTGGAGATTGTGTTGGAATTTATGTCATAAAACTTGTATTTTGCAATCATATTCTATTCAATAAAGTCGTTATTGAGAAATTATTGGTCAAATTGAATATTATAATCTTAAATCACATAAGCTAATGTCCCGAGGCTATTTTAAGTAAACTTGAACTTTATGTAGAGAATAAACATGGATCAAGTTCGAGTATATAGCCTAAATAGTTTATAATATATGAATAAGGTTGGGTACCTTAGTTTAGGGACACTATGGATGTGGCCCGCTTTGTAGTTAGAACAAATGATGTGATCTTGAATTGTTCATATAGAAACATGAAAGTGAGGGCCTTCTATGTAAGTAATTTACATAAGATTGAACCATGAAATAGTCACTTTTACGTGATAACGCTATTTACTGCTTAAAATTAACTATTTCAAATATTGATAACCTACATAACTTAATCTTAATCCTGAGTTAACTATGAACTCCTGTTCACATGAGATTATTCTTAGATCTACATAGATGAGGGTAGCTCATTAGTGTTGGCCCAATAAGCCTCCCATTTTAGGGGTAAGATCGGGTGAATAGCTGGGGATATAAGCTGCAAGAAAGAATTCACTCCT
The DNA here is from genome assembly GCF_025177605.1 of Cucumis melo. NCBI lineage: Eukaryota > Viridiplantae > Streptophyta > Magnoliopsida > Cucurbitales > Cucurbitaceae > Cucumis > Cucumis melo. The sequence goes on from NC_066862.1 coordinate 17,705,744, forward strand.
ACTTTAAGGTTAGTAGATAGATTGTTCCCTCAAGGACTGAATCCAAGTCTTGAACATGGGGACTTTATGTTAACAAATCCAACTATCTCATTGGCCCAAGAGGGATTCAATTTATAGGATGAACCTAAAATCAATTGTTTAATAGTGGATCAGTGGAATATAAGGAACAAGATGTAGTCTTAAAGTAAAATGGTAATTTGACCCAGTTGAGGTTACAAACAACCTGTGAATGATCAACCTACTAATCATGGTTATATCAAATGGACACAAATATATCTATAGTGATGAGAGTGCCACTACGGAACTTTAGTGGAATGACCCATTAGTTAACAAATGTTGATTAGCTTGGTTTAAAAGGGTTTAGCCAGTTACTCTCGAATCTATACGTCCATTAGGTTCCCCTGCAACCTCATATGGAATAAACTTAGAAGAGTATGATGGAATGAATCAAATTATTCGAATTAGGTGTGGAAAGAGAAAACAACGAGTCTAAGTGATGTAACCATCGATTATCAAATTAGAAATAGAGTTTTATATTTAAATGATATTTAAATATTAAAAGTATGAATGCAAATTCATACTCGG